>NC_136162.1:1450816-1568316 GCF_965212315.1 Lampetra planeri
ACATGGGGAGAGACGTGGGGAGAGAGGGGAGACATGGGGAGGAGAGGGGAGGCACGGGGAGGAGAGGGGAGGTATGATGAAAAGAGGGAGACACGGGGAGGAGAGACATGGGGAGAGACGTGGGAGAGAGGGGAGACACGGGGAGGAGAGACATGGGGAGAGACGTGGGGAGAGACGTGGGGAGAGAGGGAGACATGGGGAGGAGAGGGGAGGCACGGGGAGGAGAGGGGAGGTTGATGAAAAGAGGGAGACACGGGGAGGAGAGACATGGGAGAGACGTGGGGAGAGAGGGGAGACACGGGGAGGAGAGACATGGGGAGAGACGTGGGGAGAGAGGGGAGACACGGGGAGAAGAGACATGGGGAGAGACGTGGGGAGAGACGTGGGGGAGAGAGGGGAGACATGGGGAGGAGAGGGGAGACATGGGGAGGAGAGGGAGGCACGGGGAGGAGAGGGGAGGTATGATGAAAAGAGGGAGACACGGGGAGGAGAGACATGGGGAGAGACGTGGGGAGAGAGGGGAGACACGGGGAGGAGAGACATGGGGAGAGACGTGGGGAGAGAGGGGAGACACGGGGAGGAGAGACATGGGGAGAGACGTGGGGAGAGACGTGGGGGGAGAGAGGGGAGACATGGGGAGGAGAGGGGAGGCACGGGGAGGAGAGGGGAGGTATGATGAAAAGAGGGAGACACGGGGAGGAGAGACATGGGGAGAGACGTGGGGAGAGAGGGGAGACATGGGGAGGAGAGGGGAGGCACGGGGAAGAGAGGGGAGGTATGATGAAAAGAGGGAGACACGGGGAGGAGAGACATGGGGAGAGACGTGGAGGAGAGAGGGGAGACACGGGGAGGAGAGGAGAGACACGGGGAGAGACGTGGGGGAGAGGGGAGACATGGGGAGAGACGTGGGGGAGACACATGGGGAGAGAGATGAGAGACATGGGGAGAGAGGGGAGAGAGGGGAGAGACGTGGGGAGAGAGGGGAGAGAGGGGAGAGACATGGGGAGAGAGGGGAGAGACGTGGGGAGAGGGGAGAGAGGGGAGAGACATGGGAGAGAGGGAGACAGGGAGGAGGAGAGACATGGGGAGAGAGGGCAGACATGGGGAGGAGAGGAGATGCATGGGGAGGAGAGAAGAGGTATGGGGAGAGACGTGGGGGAGACAGGTGGAGTAAAGTGGAGAGACATGAGGAGAGCCGTGGGAGAGAGGGGAGACACAGGGAGGAGTGGAGAGACATGGGGAGAGATGTGGGGAGAGAGGGGAGACACGTGGAGTAATGTGGCGAAGGGTGGAGGTGAACAGAGATGCGGAGAGAGGCACGGGGCGATGAACGGCGCGCACCGATGCTGGCACAGAAGTCGTCGGATCCGAAGACGATGCCGGCGAGAGTCAGTCCCACACGCTCCCCCACGGAGATCGCCGCACAGCAGATCTCCTGCAGCGGACACATGGCGAGACACGGGGAAGACGCGGAGACATGAGTGAAGAAAAGGGGACACGGGAGACACGGGGAGACACGCGGGGAGACGCGGGGAGACACGGGGGAGACACGGGGAGACACGGGGAGACACGGGGAAACACGGGGAGACAAGGGGAGACAAGGGGAGACACGGGGAGACACGGGGAGACACGCGGGGAGACACGGGGAGACACGCTGGGAGACGCGGGGAGACACGGGAGACACGGGGAGACACGGGGGAGACACGGGGAGACACGGGGAGACACGGGGAGACACGGGGAGACACGGGGAGACATAGGGGGAGACACGGAGACATGAGTGAAGAAAAGGGGACACGGGGAGATAACGCGAGAGACACGGGGAGACGCAGGGAGACGCGGGGAGACGCGGGGAGACGCGGGGAGACACGGAGACAAGGGGAGACACGGGGAGACACGGGGAGACACGCGGGAGACGTGGGGAGACACGGGAGGAGACACGGGGAGACACGGGGAGACGCGGCGAGACGCGGGGAGACGCGGGGAGACGCGGGAGGAGACACGGAGACAAGGGGAGACACGGGGAGACACGGGAGACACGCGGGAGACGTGGGGAGACGTGGGGAGACACGGGAGGAGACACGGAGACAAGGGGAGACACGGGGAGACGCGAGTAAAGACACAAACATGATGGGACAGGGCAGCGAACAAGAGAGAAGTGTCCCCTTGCATCTCCTTTCATCTCTCTGGTAATGACAGTGACGACGACGATGATGATGATGACAGTGACGATAAGTCGGTAGCGATGAAAATCGTGATGACAGTGATGATGACAATGATGATGATCAATGTTGATGAAAGTGATGACAGCGACGATAACAGTGGTAACGATGATTAACGTGATGATGAATGTGATGACGACAGTGATGATGGCGATTATTAATGATGAAAGCGATGATGATGATGGTGGTTATGATGATAGTGGTGGTGATGATGATGACGGTGATGACGGTAGTGGTGATGATAACGATGATGGAGGTGTGATGATGATTGACGATGAAAGTGATGATGACGATGATGATGACAGTGATGATGACAGTGATGATGATGACAGTGATGATGGAGGTGGTGATGATTGACCATGAAAGTGATGATGAGCGGGGGCTGGTGAATGGGTGGGGGGGGAGCGGTGGCGCCGCGGTTAGCGCAACCGCACCGCTAGACCCGGCAGGAGACCCTCCCGCTCACGGCCAACATCAGTGGCGAGCGACACCCGGACCCAGCGCTTGGGGCCTTCCCCCGTCCACCGGGGGCGGAACGACCGGCGCGGTGAAGTACGGCGACGATGCTCACCCTGAGGTCAAGCAGTCCACGGCGCTCTCCACGAACGTGATGAGGTTTATCGGCGCTGGCAGCTCTCGTTCCGCCACTGCCTTCTCAAAGTGCTCGGCAAACTGGGGTGGGAGGTGGGGACAAGGGCGCCACTCCATGTTACTATGGCAGAGTAAAGTAAAAAAAAATTAAAAAATTACAACTTTTTTTTTGTCTTTCGGTAAATTTCATTTTGTACCTACGAGACTTTACCGAAAGAACAAAGGGTATGAATCCTTGCAGTCACGAAAGCTTCAAATCTAGGATTTTTTTTTGTCATTTCAGCACGGCCCAAGGTCCCGGGGAAACGCCGAACGGCCGGTAACAAACGGCACTCTTAAACTCGTCGACGGGTCAAAGCGACTTGCTGCTCGTGCCAGAATGGAGGCACCCGCCCCGTGCTTGCCCCTCCTGCTCACAGCCGTCGTGTGGAGACACTCGTGGTGGTAATTCCACGTTCCTATGGCGGCAGCGAGTCTATCCAAACAAACAAACGGTGTTCGATCTTGATAATTGGTTTTTTACCCTTCTATCTGGCAAAAAAACTGACACCTTTTTTTACAAGGAGTCATGTTTGCATAGACCGCAATACCTGCAGTCATAATGCAAACAAAAACATAACTCTGATAATGTATGCACTGTCCTTGAAGTTGATTGGTCCACACCCGAGACAGCTTTCCTTAGAGCCTAGTCTCACATGGTGTTGGACCACATGACGCCAAAAGGCGGACCAATCAACTTCAAGGACAGTGCACATTATCAGAGTTGTGTTTTTGTTGCATTATGACTGCAGGTATTGTGGTCTATGTAAACATAACTCCTTGTAAAAAAAAAAAAGATGTCACTTTTGTTGCAAATAGAAGGGTAAAAATTAACCCGTAAAAACAAAGTTTTTCACTCTAAATCCTTTATATGCGTGGCGGCTAGAGTCCTCTCGTCCTCTGGCTTGAGATGGCTGCCACCTATGGGTCAGATGATTGCCTGCCACCATTAAGCAATAGGTAATTAAATATTTAAAAAAAATTCCTAAAATGTTGAAAATTTTGGGAAAAATTTTCACGAAAATAAATTGTCACGCACACGAGTCTGTGTGCAAAATGTCAGCTCGATTGGATCACGGGAAGTGGGTTAAAAAACGACCGAAAGATTTGCACGGTCGTAAGCGCGCAAGCAAGCAAGCAAGTGAACTTAATATAAAGGATTTTTAAAAACCAATTATCATATTTTTACTGGCAAATGAGGTTCCAATGGTGTTCGATTTTCTCCGCATGGCGCTGCTCATTTTATCGACCCCGGAAGCTGTGGTGATGATGACCAAGCTCGCAGTTGACCTCGCTTCTTAACAAAAAAAAACTAATTTAACACGTAGGCTTTCGCGACCAATATTATTCATAATGGGTTTAGATCGCGTGATTTATAAACGTGTCGTAACCCTCCACCGCCCGACACGGCCAATCAGTAAAAAAGTGTCACGTTGACAAGAGACAAATACTATGGGAACCTCATTTGCCAGTAAAAATATGATAATTGGTTCTTTACCCTTCTATCTGGCAACAAAACTGACACCTTTTTACAAGGAGTCATGTTTGCATAGACCGCAATACCTGCATTATGACTGCAGGTATTGTGGTCAATGCAAACATGACTCCTTGTAAAAAGGGTGTCAGTTTTGTTGCCAGATAGAAGGGTAAAGAACCAATTATCAAGAGACAAATAGTTCACTGCTTTAGCCCACCGGTGTGTTTAAGCGTGAAATTGTAAATGTTGTGGTTTCACGCTTCAACACACCGGTGGGCTAAAGCAGTGAACTATTTGTCTCTTGTCAACGTGACACTGTTTTAACCGATTGGCCGTGTCGGGTGGTGGAGGGTTACGACACATTTATAAATAACGCCATCTAAACCCAAAAACGTTGATTGTGAATAAAACAAAAATGCTAATTGCTATCGACTCACCCATCGGATGTCATCCACCGAGTCCACCTTTGGCAGGAGGATGGTGGGGGGCAGAACCGGCCCCCCCAGCAAGGCGCGGAGGTCGTCATCGGCGAGGCCGCTGGCGACGGCGTTGACGCGGACGCTGGGCTCCGTGCGGCCCAGGCTGAGCTCGCTGAGCATGCGCACCACCGTGTCACGCGCCACGTCCTACACGCCGACACGGTGGCGGTGGTAGTGGTGTTACTGATGGTAGAGGTGGTGATAGTGATGTTACTGATGGTGGTGGTGGTGGTGGTGGTGGTGGTGATAGTGATGTTACTGATGGTGGTGGTGGTGGTGATAGTGATGTTACTGATGGTGGTGGTGGTGGTGACAGTGATGTTACTGATGGTGGTGGTGGTGGTGGTGGTGGTAGTGATGTTACTGATGGTGGTGGTGGTGGTGGTGGTAGTGATGTTACTGATGGTGGTGGTGGTGGAGGTGGTGATAGTGATGTTACTGATGGTGGTGGTGGTGGTGACAGTGATGTTACTGATGGTGGTGGTGGTGGTAGTGATGTTACTGATGGTGGTGGTGGTGGTGACAGTGATGTTACTGATGGTGGTGGTGGTGGTGGTAGTGATGTTACTGATGGTGGTGGTGGTGGTGATAGTGATGTTACTGATGGTGGTGGTGGTGGTGACAGTGATGTTACTGATGGTGGTGGTGGTGGTGGTAGTGATGTTACTGATGGTGGTGGTGGTGGTGATAGTGATGTTACTGATGGTGGTGGTGGTGGTGACAGTGATGTTACTGATGGTGGTGGTGGTGATAGTGATGTTACTGATGGTGGTGGTGGTGGTGACAGTGATGTTACTGATGGTGGTGGTGGTGGTGGTAGTGATGTTACTGATGGTGGTGGTGGTGGTGATAGTGATGTTACTGATGGTGGTGGTGGTGGTGACAGTGATGTTACTGATGGTGGTGGTGGTGGTGGTAGTGATGTTACTGATGGTGGTGGTGGTGGTGATAGTGATGTTACTGATGGTGGTGGTGGTGGTGACAGTGATGTTACTGATGGTGGTGGTGGTGATAGTGATGTTACTGATGGTGGTGGTGGTGGTGACAGTGATGTTACTGATGGTGGTGGTGGTGGTGACAGTGATGTTACTGATGGTGGTGGTGGTGACAGTGATGTTACTGATGATGGTGGTGGTGGTGACAGTGATGTTACTGATGGTGGTGGTGGTGGTGATAGTGATGTTACTGATGATGGTGGTGGTGGTGATAGTGATGTTACTGATGGTGGTGGTGGTGGTGGTGGTGATGTTACTGATGGTGGTGGTGGTGGTAGTGATGTTACTGATGGTGGTGGTGGTGGTGGTGATAGTGATGTTACTGATGGTGGTGGTGGTGGTGACAGTGATGTTACTGATGGTGGTGGTGGTGATAGTGATGTTACTGATGGTGGTGGTGGTGGTGATAGTGATGTTACTGATGGTGGTGGTGGTGATAGTGATGTTACTGATGGTGGTGGTGGTGGTGATAGTGATGTTACTGATGATGGTGGTGGTGGTGATAGTGATGTTACTGATGGTGGTGGTGGTGGTGACAGTGATGTTACTGATGGTGGTGGTGGTGGTGATAGTGATGTTACTGATGGTGGTGGTGGTGGTGACAGTGATGTTACTGATGGTGGTGGTGGTGGTGATAGTGATGTTACTGATGGTGGTGGTGGTGGTGACAGTGATGTTACTGATGGTGGTGGTGGTGGTGATAGTGATGTTACTGATGGTGGTGGTGGTGGTGACAGTGATGTTACTGATGGTGGTGGTGGTAGTGATGTTACTGATGGTGGTGGTGGTGGTGGTGGTAGTGATGTTACTGATGGTGGTGGTGGTGGTGGTGGTAGTGATGTTACTGATGGTGGTGGTGGTGGTAGTGATGTTACTGATGGTGATGGTGGTGGTGATAGTGATGTTACTGATGGTGGTGGTGGTGATAGTGATGTTACTGATGGTGGTGGTGGTGGTGGTGATAGTGATGTTACTGATGGTGGTGGTGGTGGTGATAGTGATGTTACTGATGGTGGTGGTGGTGATAGTGATGTTACTGATGGTGGTGGTGGTGGTAGTGATGTTACTGATGGTGGTGGTGGTGGTAGTGATGTTACTGATGGTGGTGGTGGTGGTAGTGATGTTACTGATGGTGGTGGTGGTGATAGTGATGTTACTGATGGTGGTGGTGGTGATAGTGATGTTACTGATGATGGTGGTGGTGGTGACAGTGATGTTACTGATGGTGGTGGTGGTGGTGATAGTGATGTTACTGATGGTGGTGGTGGTGGTAGTGATGTTACTGATGGTGGTGGTGGTGGTGATAGTGATGTTACTGATGGTGGTGGTGGTGGTGATAGTGATGTTACTGATGGTGGTGGTGGTGATAGTGATGTTACTGATGGTGGTGGTGGTGGTAGTGATGTTACTGATGATGGTGGAGGTGGTGATAGTGATGTTACTGATGGTGGTGGTGGTGGTGATAGTGATGTTACTGATGGTGGTGGTGGTGGTAGTGATGTTACTGATGATGGTGGAGGTGGTGATAGTGATGTTACTGATGATGGTGGTGGTGGTGATAGTGATGTTACTGATGATGGTGGTGGTGGTGATAGTGATGTTACTGATGGTGGTGGTGGTGGTGATAGTGATGTTACTGATGGTGGTGGTGGTGGTAGTGATGTTACTGATGGTGGTGGTGGTGGTGACAGTGATGTTACTGATGATGGTGGAGGTGGTGATAGTGATGTTACTGATGGTGGTGGTGGTGGTGACAGTGATGTTACTGATGATGGTGGAGGTGGTGATAGTGATGTTACTGATGGTGGTGGTGGTGGTGATAGTGATGTTACTGATGATGGTGGTGGTGGTGATAGTGATGTTACTGATGGTGGTGGTGGTGGTGATAGTGATGTTACTGATGGTGGTGGTGGTGGTGGTAGTGATGTTACTGATGGTGGTGGTGGTGGTGATAGTGATGTTACTGATGATGGTGGAGGTGGTGATAGTGATGTTACTGATGGTGGTGGTGGTGGTGATAGTGATGTTACTGATGGTGGTGGTGGTGGTGATAGTGATGTTACTGATGGTGGTGGTGGTGGTGATAGTGATGTTACTGATGGTGGTAGTGATGTTACTGATGGTGGTGGTGGTGGTGATAGTGATGTTACTGATGGTGGTGGTGGTGGTAGTGATGTTACTGATGATGGTGGTGGTGGTGATAGTGATGTTACTGATGGTGGTGGTGGTGGTAGTGATGTTACTGATGATGGTGGTGGTGGTGATAGTGATGTTACTGATGGTGGTGGTGGTGATAGTGATGTTACTGATGGTGGTGGTGGTGGTGATGTTACTGATGGTGGTGGTGGTGGTGACAGTGATGTTACTGATGGTGGTGGTGGTGACAGTGATGTTACTGATGGTGGAGGTGGTGACAGTGATGTTACTGATGGTGGTGGTGGTGGTGATAGTGATGTTACTGATGTTGGTGGTGGTGACAGTGATGTTACTGATGGTGGTGGTGGTGGTGATAGTGATGTTACTGATGATGGTGGTGGTGGTGATAGTGATGTTACTGATGGTGGTGGTGGTGACAGTGATGTTACTGATGGTGGTGGTGGTGGTGATAGTGATGTTACTGATGTTGGTGGTGGTGACAGTGATGTTACTGGTGGTGGTGGTGGTGGTGGTAGTGATGTTACTGATGGTGGTGGTGGTGACAGTGATGTTACTGATGGTGGAGGTGGTGACAGTGATGTTACTGATGGTGGAGGTGGTGGTGATAGTGATGTTACTGGTGGTGGTGGTGGTGGTGATAGTGATGTTACTGATGGTGGTGGTGGTGGTGATAGTGATGTTACTGATGGTGGTGGTGGTGGTGATAGTGATGTTACTGGTGGTGGTGGTGGTGGTGATAGTGATGTTACTGATGGTGGTGGTGGTGACAGTGATGTTACTGATGGTGGAGGTGGTGACAGTGATGTTACTGATGGTGGTGGTGGTGGTGATAGTGATGTTACTGATGTTGGTGGTGGTGACAGTGATGTTACTGATGGTGGTGGTGGTGGTGATAGTGATGTTACTGGTGGTGGTGGTGGTGGTGGTGATAGTGATGTTACTGATGGTGGTGGTGGTGATAGTGATGTTACTGGTGGTGGTGGTGGTGGTGGTGATAGTGATGTTACTGATGTTGGTGGTGGTGGTAGTGATGTTACTGATGGTGGTGGTGGTGGTGGTGGTGATAGTGATGTTACTGATGGTGGTGGTGGTGATAGTGATGTTACTGGTGGTGGTGGTGGTGGTGGTGATAGTGATGTTACTGATGTTGGTGGTGGTGACAGTGATGTTACTGGTGGTGGTGGTGGTGATAGTGATGTTACTGATGGTGGTGGTGGTGATAGTGATGTTACTGATGGTGGTGGTGGTGGTGACAGTGATGTTACTGATGGTGGTGGTGGTGGAGGTGGTGACAGTGATGTTACTGATGGTGGTGGTGGTGGTGATAGTGATGTTACTGATGGTGGTGGTGGTGGTGACAGTGATGTTACTGATGGTGGTGGTGATAGTGATGTTACTGATGGTGGTGGTGGTGGTGACAGTGATGTTACTGATGGTGGTGGTGGTGGAGGTGGTGACAGTGATGTTACTGATGGTGGAGGTGGTGACAGTGATGTTACTGATGGTGGTGGTGGTGGTGACAGTGATGTTACTGATGGTGGTGGTGATAGTGATGTTACTGATGGTGGTGGTGGTGGTGACAGTGATGTTACTGATGGTGGTGGTGGTGACAGTGATGTTACTGATGGTGGTGGTGGTGGTGACAGTGATGTTACTGATGGTGGAGGTGGTGATAGTGATGTTACTGATGGTGGAGGTGGTGATAGTGATGTTACTGATGGTGGTGGTGGTGACAGTGATGTTACTGATGGTGGTGATAGTGATGTTACTGATGGTGGTGGTGGTGATAGTGATGTTACTGATGGTGGTGGTGGTGGTGACAGTGATGTTACTGATGGTGGTGGTGGTGGTGACAGTGATGTTACTGATGGTGGTGGTGGTGATAGTGATGTTACTGATGGTGGTGGTGGTGATAGTGATGTTACTGATGGTGGTGGTGGTGGTGATAGTGATGTTACTGATGGTGGTGGTGGTGGTGACAGTGATGTTACTGATGGTGGTGGTGGTAGTGATGTTACTGATGGTGGTGGTGGTGGTGGTGGTGATAGTGATGTTACTGATGGTGGTGACAGTGATGTTACTGATGTTGGTGGTGGTGATAGTGATGTTACTGATGGTGGTGATAGTGATGTTACTGATGGTGGTGGTGGTGGTAGTGATGTTACTGATGGTGGTGGTGGTGGTAGTGATGTTACTGATGGTGGTGGTGGTGGTGATAGTGATGTTACTGATGTTGGTGGTGGTGGTAGTGATGTTACTGATGGTGGTGGTGGTGGTGATAGTGATGTTACTGATGGTGGTGGTGGTGGTAGTGATGTTACTGATGGTGGTGGTGGTGGTGATAGTGATGTTACTGATGGTGGTGGTGGTGGTGGTGGTGATAGTGATGTTACTGATGGTGGTGGTGGTAGTGATGTTACTGATGGTGGTGGTGGTGATAGTGATGTTACTGATGGTGGTGGTGGTGGTGGTGATAGTGATGTTACTGATGGTGGTGACAGTGATGTTACTGATGTTGGTGGTGGTGATAGTGATGTTACTGATGGTGGTGATAGTGATGTTACTGATGGTGGTGGTGGTGGTGACAGTGATGTTACTGATGGTGGTGGTGGTAGTGATGTTACTGATGGTGGTGGTGGTGGTGGTGGTGATAGTGATGTTACTGATGGTGGTGACAGTGATGTTACTGATGTTGGTGGTGGTGATAGTGATGTTACTGATGGTGGTGATAGTGATGTTACTGATGGTGGTGGTGGTGGTAGTGATGTTACTGATGGTGGTGGTGGTGGTAGTGATGTTACTGATGGTGGTGGTGGTGGTGATAGTGATGTTACTGATGTTGGTGGTGGTGGTAGTGATGTTACTGATGGTGGTGGTGGTGGTGATAGTGATGTTACTGATGGTGGTGGTGGTGGTAGTGATGTTACTGATGGTGGTGGTGGTGGTGATAGTGATGTTACTGATGGTGGTGGTGGTGGTGGTGGTGATAGTGATGTTACTGATGGTGGTGGTGGTAGTGATGTTACTGATGGTGGTGGTGGTGATAGTGATGTTACTGATGGTGGTGGTGGTGGTGGTGGTGATAGTGATGTTACTGATGGTGGTGACAGTGATGTTACTGATGTTGGTGGTGGTGATAGTGATGTTACTGATGGTGGTGATAGTGATGTTACTGATGGTGGTGGTGGTGGTAGTGATGTTACTGATGGTGGTGGTGGTGGTAGTGATGTTACTGATGGTGGTGGTGGTGGTGATAGTGATGTTACTGATGTTGGTGGTGGTGGTAGTGATGTTACTGATGGTGGTGGTGGTGGTGATAGTGATGTTACTGATGGTGGTGGTGGTGGTAGTGATGTTACTGATGGTGGTGGTGGTGGTGATAGTGATGTTACTGATGTTGGTGGTGGTGACAGTGATGTTACTGATGTTGGTGGTGGTGATAGTGATGTTACTGATGGTGGAGGTGGTGGTGATAGTGATGTTACTGATGGTGGTGGTGGTGATAGTGATGTTACTGATGGTGGTGGTGGTGACAGTGATGTTACTGATGGTGGTGGTGGTGATCGTGATGTTACTGATGGTGGTGGTGGTGGTGATAGTGATGTTACTGATGGTGGTGGTGGTGACAGTGATGTTACTGATGGTGGTGGTGGTGGTGATCGTGATGTTACTGATGGTGGTGGTGGTGGTGATAGTGATGTTACTGATGGTGGTGGTGGTGACAGTGATGTTACTGATGGTGGTGGTGGTGATCGTGATGTTACTGATGGTGGTGGTGGTGGTGATAGTGATGTTACTGATGGTGGTGGTGGTGACAGTGATGTTACTGATGGAGGTGGTGGTGGTGATCGTGATGTTACTGATGGTGGTGGTGGTGGTGATAGTGATGTTACTGATGGTGGTGGTGGTGGTGATAGTGATGTTACTGATGGTGGTGGTGGTGGTGGTAGTGATGTTACTGATGGTGGTGGTGGTAGTGATGTTACTGATGGTGGTGGTGGTGGTGGTAGTGATGTTACTGATGGTGGTGATAGTGATGTTACTGATGGTGGTGGTGGTGATAGTGATGTTACTGATGGTGGTGGTGGTGGTGGTGATAGTGATGTTACTGATGGTGGTGGTGGTGGTGGTAGTGATGTTACTGATGGTGGTGACAGTGATGTTACTGATGGTGGTGGTGGTGACAGTGATGTTACTGATGGTGGTGGTGGTGGTGGTGATAGTGATGTTACTGATGGTGGTGGTAGTGATGTTACTGATGGTGGTGGTAGTGATGTTACTGATGGTGGTGGTAGTGATGTTACTGATGGTGGTGGTAGTGATGTTACTGATGGTGGTGGTGGTGATGTTACTGATGGTGGTGGTAGTGATGTTACTGATGGTGGTGGTGGTGATGTTACTGATGGTGGTGGTAGTGATGTTACTGATGGTGGTGGTGGTGATGTTACTGATGGTGGTGGTGGTGGTGATAGTGATGGTGGTGGTAGTGATGTTACTGATGGTGGTGGTGGTGATGTTACTGATGGTGGTGGTGGTGATGTTACTGATGGTGGTGGTGGTGGTGATAGTGATGGTGGTGGTAGTGATGTTACTGATGGTGGTGGTGGTGATGTTACTGATGGTGGTGGTGGTGGTGATAGTGATGTTACTGATGGTGGTGGTGGTGACAGTGATGTTACTGATGGTGATAGTGATGTTACTGATGGTGATAGTGATGTTACTGATGGTGGTGGTGATAGTGATGTTACTGATGGTGATAGTGATGTTACTGATGGTGATAGTGATGTTACTGATGGTGGTGGTGATAGTGATGTTACTGATGGTGATAGTGATGTTACTGATGGTGGTGGTGATAGTGATGTTACTGATGGTGATAGTGATGTTACTGATGGTGGTGGTGATAGTGATGTTACTGATGGTGATAGTGATGTTACTGATGGTGATAGTGATGTTACTGATGGTGGTGGTGATAGTGATGTTACTGATGGTGATAGTGATGTTACTGATGGTGGTGGTGATAGTGATGTTACTGATGGTGATAGTGATGTTACTGATGGTGGTGGTGATAGTGATGTTACTGATGGTGATAGTGATGTTACTGATGGTGGTGGTGGTGATGTTACTGATGGTGGTGGTGGTGATGTTACTGATGGTGGTGGTGGTGATGTTACTGATGGTGGTGGTGACGATGTGAATGACGGCGGTGGTGGTGGTGATGTTAATGATAGTGGCGATGGTGGTGGTGATGTTGTTGCTGGTGATGATGTTAACGATGGTGGTGGTGGTGATGATGTTAATGATGGCGGTGGTGGTGATGATAGTGGCGATGGTGGTGGTGATGTTGATGCTGGTGATGATGTTAACGATGATGGGGAGCGGTGGTGCAGCGGTTAGAGCGCTGCGTGATGAACCCAGTTACCCGAGTTCGATTCCCGCTCATGGCCACCAATACCGGTGACGATTATTTAAACTGGTTCTGGGCCTCCCCTAGGTCGATTCGGCCGCAAATGAGTACCTGGTGCGATGTGTAAACAACGCCACTTGGGAGACAAAAGCGGCAGCCGGGCGTGGTGCTGGCCACCCACCCACTCGTGTGCCATGCGGATATTCATAGATGCTGCTACTCGCTAACAACACTTGCCCCAACGGTCTGTTAAGGCTATACAGGGGACCTATGTCTTTGGTGATGGTGGTGGTGTTGAAACAGTAGGGGGGGGGGCACAGGTGCATCTGTCATCTCAGTCCAGTCAACCCATGGCACCACCCGGGTCTGTCCCGTGACCTCCGGCCAGCGGCAAGCCATCAGACACTTTCACGCGACAGCGTCAAGGTGCACCTAGCCTGGCACAGGCGTCGTGGTGACGTCGGCCGCCAAGGATTGTTCAGCCGACGCTGGGGGGGGAACGTAGCCTTCTCGAGCGCAGCCCCAAAAATCTGGAACACCCCGGCCTAACTTCCTGCTCCCGGACATGCACGTCTCTCCAAATTCCGTGGTCCATGCAAGACGCACCTAAACTCAAGACCTCGCCCTGCCAGCGCTTCTAAAATTTAAAATGAGCTGGAATCGAACTCGGGTCGTCAGGATCGTAGCGCAGTGCGCTAACCACTGCGCCGCCACTTCCCACATTACAGTGGCCACCATCGCCACCATTGCCTCCACCATCGCCACCATCACCACCATCACCATCGGCACCACCATCAACATCGCCACCACCAACACTGCCATCGCCATCATCGCCCCCACCGCCACCATTGCCACCACCACCATCACCACCACCACCACCAGCGTCACCATCGCCACCACCATCGCTGCCGCCGCCATCACCACCACCGCCACCACCACCACCACCGCCGTCACCACCACCACCGCCGCCGTCACCTTTCTGTTCTGCGCCACTCCGTCCTCGCAGTCCATGACGGCGCAGTCGGCGCCGAGCGTTGGCAGCTTGCGCAGCTTCCTCTCGTCGTCCCCCGGCACGTAGAGCACCGCCCGGCGGGGCACGTTGCGCCCATCCCCGTGCACCAGGCGCCGGGTGGGGGGAGCCGGGGCCCCCGCTCTGAGCAGCAGCCCCCGACTCGGCCTGCGCCCGCGACGTCGCACGCCAAAGACAAAGGTTCCCCCGCGCCTGGTTAAAATATGGTGCTGTATTTTTAGGAAAGTGTGTTTATAATATCATTTTATGTAGATATCCACATCTATTTAATATTTTTTTTCTGCAGTTTTTATTGAAAATGCAATATTTGATATCTCAAAAACCTGATGTGATAGACAAAAACTGATGCCAGATTTGGAATCAGCACCCCAAAATTACATTAATACCCTTGGATTACCTTATGCCAGAAAAAGTGTGTTGACCAGTCTAAGTGGACGTGATACGAACTGCAATGCCCAGATATGTCCAGCAGATGGCACACCCCATTGCGGTTACCATTAAGCCAATGTTGTTGTTCTTGGTATCCGTGTCAGTTATCACAGGTTGTATATAGATAACATTCAATACCACACGTCTCTGGTCTCTCCCGATCTGAAATAGCCCTCACTGGGGCATACGTGGTAGAACTTAATCACGTAAACGTTGCGACTGACTGGACGTTAAAACAATGAGAGGGTCTTCTTGGTTCTTTCGGTAAAGTCACGTAGAAGGGAAGTAATAAAATAATAAAAATAAAACATTACTTCCCTTCTACGTGACTTTACCGAAAGAACCAAGAAGATGAATCCCTGCAGTCACGAAAGCTTTAAATCGAAATTTAATGAGAGGGTCACCACCTGTCTGGGGTTTGACCCAGACAGCCCGGGGAATGGGCATCTGTGTACAGGTGGCAGGAGTTGATTGGTACAGAGATCTGGTACCGGCGAGGTTTTGAAGCTTGTCGAAGCGAAGTGCGATAACGTTGCGCAGTTTTGAAGGTTTTTATTTTTATTTTCCGGCATAGTATCCTTCCAATCGGTTTCGTCTTTCGTATTGGCTGATGTAGATGCAGAGCAACAACTACAATTTCACATTCAGGTGGCCAAGCCAGACAGCTGCGTCAGGAACAGCGGAGTGTATCATCACTGTCATGTCTCCTTCCTATTTGTGGATCGGCCATTGCGTCGCTATACGTTGTACAGTCTGTTTTGGATGACCAGTCGCACACTGGAAAGTTTTAAATGTTCCACTTGTGCATCAGGTATCAGCATCTGCCACGGTTTGTGCGGATTCCGTTTTGGGTGGACCATGAACTTCTTGAAAGATCATACCCAGGGTTGTAGGTCAGAGATCAGAAGCGTGTCCGGCCTTCGATAAGGAAGAAGTATTCAATTCTAGATTTGAAGCTTTCGTGACTGCAAGGATTCATACTCTTAGGTTTTTTCGGTAAAGTCACGTAGGTAAAAAATAAAATTAAAAGTTAATAAAAGTAATAATGGAAATAAAATAAAATAACTTCAACCGTGATGATGGGTACAAACTGAGTAATCATTGGAAAGATGTTATTAATCACGTAAAAAAGATTTAACTACACATATTTGTACCATTTTATTTGACAGGTACTTTTCTACTTTACCGAGTGTTGACATCATTGACGATCAGTTGAACCATGAAGTCGAAATCAAGAGCAGAATTGAACAAGCAAGGCAAGCATTTATTAAATGGAAAACACTCCTTGCAGACCGCCACTTGAGTCCATCACTGAAACTGCGCACACTGAAATGCTACATCTGGTCAATTTTGCTGTACGGAGTAGAGACGTGGACACTGACAACAACAGCAACAAAAAGGCTCGAAGCTTTCGAGATGTGGCTGTATCGAAGAATGCTGAAAATCCCATGGACAGCCAAAACCACCAATACACAAGTTCTGCAAGATATGGGCACTGACAGGCAACTGCTGAAGACCGTCGTTAGCAGGAAGTGTTACTACCTAGGCCACATTGCCCGAAACGACTACAAATACCAGCTATTAAAGCAAATCCTGGAAGGAAAAATCGAAGGGAAAAAACGACCAGGACGGCCAAAAACGACATGGCTCAGTAACATCAAAACATGGCTACAATTAACAGCAGCACAAACTCTACACGCCGTGCTAGACCGGGACCAATATCATCGTGAAGTCGCACACGCCGTTAGGCAGCACTAAAGAAGAAGAAGACATCTCCAGCGTTTAACACCTACTGCTTTTTTGTATTTGGATTCTCAACCAACATCGGTTTAGGTCGAGGTACACCGATTGTTGTCTTGCACAGGTCGACTTTGACCAATTTCTCTTGTAGCCCCGCCCACCACCCCCACGTTTCATTCCCTGGTTACCACGTTCAGATAAGCCCCTCCCCCCTTAACTTGTATTTAAGGGCTGGTCTTTTGGAATTTTCCTCACTTGATACAGTAATTTTAGCTCGATCCCACCTGATGACGGAGACTTGTGTTGCCTCCGAAACGTCGTGATTTATTATTTTATTTCCATTATTACTTTTATTAACTTTTAATTTAATTTTTTACCTACGTGACTTTACCGAAAAAACCTAAGAGTAAGAAGTATTCAGTAAATACCACATTGGTGTTGGGCGTACTCGGACGAATTAACTTTTTCATCCGCCCAGGTCGTGGTGCTTTCAGTTTTTATTTTACGTATGAAACTATTTAACCTGGACAATTACTTGCAGGTGCAACAACTCGTTTGCAAGGGGTTTCCCAGGGTGTCAAGTGACGCCCACATGGCAAACACGTACTACGTGCATCCCACTGGGATTTTTGCACACAGCGTTGGTGTACGGTGATTTGTTTTCTGCAATATTTTGCTGTCTTTTGTTGGATTTTCTGTTTGCACTTAGTCACATTCACTTTAAGATGTTTTATGTTTTTGTTTTTTGTTTGTTGCGGGTGCACCCGATTCAAGAGCCGAATGGCTCACAGGGCTATACCTAATAAATGAACTTGAACTTGAACGTACTAGACATCTCGCGACGGGGACTGCAAGATCTGTGTCCGACCAGTGCTCGCCGAGCTCATTGGCGTCCTGTTGCCGAACGAACACGTTATAAGGTCGCGCTCATTACACACAAATTGCTGACCACAAATGAGCCACAATACCTTGCTGGTCTTGTCGAGGAGTATAAAGCATCACGCCAACTCCAGTCATCCCCTCACAACGGCGGCTTTTGGCTAAGCCAGGGGTCGGCAACCAAAATAACAAGAAGAGCCATTTCTTTCCAATTCGGTACAAAATTCAGTATTTCAAGAGCCGCAATGCATCTATGTACATACGTACATATCGTCAAGAAGCAGCCCGTAAAGAGCCGCATGCGGCTCCGGAGCCGTAGGTTGCCGACCCCTGGGCTAAGCCATCGGTCACTGCATCGCGCGGCATTTTTGGATGCGCTTCTGCGGCCGTCTGGAACGCTCTACCCTCCGATATTAGGAAGGCACTGGAGCTATGCAAACCACCACTGCTCTAGGTATGCATGCAAGTATGTTGAGCTTCTTTCGCACTGTACGTAGCCAATCGTGCTAATCGGAGGTGCGGGAGAAGGACAACAAGCTAAACACAAGCAGTCTACCTGCCTCGCTTCACTATTCTGGCAAATCGCCCGATGATGCTGGATGTAATTACCTGCGAAACGTCAAAGTACTCAAATTGTGAATGTTTTGGATTCACTCTCCAACACACCGGTGGGCTGAAGCAGTAACTTATTGGGCACGTTTCGTTTACGTGACAAACCTTACCGACCGTATCGGGTAGTGGCGGATTACGGCACATTTCTACTTTTCAGTTTTCAGTTTCATTTATTAGGTATAACCCTAAAATTTCGATTTAAAGCTTTCGTGACTGCAGGGATTCATCTTCTTGGTTCTTTCGGTAAAGTCACGTAGAAGGGAAGTGTGTCGAGGCGACAGACCTGGTTTCACCTGAGGACGGCTGCTTGCGTTGTGGCCGAAACGTCGTGAGAATCATTTTATGTTTTATTTTTATTATTTTATTATTTCACTTCTACGTGACTTTACCGAAAGAACCAAGAAGATAGTTATAACCCTGTGAGCCATGCGGCTCTTGACTCGGGTGCAACCACAACAAAAACATGGACAAGAAACATCTTAAAGTGACAACACGCAACAGAAAAATCCTGGAAAAAACAGCAAAGTCTTCCAGAAAAAAACACCGTATTTCAACGCTGTGTGCAAAAAATCCCAGTGGGATGCAATTCAAACAATAACAACCATAAGACAATGTAGATTAAAGTTATCAGGCTAACTCTGTACTACAAAAAACAAACATGGCTAAACCAAAACGTTTTCAAAACCCCCCCAAAAAACGTTACTATGAATAACATTGGTCGCGAAAGCCCTACGTGTCAACCCGAATCGAATGCAGTTAACGTGTTCAATGTTTGAACAGAACGACTTCAAAGGGCGACTTCAAAGGGGCGACCTCTGCATTGCAGATCCGCTGTGCACTCATCACAACAACCCACGCTCGCATCACACCCAAAGTGAGGGTTGCACAAGCGGTTTAAGTGCATCGATGCTTCACGTACAACATTGTATACGACGCATTGTGCGCCACGTGTCATGCCGAGTGTTTATGGAATGCCAAACGTCGGCGTTCTTTGAAAACCCCATCCCATAGTTGGGCTGCGAGACCCTCACCAACCCTGCCCGGAGATCCACGACCTCTGCCGGTACGCGACCTAGGCAAGAGCGGAGGCTTCGCGGCCTAAACGCAACAAAATGCATTTTGCGGCCGGCGAACGGAGCCACGAGCGGGGCCGTTCGACAGCGAGCGATTGCAAACGTTGTTGCTTGCAAACGAGTGCGAACTGAGGCGTTTTACGAGGCGATTCGATCGCAAATACCTCCAGCGAAGCCACGGCCAAAAACGACAACAGGGGGCCGCCATCTTTGCACTCCGTTCGTCGGTGCGCAACGTCGCTCGATCCCATTGGTCGAACACCATCGACGCGCTCAACCAATCAGAGCGCGCGTTGCTTGGCACGTCGACGGTTGTTATGGAGACAGGGGAGGGGGGGTGTGGCGGTTGGGGCGGGGCGTTGTGAGAGTGACATCATCACAGGGTGGGCGAGGTCCCGTGGGGAGCGGTGGCGCAGCGGTTAGCGCGCTGCGCTGCAAAACCCGGCCACCCGAGTTCACTGGAGAAATCCGATAAGCTATTTTTTTCACAGATGTCCAGTAAGGGGGCACGCGGGGTCAGAACGTTACAACAGCAGGACAAAAGCACGATACGAGTGCAAAGTATAGGAAAGGCAAAGAAATCATTAAAAAAATATATATAGTATAAAAAATAAAGCTAAACTATCCATAATACAGGTATTTATTTCTCCTGTATTATGGATAGTTTAGATAGATTATGGATAGACAAAACTAAAATCTTTAACCTTACGATTCCCGCTCACGGCCACGGCCAACACCACAGTGACAATTATCTGAACCGGTGCTGGGCCTCCCCTAGGTCGACTCAGCCTCAAATGAGTACCTGGTGCGGTGTGTAGTAAACATCGCCACTGGGGGAGACAAAGGCGGCCGGGCGTGGTGCTGGCCACCCACCCCCTCGTGTGCCGTGCCAGCCTTCATAGGCGCTCGCTAACAGCACGAGGTGGTCACGTGGTGTTGTTGTGGCTGATTAGAGCCAGACGCATGGCCGATGGAGATTAATGATTCTGTGTAAGATACCGCACTGTTCCATATCCTCTCTTGTCAATGGCACCATAACATGTACCGATTAGCTATACAGCTCAGTAGGCCTTGCCTGGTAAATAAAAATAGTTCCATAGAATGGAAATAATAAAATAATAAAACAATAATTCTCACGACGTTTTGGCCACAACGCAAGCAGCCGTCCTCAGGTGAAGAACAGGTCTGTCAGAAAGACAGTGTCTGACAGACCTGTTCTTCACCTGAGGACGGCTGCTTGCGTTGTGGCCGAAACGTCGTGAGAATTATTATTTTTATTTTTATTATTTTATTATGTCCATTCTACGTGACTTTACCGAAAGAACCAAGAAGATGAATCCCTGCAGTCACGAAAGCTTAAAATCGAAAAATAGTTCCATGGTTTAGTTTAATCTGGCAAAACAGAAGCTGCTTGGACATGCGGAGGCAGGGCATGTGGGCTACATGACCCAGCCAATACAGCCTCGCTTGCCGGGAGAGCTCACTGATGGGACTGTATCAAAATAATTCAGGGGATCTGTGAGCTCCTCACAAAATACATTCTGGTTAAACACAGGATGGATCGTAGGCAGGCCAGCATGAATGTTTCAAGTCGTCCGTTTACAGGACTCCAAGTTTCATAAGCGTAGAGAAGGGAGGACATGACTGTGGCCGGGAAAACTTGACGCTTCATATGGAGTGATAGATCAGGTAGCTTCCACAGAGCGTTACGCAGCCGATGAAAAGATAATGCCGCTCGACTGATTCTGAGTGAGACCTCTGGAGCCAACCCAGAGCTGGGCATAAACCCACTGCCCAGGTACGGAAACTTCTCCACTCCATCCACAACTGCCCCATCGCTCATTGGAAGATGAGGGAGGGGAGTATTTGATGACATAAAATACCCAGGCTGGTGCTGCGTTTTTTTGGGGCTGATGGTAAGAAGACCTCACCTCTTAGTAGCACGCTCCAGGTCAAGCAGCAGTGCCTTCAACTACTCAGAGTGAGAAACAATCACCAGATCCATCTTCTTGGTTCTTTCGGTAAAGTCACGTAGAATGGAAATAATAAAATAATAACAATAAACCAATAAAATTATTCTCACGACGTTTCGGCCACAACGCAAGCAGCCATCCTCAGGTGAAGAACAGGTCTGTCGAAAAGACGCTGTCTTTCAGGTGAAGAACAGGTCTGTCTTTCCGACAGACATGTTCTTCACCTGAGGACGGCTGCTTGCGTTGTGGCCGAAACGTCGTGAGAATTATTTTATTATGTTTTATTTTTATTATTTTATTATTTCCATTCTACGTGACTTTACCGAAAGAACCAAGAAGATGAATCCCTGCAGTCATGAAAGCTTTAAATCGAAATCACCAGATCATCAGCATACATAAAATATTTGATCAATAGAGGGCCATCCCTTGGCTGCACCTGAGCAGCGATCAGCCTCCCACTGTATCTGTACTAAATGGACTTTCCACCGGTACATCTGTAGGGGTGTTACGGAGGGGCTGTTATAGAATGGGATCACACGGGAAAGAAACACAGTGGGCGTGGCTATGTCGGTGCACGGGAAGGTGCTCCCAGCGACGTCCGCATCGGGCAGCCTGGGGGGCTGACTCGGAGCTGGGATCCCCCAGGGCCCCACCCCTCAGCGGGGGTTTTGGTATAAAAGGGGATGAGCCGGAGGGCTCGGGGAGAGAAGTTGAAGCTAACCAGTGAAGACAGAAGGTCGTCTAGATAGAGCCCTGGACTCCCCTGGATCGCCGCCCTTGTCAGGGCCGAACAGGATCGAGCCAGCGGCGTGGTCCCGAGAGCCAGAGCCGGTGCTCTTGTAAGAGCTGGTCTGGGACTCCGGGTACCGTGAGCCCGACTTACCAGTGTCGGCTAGCTAGCCTCCCCTAGCCGTTAGTGGAGGACCAAGAGGTAGGCTAGGCGTAGCTAGAGGGTGTATTCCCAGTTAGACGGGTGAGGGGGCCGATACCCCTCCAGTGTTGTATGTCCAGTGTTGTGCTGTACCCGACACAGAATAAATACGTGTGCCTCCAACCCCGGCGTCCAAGTCTCCTGGAACATTATTACACATCCATGGAAAGCTTCTCGAACTACGTGGTCGAAGATGATGTTAAATAATTTAGGAGCCAGAGGACATCCCTGTCGCACCCCAAGGTGAACAGAAAATGGCTCCGACACCCGGGCAGTCACTTTACCTGGGCCTGTCCACCATCACAAAGGTTCTTAATTATTGTGAGCAAATGGTCTGGGACTCCGAAAGTACGAAGATTAACCCTGAGCCCTGAGCTATTGATTGTATCATAGGCCTTGGACCGAGTGAATCAAGCAAAGGTATAGATCCTGTTACAATTCTTTACACCTCTGATGTAGCAGACGGACAGAGAATATGCCCATAATAATATTGGTCGCGAAAGCCTACGTGTTAAACAGAGAATATGGCGTCTGTGCTGGACCGCCCTGGTCTGAATCCACATTGGGGCTCCGAAAGCCTCTCCTTAGCGTGCCTGGCAAGGGGATGTTGAATTATATAATCATTACTTTTTGGGTCTTTTGGTAAAGTCACGTAGATAGAAAACTAATGCATCATGACGTTTCCATCGCAACACAGGCAATCGTCTTCAGGTGAGAATCATTGCCAGGACCTGTCCCGGCACACCGAGGAGGGAGATGCCCCAGTAGTTCTTGCAATCAGTGCGGTCCCCCTTCTCACAAATGGGGACCACCAGGAGGGCTCCTGTGGAACCCATCCAGTGGACCAGACGGTTGTAATGATGTCACGTGGGGCAGTCTGCACACAAACGCGACCCTCCCTCGGCAGTTTGCTTGAGAGGTCATCGCTACCCGACGCGTTAGCTGCTTTCAAACTCTGGATCACATTTCACACTTCCCCCAACAGATGGCACATCAGCCAACCCCTCGCAAGGAGCGACCGCTTCCTCCAATATTTGAGGCACGGCAACACCAGCAGGGCCGGCCCCGCCTTGCCCTATGACACAAACCGTATCTCTCCATAACAAAGGCTCACCCTCTTAAGCCTCACCTTACCATATGAATAAAAAGTGTGCCGTACTTGGCCCTTCCCCCCTCTCCAACCATTATATATACGGAGTGGTAGCTCTTGCAATCTCTCATTTACTTGATACAGCTGTCATGGCTGTGACGGTACCACCTGAAGACGGAAGCTTGTGTTGCCTCCGAAACGTCGTGATTTTTATTTTATTTTACTTTTATTAATTTTAATGTTTTACCTACGTGACTTAACCGAAAAAACCTAAGAATATGAATCCTTGCAGTCACGAAAGCTTCAAATCTAGAATTGCCCTATGACATTGTGTAAAGCCGAAGGGTTTCCCCTAGTCGAAATGCTCAGCAAACCCTACGAACTCGTTAATCGGGGTCAGAGGTCGGATTACCGTTAATTTCCTTCAGGATGGTGATCGGTGTGACGCTGCAGGTTACTTTGTGTTCTCGCGTGCTTCTTTCGGATGGCGTTGTGAAAAGCAACAGTTTTTATTTTTTCCTAACTGAGGCAGTTTCCATTTCCTCAGCAACCCGCGGAAATGGAATCAGTTACGACACAATCACCACCATCATTGGCTCCATGAGCATGACCACAGGCATCAGGGTGCTGCCCAGGCGAGATGTTAACTACTTCGCCTGGTATACAGGAGGTCGTGGGTTCGATCACCAAGCCTCACTCCTGTATATTTGGAGTTTGCGTGTCTCTCTCTCATCATCATCAGGGTGGCTAGGAGATGTTAACTACCTCGCCTGGTATACAGGAGGTCGTGGGTTCGATCACCAAGCCTCACTCCTGTATATTTGGAGTTTGCGTGTCTCTCTCTCTCATCATCAGCATCAGGGTGGCTAAGATATGTGAACTACTTCGCCTGGTATACAGGAGGTCGTGGGTTCGATCACCAAGTCTCACTCCTGTATATTTGGAGTTTGCGTGTCTCTCTCATCCTCATCATCATCACAGTGGAGAGGAGATGTTGACTACCTCGCCTGGTATACAGGAGGTCGTGGGTTCGATCACCAAGTCTCACTCCTGTATATTTGGAGTTTGCGTGTCTCTCTCTCTCATCATCATCATCAGGGTGGCTAAGAGATGTGAACTACCTCGCCTGGTATACAGGAGGTCGTGGGTTCGATCACCAAGCCTCACTCCTGTATATTTGGAGTTTGCGTGTCTCTCTCTCATCATCATCACGGTGTCTAGGAGATGTTGACTACCTCGCCTGGTATACAGGAGGTCGTGGGTTCGATCACCAAGCCTCACTCCTGTATATTTGGAGTATGCGTGTCTCTCTCTCATCATCATCACGGTGGCTAGGAGATGTGAACTACTTCGCCTGGTATACAGGAGGTCGTGGGTTCGATCACCAAGCCTCACTCCTGTATATTTGGAGTTTGCGTGTCTCTCTCATCATCATCATCACAGTGGAGAGGAGATGTTGACTACCTCGCCTGGTATACAGGAGGTCGTGGGTTCGATCACCAAGCCTCACTCCTATATATTTGGAGTATGCGTGTCTCTCTCTCATCATCATCACGGTGGCTAGGAGATGTGAACTACTTCGCCTGGTATACAGGAGGTCGTGGGTTCGATCACCAAGCCTCACTCCTGTATATTTGGAGTTTGCGTGTCTCTCTCTCTCATCATCATCATCAGGGTGGCTAAGAGATGTGAACTACCTCGCCTGGTATACAGGAGGTCGTGGGTTCGATCACCAAGCCTCACTCCTGTATATTTGGAGTTTGCGTGTCTCTCTCTCATCATCATCACGGTGTCTAGGAGATGTTGACTACCTCGCCTGGTATACAGGAGGTCGTGGGTTCGATCACCAAGCCTCACTCCTGTATATTTGGAGTATGCGTGTCTCTCTCTCTCATCATCATCATCAGGGTGGCTAAGAGATGTGAACTACCTCGCCTGGTATACAGGAGGTCGTGGGTTCGATCACCAAGCCTCACTCCTGTATATTTGGAGTTTGCGTGTCTCTCTCTCATCATCATCACGGTGGCTATGAGATGTTAACTACCTCGCCTGGTATACAGGAGGTCGTGGGTTCGATCACCAAGCCTCACTCCTGTATATTTGGAGTTTGCGTGTCTCTCTCTCTCATCATCATCATCAGGGTGGCTAAGAGATGTGAACTACCTCGCCTGGTATACAGGAGGTCGTGGGTTCGATCACCAAGCCTCACTCCTGTATATTTGGAGTTTGCGTGTCTCTCTCTCATCATCATCACGGTGGCTATGAGATGTTAACTACCTCGCCTGGTATACAGGAGGTCGTGGGTTCGATCACCAAGCCTCACTCCTGTATATTTGGAGTTTGCGTGTCTCTCTCTCTCATCATCATCATCAGGGTGGCTAAGAGATGTGAACTACCTCGCCTGGTATACAGGAGGTCGTGGGTTCGATCACCAAGCCTCACTCCTGTATATTTGGAGTTTGCGTGTCTCTCTCTCATCATCAGCATCAGGGTGGCTAAGATATGTGAACTACTTCGCCTGGTATACAGGAGGTCGTGGGTTCGATCACCAAGTCTCACTCCTGTATATTTGGAGTTTGCGTGTCTCTCTCATCATCATCATCACAGTGGAGAGGAGATGTTAACTACCTCGCCTGGTATACAGGAGGTCGTGGGTTCGATCACCAAGCCTCACTCCTGTATATTTGGAGTTTGCGTGTCTCTCTCTCTCATCATCATCATCAGGGTGGCTAAGATATGTGAACTACTTCGCCCGGTATACAGGAGGTCGTGGGTTCGATCACCAAGTCTCACTCCTGTATATTTGGAGTTTGCGTGTCTCTCTCATCATCATCATCATCACGGTGGCTAGGAGATGTTGACTACCTCGCCTGGTGTACAGGAGGTCGTGGGTTCGATCACCAAGTCTCACTCCTGTATATTTGGAGTTTGCGTGTCTCTCTCATCATCATCATCATCACGGTGGCTAGGAGATGTTGACTACCTCGCCTGGTATACAGGAGGTCGTGGGTTCGATCCAGACCCTGACGCCTGCTGCTGTATTTTTGGAGTTTGCGTGTCTCTATATTCTTAGGTTTTTTCGGTAAAGTCACGTAGGGAAAACATTTTTAATTAATAAATAACTTGAATTTACTTTTATTAATTTTAATTACATTTTTTACCTACGTGACTTTACCGAAAAAAACCTAAGAATATGAATCCTTGCAGTCACGAAAGCTTCAAATCTAGAATTTGCGTGTCTCTCTCTCTCTTTCTCCCCCCCCCCCCCCGTGGTCGCGTGGATTTTTCTCCGGGTCCTCCGGTTTTCCCCTCCACATTTTAAACGAGTATGTTGCTACTGCTATAAACGTCCACGTGCTAAGCCACTTCGGTGAGCTATTCCATTTTGTGGCCGTGCAGCTTCTGAAGAAGAGCTAGACGGCTCGGTTGGCCTAACCTGGTGAAATACAAAGAAAAAATGTTGATAGTTTACAATGCTCAGCAGCGCTATTATCACCGTGACTGAGAGTTAAGAATCAATGATCGAGACTCGGAGCTACTAAATAGTCACTAGCACCTCCGTTACATCTCCGTCCCTACCTCGTTAACACAAAGACAAAGATCCCCCGTGTAGCCTCAACAGACTGTTGGGGCAAGTGCTGTTAGCGAGCAGCACCTATGAAGGCCGGCACGGCACACGAGGGGGTGGGTGGCCAGCACCACGCCCGGCCGCCTTTGTCTCCCCCAGTGGCGATGTCTAATACACACCGCACCAGGTACTCATTTGAGGCTGAGTCGACCTAGGGGAGGCTCAGGAACCGGTTCAGATAATCGTCACTGTGGTGTTGGCCGTGAGCGGGAATCGAACTCGGGTCGCCGGATTCGTAGCGCGGCGTGGCGCTAACCGCTGCACCACCGCTCCCCTCGTTAAAAAACACGCGCGCAAATCATTGTTTGGGATTCTCTGTCTGGAACGCGACTCGAACGGAGAGTCGCGCGGAGTGGCTTGTCCCGAGGCAGGGGACAGGCAGGAGCCGCTCTCACGCGTCAGGAATGTGAGAGAGAGAGAGGAGAGAGAGTGGGAGGGGGAGGGGAGGGCACGCGCGTGGCCTCGTTCAGGCAGCGCTGCACGGCCAAGTCCAGACACTCACCGACTCTCCCTCCTCGTCACCTGCCCCCGAAATCAATCACCAGAGTCAGAATGCGCATTGAGTCCTGGAGGAATCGTACGGGCGATGAAGCTCTTTAACACAGATCAGCATGTGTTTATACTGGTAGGAACCACCTGGTTCCACCAGCCCACAGGGGATTATTGTATCCGTCCGTCTGTCGTGTATCCAAAAGTAGGAGGGGTGGGGCTGGGTGGAGAGGGGAGGGTGGGGAGGGGCTGGGTGGGCAGGCTGGGAGGGGAGGGTGGGGAGGGGCTGGGTGGGGAGGGTGGGGCTGGGTGGGGGGTGGGAGGGGTGGGGCTGGGTGGGGAGGGGCTGGTCACAACGTGGTGCCCTTATAAAACTCAACGTTTAACCTACTCACGCCGGCTTGTGCCCGCCCTCACAGTCGGCCATATTTGCGGAATACACCACGCCGCCGTTGACCCTGGCCATTGACCGAGCAACCCAACGTTCCTACCAGCTCCCTCCGCAGGAATGTGTTTAGGGAAGGAATCCGCTGATCTATAAAGCTCTATTCTACATATCAGAATAAGTATTCATTACTGGAGGAATCCGATGAGCTATTAAGCTCTTTTTCACATCTGAATGTCTCTGCTCTGATCTACATCTGAATGTCTCTGCTCTGATCGCACGCCTCGTGTCGCGAAACGCACAAACATAATTACAGCCATTTATAAGTGTCCATCTTTTTTTATATTAGATATATATAGACCGTGTACGTCATGTAAAAAAAGAGTCCGACTGCGGTTAAATAAAGGATGAATCTTCAGTTGAGAAGTAGGCACACTCTCTGTGTGTCTCCAGCCCAGGTCTCCCTTGCACACAAGTGCTGTGTCCATCGCCCCCATGGTTAAATAAAGGATGGATCTTCAGTTGATAAGTAATCACACTCTCTGTGTCTCTCCATCCCAGGTCTCCCTTGGGCGCAAGTGTTGTGTCCATCACCCACATGGTTAAATAAAGGATGGATCTTCAGTTGATAAGTAATCACACTCTCTGTGTCTCTCCATCCCAGGTCTCCCTTGGGCACAAGCGCTGTGTCCATCGCCCCCATGGTTAAATAAAGGATGGATCTTCAGTTGAGAAGTAGGCACACTCTCTGTGTCTCTCCGCCCCAGGTTTCCCTTGGGCGCAAGTGTTGTGTCCATCACCCACATGGTTAAATAAAGGATGGATCTTCAGTTGAGAAGTAGGCACACCCTCTGTGTCTCTCCACCCCAGGTCTCCCTTGGGCACGAGTGCTGTGTCCATCGCCCCCATAGTTAAATAAAGGATGCATCTTCAGTTGAGAAGTAGGCACACTCTCTGTGTCTCTCACCCAGGTCTCCCTTGGGCACAAGTGTAGTGTCCATCACCCCATGGTTAAATAAAGGCTGGATCTTCAGTTGATAAGTAATCACACTCTCTGTGTCTCTCCACCCAGGTCTCCCTTGGGCACAAGTGCTGTGTCCATCGCCCACATGGTTAAATAAAGGACGGATCTTCAGTTGATAAGTAATCACACTCTCTGTGTCTCTCCATCCCAGGTCTCCCTTGGGCACAAGTGCTGTGTCCATCGCCCACATGGTTAAATAAAGGACGGATCTCCAGCTGATAAGTAATCACACTCTCTGTGTCTCTCCATCCCAGGTCTCCCTTGGGCACAAGCGCTGTGTCCATCCGACATCGGCCCAAGCCCCAGGTCGCGTCTTGCGTGGTTAAATAAAGGATTATGGAGTTGAGAATAGACACTTGAGCCGGGTTCCCTTCGTAAGCGAGAGACGGTGTCGTGATGTCAGATTACCAATCCAGATCACTCGTGTGACACCTTGGCAAAGTGTTCACCCTCGCAACGACAACAACAGTGAAGACGACGACAACAACAACAACGACAATAACAATAAACGCCTCTCAGTGGTTACATTAAGGGCACGGCCTTCGGTTGATACAACACATTCACTTTTTTAACCCAGGTCTCCTTTTTGCGAAATATGCAAGCTGCGGTGTCTAAACAAATAGGTGGTGGACAATAATTCCACCCCCCCCCCCCGCACCTCCCATGGTCCCAATCTACAAGTGTCACAAACAGGGTCCCCCTTTACCACGGTGACTAGGAGATGTTGACTACCTCGCCTGGTCTACAGGAGGTCGTGGGTTCGATCCCGACCCTGACGCCTGCTGCTGTATATTTGGAGTTTGCATCTCTCTCTCTCTCTCATCATCATCACGGTGGCTAGGAGATGTTGACTACCTCGCCTGGTGTGCAGGAGGTCGTGGGTTCGATCCCAACCCTGACGCCTGCTGTATATTTGGAGTTTGCATCTCTCTCTCTCTCATCATCATCAAGTTGACTAGGAGATGTTAACTACCTCACCTGGTATACAGGAAGTCGTGGGTTCGATCCCGACCCTGACGCCTGCTGTATATTTGGAGTTTGCTTCTTTCTCTATCATCATCATCATGGTGGGTTTGATCCCGACGACGCCTGTTGGATATTTGGAGTTTGCGTGTCTCTCTCTCTCCCCGTGGTTGCGCGGTTATTTCCCTCCAATATTTAGAACTAGCATAAGTACCCGGCGTTGCCCGGGTGAAAAATATATTTCTTAATAACCTTACATATATACACAGATGGGCTGCTACCCCTGCCCCCCCCCCCCCAGCCACGATCTCCTGGGCCGCTGTGCAGTAATATCGACGGCCTATAGTGTGATGGGGTGTCGAGGCCTAGTACCGTGCAGAGCCTCCGGCCTCGCCTAAATTGCCCATCCGGCTGAGGCTGGGTACAGGGGCCGGTAACCCCCCCCCCCCCCCCGCGCTATAATAATACTGTCTAATCGCTATAATTTTATTATCTACCGACCCTATAATTGTAATTGCACACATTGGGGTGGGGGGGGAGTGAAGAGGACGTGAAACTTTGATGAATTTACCTCAGAGTCGCGTGTTAATGCGTGCGCATATTTTTAACGGGAATTAAAAATGGCGTCCACCCCGCAGCGAATGCGTCGCTACCCGTTGCCAGGGGCAACCGCCGTGGAAAACCAAACGGACCAATCGTGTCTCGCAAATCCCTCACATTTCGTCCAATGAAACTGCGTATGGTCCGGCGACACACAGACAGACACACACACAGACACACACACAGACAGACAGATTTGCGATTTTATATATATAGATGACGATTTAAAGCTTTCGTGACTGCAGGGATTCATCTTCTTGGTTCTTTCGGTAAAGTCACGTAGAAGGGAAATAATAAAATAATAAAAATAAAACATAATTAAATAATTCTCACGACGTTTCGGCCACAACGCAAGCAGCCGTCCTCAGGTGAAGAACAGGTCTGTGGGAAAGACGCTGTGTTCATTCAGACGCTGTCTTTCCGACAAACCTGTTCTTCACCTGAGGACGGCTGCTTGCGTTGTGGCCGGAACGTCGTGAGAATTATTTTATTATGTTTTATTTTTATTATTTTATTACTTCCCTTCTACGTGACTTTACCGAAAGAACCAAGAAGATGAATCCCTGCAGTCACGAAAGCTTTAAATCGAAAAATAATTATAGTTTGAAGATAGTCATATAGAATCAACATGCTTTTAGAGTATTTGGCAACTGATATAAATCTGCACGTGTTGATGATGATGATCCCAATCCTGATTTGAAGCTTTCGTGACTGCAGGAATCAATACTCGTTGGTTCTTTCGGTAAAGTCACGTAGAGTAGAAAATTAACAGATCACGACGTTTCGACCGCAGCTCTCTCTCTCTCTCTCTCCCACGTCAGAGCTGAGGTGCTCTCTGTGCTGCGATCAAAACGTCGTGATCTATTCATTTTCTATCTACGTGACTTTACCGAAAGAACCAAAGAGTACGATGATGATCCCACTTCGTTGAGCTATCATTTGTGACAGCCAGGGCCGCTTCTCAAATAGAGCGACACACAGCTAAGTGGGACCTGATAATTGTTTTTTTACCCTTCTATCTGACAACAAAACTGACACCTTTTTACAAGGAGTCATGTTTGCATAGACCGCAATACCTGCAGTCGTAATACAAACAAAAGACATAACTCTGATAATGTATGTGCACTGTCCTTGAAGTTGATTGGTCCACACCCGAGACAGTTTTCCTTAGAGCCTAGTCTCACATGGGTTGGACCAGATGACGCCAACCCATGTGAGACTAGGCTCTAAGGAAAGCTGTCTCGGGTGTGGACCAATCAACTTCAAGGACAGTGCACATTATCAGAGTTACGTCTTTTGTTTGTATTATGACTGCAGGTATTGCGGTCTATGCAAACATGACTCCTTGTAAAAAGGTGTCAGTTTTGTTGCCAGATAGAAGGGTAAAAAAACAATTATCATATTTTTACTGGCAAATGAGGTTCCCATAGTGTAAGTGGGACCTTCCGACCTGGTAGAAAAAAAAATGTACATTATTTTTTGGCAAAAATCTCGGTCTCTACAAAGGTGCGGAGCTGCGGTTCTTTTGCCCCAGGTCTCTCTCTTTTCCCTGTCAAAGTGCCCTTCCAGGTCACCCTTGGAGGTCGGCTTCGCTCCTGTGGTTCAGACGAAGGACGGATCTTTCCGTGGCCTTCTCGTCACCTCCGATGGCCGGGCCGTCGGACAAAGGAAGGGCAGTCAACGCAATCGCGCAGCGCTCTCGGACGCGCCGCTTGTGGCCGTCTGGAACGTTCTCTTCATTTACGATATTAGGAAGGCGCTGGGAGCTATGCTGTGCACTTTTAAGTCATCGTCCAGATTGACAAACGCATTTCTTTGGAACTGCTTGTTGTTGTTGTCTGATTAGCGCGGTTGACTACGGACGGTGCCAAAGAAATTTAACGTACATTAAAAACATACACGTACATCTTTCTCACCCCGAGTCTCAACTCACTCGCGAAAAGGTGCCACCGTGTTCACTTAAGGCAGTGATCTTCGCCAAACTTTCGTAAGGGAGGACACTTTCGCCGATAAGACATCACCATCATCAGTGTGTGTGTGTGTTAGGGCCTCTGCCGCAACATTTGAAACACCATTGGGGGTTTTGACAGCAGCACGAGGACGATGATGATGATGCTGGTGGTGGTCTCCACTCTTTGTGCACTGTTGGGCCGGGGGGGGTGGGCCAGGGCTGCACGTCAGAGGGCCGCATTGAAGGCCACCAGCAGGGCCCGCACGGCAGCGCCCCCCCCCCCCCCCCCCCCCGCGGTGGGCCTTGCGATGAAGAACACCGGGCGGAATGAACGACGGACCTTCCCGTGACTCCCTCCCTCGCGTCTGTCCACCGCCCCCCTCCCCCTCCCTTTTTGCTGTCGGGAGTGGGGGGGGGGAGCCCCTTCACCGATGCTTCGTCGTCTTCGTAATCGACGACGTTGTCGTAGTCCGCCCTGGGTATGGGCCTTGCGATGAAGAACACCGGGCGGAATCAACGACGGACCTTCCCGTAACTCCCTCCCTCGCGTCTGTCCACCGCCCCCTCCCCCTCCCTTTCTGGGTCGGGAGTGGGTGGGGGGGGGAGCCCCTTCACCGATGCTTCGTCCTCGTAGTCCGCCCTGCCTCTTCAAACACCTCCCCCAGGTCTCCGTCCACGTCGCCCCCCAGCTTCTCCCAGTCGCCCGCACAGCCCCCGGCACCGTCCCTCTCCCCCGTGGCCGCCCCTTCCCCGCCGGGCCCACCGCCGCCGGTGCTCCCCAGGGCGGTGATGCGGTCGAGGTGCCGGAGGGAGAGGCGGCTGAGCTCGGAGCGGCTCACGGAGCGGAGGCTCTCTCGGAGAGCCGAGCGCACGCCGCCTCGAGCGAACACGTAGAGCACCGGGTCCAGGCAACTGTTGAGGCTGGCCAGGCCGCGCGTCACCTAGCCGCGGAGAAGGGGGGGGAGACGCGGGGGGGGGGGTGTGTCAGCCACAACATTTGCCCACACACAGACACACAGCCAGCCAGCCAGCCACTCACCCAGCCAGCCACCCAGCCAGCCACCCATTCACCCACCCAGCCACCCACCCAACCAGCGACCCACTCACCCACCCAGCCACACGCTCAGCCACCCATTCACCCGTTCACCCATCCACCCAGCCACCTACTCACCCAACCACCCATTCACCCACCCATTCACCCACCCAGGCACCCAGCTGATCATTCACCCACCCACGAATTCACCCACCCAACCACCCATTCACCTGCCCAGCCACCAATTCACCCACCCAACCACCCAGCACCCACTCACCCACCCATTCACTTATTCACCCACCCAGCCACCAATTCACCCACCCAGCCACCAATTCACCCACCCAGCCACTCATTCACCCACCGAACCACCCATTCACCCAACCAGTCACCAATTCACCCACCCATTCACCCACCCAGTCACCCAGCCACTCATTCACCTACCCACTCATTCACCCACCGAACCACCCATTCACCCAACCAGCCACCAAGTCACCGACCCAACAATACAGCACCCACTCACCCACCCATTCACTTATTCACCTACCCAGCCACCAATTTATCCCACCCAGTCACCATTCACCCATTCACTCATCCAGCCCTCCATTCACCCATTCACCCACCCATTCACTCATTCACCCACCCATTCACCCACCCATTCATTAATTCACCCACCCATTCACCAACCCATTCACTCATTCACCCACCCATTCATTCATTCACCCACTCATTCACTCATTCACCCATACACTCATTCACCCACCGATTCACTCATTCACCCACCCATTCACCCACTCATTCACCCATTCATTAATTCACCCACCCATTCACTCATTCACCCATACACTTATTCACCCACCCATTCACCCACCGATTCACTCATTCACCCACCCATTCACCCATTCACCCACCCATTCACTCATTCACCCACCCATTCACTCATTCACCCACCCATTCACTCATTCACCCATACACTCATTCACCCACTCATTCACCCATTCACCCATTCACCCACCCATTCACTCATTCACCCACCCATTCACTCATTCACCCACCCATTCACTCATTCACCCACCCATGCACCCACCCATTCACCCACCGATTCACTCATTCACCCACCCATTCACCCACCCACCCGCCCGCCCGCCCGCCACAGCTCACCTGGTAGGTGAGGTAGACGTTGGTGGAGGTGGCGCACTCCTCGGGCGGGTAGAGCCTCACCAGGAGGTTCCACAGGCGCATCACGTGGTAGGGGAGGAAGCAGACGGCGAACAGCACCAGCGTGACCCCCACGATGCGCTTGGTGCGCCGGCGGTCGGCGGGGGTCACGGCGCACGCCGTCGCCTGGCCCGTGACCCCCCCTCCTCCTCTTCCCCAGCGGCCGTCGGAGGTGCCGGCCAAGGCACAAACGACGGAGCCGTAGAAGAACAGCATCGCGCAGAACGGGACGAAGAATCCCAGGACGGAGAGGACGAAGCTGCGGGAAGTCGGAGGGGCAGTGGGGGAGGGGGGGCATGGGGGGGGGAGGGTTCGTGTCGTGTCCACTAGCGACGTGGATCGATGACCACCCACACAGACTTGCTCGCATAGAGAGCCGTAGACTCGCACAGAGAGCCATAGACTCACACAGAGGCCCACAGACTCACACAGAGAACCGTAGACTCACACAGAGAGCCACAGACTCACACAGAGAGACATAGACTCACACAGAGAGCCACAGACTCACACAGAGAGACATAGACTCACACAGAGGCCCACAGACTCACACAGAGACTCATAGACTCGCACAGAGACCCACAAACTCACGCAGAGAACCGTAGACTCACACAGAGAGCCACAGACTCACGCAGAGAGACATAGACTCACACAGAAAGCCACAGACTCACACAGAGAGACATAGACTCACACAGAGACCCACAAACTCACGCAGAGAACCGTAGACTCACACAGAGAGCCACAGACTCACACAGAGAGACATAGGCTCACACAGAGAGACATAGACTCACACAGAGAGACATAGACTCACACAGAGAGACATAGACTCACACAGAGAGTCATAGACTCGCACAGAGACCCACAAACTCACGCAGAGAACCGTAGACTCACACAGAGAGCCACAGACTCACACAGAGAGACATAGACTCACACAAAGAGTCATAGACTCACACAGAGACCCATAGACTCACACAGAGAACCGTAGACTCACACAGAGACCCGTAGACTCGCACAGAGACTCATAGACTCACAGAGACCCATAGACTCACACAGAGACCCACTGACTCGCACAGAGACCCATAGACTCACACAGAGACCCACAGACTCACACAGAGACTCATAGACTCACAGAGACCCATAGACTCACACAGAGACTCATAGACTCACAGAGACCCATAGACTCACACAGAGACCCACAGACTCGCACAGAGACCCATAGACTCGCACAGAGACCCATAGACTCACACAGAGACCCACAGACTCACACAGAGACTCATAGACTCACAGAGACCCATAGACTCACACAGAGACTCATAGACTCACAGAGACCCACAGACTCACACAGAGATCTTAGAGACCCAAAGACTCAAACAGAGACCCACAAACTCACACAGAGACCCATAGACTCACACAGAGACCCACAAACTCACGCAGAGACCCAGACTGACACAGAGACCCATAAACTCACACAGAGACCCACAGACTCGCACAGAGACAGACTCGCTCGCACAGAGACCCATAGACTCACGCAGAGACCCATAGACTCACACAGAGACCCACAAACTCACGCAGAGACCCACAGACTCACACAGAGACCCATAGACTCACACAGAGACCCACAAACTCACACAGAGACCCATAGACTCACACAGAGACCCATAGACTTACACAGAGACTCATAGACTCACAGAGACCCATAGACTCATAGAGACCCACAAACTCACACAGAGACCCACAAACTCACACAGAGACCCATAGACTCACACAGAGACCCACAAACTCACGCAGAGACTCACAGACTCACACAGAGACCCACACACTCACACAGAGACCCATAGACTCACACAGAGACCCACAAACTCACGCAGAGACCCACAGACTCACACAAAGACCCATAGACTCACACAGAGACCCACAAACTCACACAGAGACCCATAGACTCACACAGAGACCCATAGACTTACACAGAGACTCATAGACTCACAGAGACCCATAGACTCATAGAGACCCACAAACTCACACAGAGACCCACAAACTCACACAGAGACCCATAGACTCACACAGAGTCCCACAGACTCACACAGAGACCCATAGACTCACACAGAGACCCACAAACTCACACAGAGACCCATAAACTTACACAGAGACCCATAGACTCACACAGAGATCCACAGACTCACACAAAGACCCATAGACTCACACAGAGACCCATAGACTCACACAGAGACCCATACACTCACACAGAGACCCACAGACTCACACTGAGACCCAAAAACTCACACAGAGACCCATAGACTCACACAGAGACCCATCGACTCAAACAGAGACCCATAGACTCACACAGAGACCCATAGACTTACGCAGAGACCCATAAACTCACACAGAGACCCACAGACTCACACAGAGACCCATAGACTTACGCAGAGACCCACAGACTCACACAGAGACCCATAGACTCACACAGAGACCCACAAACTCACACAGAGACCCATAGACTCACACAGAGTCCCACAGACTCACACAGAGACCCATAGAATCACACAGAGACCCACAAACTCACACAGAGACCCATAAACTCACACAGAGACCCATAGACTCACACAGAGACCCACAGACTCACACAAAGACCCATAGACTCACACAGAGACCCATAGACTCACACAGAGACCCATACACTCACACAGAGACCCACAGACTCACACTGAGACCCAAAAACTCACACAGAGACCCATAGACTCACCAGAGACCCATCGACTCAAACAGAGACCCATAGACTCACACAGAGACCCATAGACTTACGCAGAGACCCATAGACTCACACAGAGACCCACAGACTCACACAGAGACCCATAGACTTATGCAGAGACCCACAGACTCACACAGAGACCCATAGACTCACACAGAGACCCACAGACTCACACAGAGACCCATAGACTCACACAGAGACCCATAGACTCACACAGAGACCCATAGACTTACACAGAGACTCATAGACTCACAGAGACCCATAGACTCATAGAGACCCACAAACTCACACAGAGACCCACAAACTCACACAGAGACCCATAGACTCACACAGAGTCCCACAGACTCACACAGAGACCCATAGACTCACACAGAGACCCACAAACTCACACAGAGACCCATAGACTCACACAGAGACCCACAAACTCACGCAGAGACTCACAGACTCACACAGAGACCCACACACTCACACAGAGACCCATAGACTCACACAGAGACCCACAAACTCACGCAGAGACCCACAGACTCACATAAAGACCCATAGACTCACACAGAGACCCACAAACTCACACAGAGACCCATAGACTTACACAGAGACTCATAGACTCACAGAGACCCATAGACTCATAGAGACCCACAAACTCACACAGAGACCCACAAACTCACACAGAGACCCATAGACTCACACAGAGTCCCACAGACTCACACAGAGACCCATAGACTCACACAGAGACCCACAAACTCACACAGAGACCCATAAACTTACACAGAGACCCATAGACTCACACAGAGACCCACAGACTCACACAAAGACCCATAGACTCACACAGAGACCCATAGACTCACACATAGACCCATACACTCACACAGAGACCCACAGACTCACACTGAGACCCAAAAACTCACACAGAGACCCATAGACTCACACAGAGACCCATCGACTCAAACAGAGACCCATAGACTCACACAGAGACCCATAGACTTACGCAGAGACCCATAGACTCACACAGAGACCCACAGACTCACACAGAGACCCATAGACTTACGCAGAGACCCACAGACTCACACAGAGACCCATAGACTCACACAGAGACCCACAAACTCACACAGAGACCCATAGACTCACACAGAGTCCCATAGACTCACACAGAGTCCCACAGACTCACACAGAGACCCATAGACTCACACAGAGACCCACAAACTCACACAGAGACCCATAAACTTACACAGAGACCCATAGACTCACACAGAGATCCACAGACTCACACAAAGACCCATAGACTCACACAGAGACCCATAGACTCACACAGAGACCAATACACTCACACAGAGACCCACAGACTCACACTGAGACCCAAAAACTCACACAGAGACCCATAGACTCACACAGAGACCCATCGACTCAAACAGAGACCCATAGACTCACACAGAGACCCATAGACTTACGCAGAGACCCATAGACTCACACAGAGACCCACAGACTCACACAGAGACCCATAGACTTACGCAGAGACCCACAGACTCACACAGAGACCCATAGACTCACACAGAGACCCACAAACTCACACAGAGTCCCACAGACTCACACAGAGACCCATAGAATCACACAGAGACCCACAAACTCACACAGAGACCCATAAACTCACACAGAGACCCATAGACTCACACAGAGACCCACAGACTCACACAAAGACCCATAGACTCACACAGAGACCCATAGACTCACACAGAGACCCATACACTCACACAGAGACCCACAGACTCACACTGAGACCCAAAAACTCACACAGAGACCCATAGACTCACACAGAGACCCATCGACTCAAACAGAGACCCATAGACTCACACAGAGACCCATAGACTTACGCAGAGACCCATAGACTCACACAGAGACCCACAGACTCACACAGAGACCCATAGACTTATGCAGAGACCCACAGACTCACACAGAGACCCATAGACTCACACAGAGACCCACAGACTCACACAGAGACCCATAGACTCACACAGAGACCCATAGACTCACACAGAGACCCATAGACTTACACAGAGACTCATAGACTCACAGAGACCCATAGACTCATAGAAACCCACAAACTCACACAGAGACCCACAAACTCACACAGAGACCCATAGACTCACACAGAGTCCCACAGACTCACACAGAGACCCATAGACTCACACAGAGACCCACAAACTCACACAGAGACCCATAGACTCACACAGAGACCCACAAACTCACGCAGAGACTCACAGACTCACACAGAGACCCACACACTCACACAGAGACCCATAGACTCACACAGAGACCCACAAACTCACGCAGAGACCCACAGACTCACACAAAGACCCATAGACTCACACAGAGACCCACAAACTCACACAGAGACCCATAGACTCACACAGAGACACATAGACTTACACAGAGACTCATAGACTCACAGAGACCCATAGACTCATAGAAACCCACAAACTCACACAGAGACCCACAAACTCACACAGAGACCCATAGACTCACACAGAGTCCCACAGACTCACACAGAGACCCATAGACTCACACAGAGACCCACAAACTCACACAGAGACCCATAAACTTACACAGAGACCCATAGACTCACACAGAGACCCACAGACTCACACAAAGACCCATAGACTCACACAGAGACCCATAGACTCACACAGAGACCCATACACTCACACAGAGACCCACAGACTCACACTGAGACCCAAAAACTCACACAGAGACCCATAGACTCACACAGAGACCCATCGACTCAAACAGAGACCCATAGACTCACACAGAGACCCATAGACTTACGCAGAGACCCATAGACTCACACAGAGACCCACAGACTCACACAGAGACCCATAGACTTACGCAGAGACCCACAGACTCACACAGAGACCCATAGACTCACACAGAGACCCACAAACTCACACAGAGACCCATAGACTCACACAGAGTCCCACAGACTCACACAGAGACCCATAGAATCACACAGAGACCCACAAACTCACACAGAGACCCATAAACTCACACAGAGACCCATAAACTCACACATAGACCCACAGACTCACACAAAGACCCATAGACTCACACAGAGACCCATAGACTCACACAGAGACCCATACACTCACACAGAGACCCACAGACTCACACTGAGACCCAAAAACTCACACAGAGACCCATAGACTCACACAGAGACCCATCGACTCAAACAGAGACCCACAGACTCACACAGAGACCCATAGACTTATGCAGAGACCCACAGACTCACACAGAGACCCATAGGCTCACACAGAGACCCATAGACTTACACAGAGACTCATAGACTCACAGAGACCCATAGACTCATAGAGACCCACAAACTCACACAGAGACCCACAAACTCACACAGAGACCCATAGACTCACACAGAGTCCCACAGACTCACACAGAGACCCATAGACTCACACAGAGACCCACAAACTCACACAGAGACCCATAGACTCACACAGAGACCCACAAACTCACGCAGAGACTCACAGACTCACACAGAGACCCACACACTCACACAGAGACCCATAGACTCACACAGAGACCCACAAACTCACGCAGAGACCCACAGACTCACACAAAGACCCATAGACTCACACAGAGACCCACAAACTCACACAGAGACCCATAGACTCACACAGAGACCCATAGACTTACACAGAGACTCATAGACTCACAGAGACCCATAGACTCATAGAGACCCACAAACTCACACAGAGACCCACAAACTCACACAGAGACCCATAGACTCACACAGAGTCCCACAGACTCACACAGAGACCCATAGACTCACACAGAGACCCACAAACTCACACAGAGACCCATAAACTTACACAGAGACCCATAGACTCACACAGAGACCCACAGACTCACACAAAGACCCATAGACTCACACAGAGACCCATAGACTCACACAGAGACCCATACACTCACACAGAGACCCACAGACTCACACTGAGACCCAAAAACTCACACAGAGACCCATAGACTCACACAGAGACCCATCGACTCAAACAGAGACCCATAGACTCACACAGAGACCCATAGACTTACGCAGAGACCCATAGACTCACACAGAGACCCACAGACTCACACAGAGACCCATAGACTTACGCAGAGACCCACAGACTCACACAGAGACCCATAGACTCACACAGAGACCCACAAACTCACACAGAGACCCATAGACTCACACAGAGTCCCACAGACTCACACAGAGACCCATAGAATCACACAGAGACCCACAAACTCACACAGAGACCCATAAACTCACACAGAGACCCATAGACTCACACAGAGACCCACAGACTCACACAAAGACCCATAGACTCACACAGAGACCCATAGACTCACACAGAGACCCATACACTCACACAGAGACCCACAGACTCACACTGAGACCCAAAAACTCACACAGAGACCCATAGACTCACACAGAGACCCATCGACTCAAACAGAGACCCATAGACTCACACAGAGACCCATAGACTTACGCAGAGACCCATAGACTCACACAGAGACCCACAGACTCACACAGAGACCCATAGACTTATGCAGAGACCCACAGACTCACACAGAGACCCATAGACTCACACAGAGACCCACAGACTCACACAGAGACCCATAGACTCACACAGAGACCCATAGACTTACGCAGAGACCCACAGACTCACACAGAGACCCATAAACTCACACAGAGACCCACAGACTCACACAGAGACCCATAGACTCACACAGAGACCCATAAACTCACACAGAGACCCACAAACTCACGCAGAGATCCACAGACTCACACAGAGACCCATAGACTAACACAGAGACCCACAGACTCACACAGAGACCCATAGACTCACACAGAGACCCATAAACTCACACAGAGACCCACAAACTCGCGCAGAGATCCACAGACTCACACAGAGACCCATAGACGCACACAGAGACCCATAAACTCACACAGAGTCCCACAGACTCACACAGAGACCCATAGACTCACACTGAGACCCACAAACTCACACAGAGACCCACAGACTCGCACAGAGACCCACAGACTCACACAGAGACCCTAGACTCGCTCGCACAGAGACCCATACACCCACCCAAACCCATCCACCCAACCCACCCACGCAAACCCATCCCCACCCACCTGTACGGCAGGTACTCTTGCAGCATGTCCTTGGTGGTCGTGTCGTAGCACTTCACGACGTCTTCCCCCCCACCTCCTCCCCCCGCCGCCTTCGCCACGCCGAGCCGGACGAACCACACCTGGGGCAGCACCAGCCCGGCCACGGCGGCCCACACTGCGGCACTGACTAGGGCGCTGGCTCGGCGCGACACGGCCAGGGGCGCGCCGCGGCAACGCAGCGGGTGGACGATGCCGGCGTAGCGGTGGCCGGCGATGACGGTGAGGAAGAGGATGCTGGCGTACATGTTGGCGTGGAAGGTGGCTCGCTGCGCCCTGCAGTGCCACTCGGCGTAGCGCCAGGTGCGCGCCACGTAGTAGTCGATGAGGAAGGGCAGCGAGAGGACGTAGCAGAGGTCCGAGACGGCGAGGTTGAGCATGTAGACGGTGAGCGGCGACCAGGGCCGCATGTGGCGGCAGAAGCAGAAGATGCCGGCCGCGTTGCCGACGACGCCCAGGATGAGCGAGACGCCGTAGATGCTGGGCAGGAAGACGGGTGTGAAGTTGCCGTCGACCTGGCAGCCCGGGCCGCTGATGTTGCCGCTGCTGATGTTGCCGCTGATGATGCCGCTGATGTTGCCGCTGCTGATGTTGCCGCTGATGATGCCGCTGCCGATGTTGCTGATGGTGGTGCTGGTGATGCTGCTGATGTTGTTGATGATGGTGGTGTTGATGATGCTGTTCGAAGCGGCGTTGAGGAGGAGAGGCATCGGCATCGCTGAGGGTTGGGGTGAGTGGTGGTGAGTGCGGTGGTGGTGGTGGTGAGGGTTGGTGGGAGGTGTGAGGGGTGGTGAGGATGCAGGTGACGGATGGGATCAGATCATCTGTGAAGGACAAGATTCCTGACATGAAATATCACAAACTAAGCTGTGTCTGCGGCAGCAGTTACATTGGGGAAACTAAGTGACATGTCTCGGACCGTGTTCGTGAACACAAGGTAGATCGGAAACACGGCAGGACCAATACCTCTGCCGTGGCTGAGCATTATTTTAATGTGGCTGCTTCATGCGAAATAAATTTTTCTAAGACGATGGTACTTCATTAGAACCTCATTTGCCAGTAAAAAATATATTTGGTTTTTTACCCTTCTATCTGGCAACAAAACTGACACCTTTTTTTACAAGGAGTCATGTTTACATAGACCACAATACCTGCGGTCATAATGCAGAGTTATGTTTTTTGTTGGCATTATGATCGCAGGTATTGTGGTCTATGTTAACATGACTCCTTGTAAAAAAAGGTGTCAGTTTTGTTGCCAGATAGAAGGGTAAAAAAACAATTACTGTATCACGATGGTACTTTGCAAGCCTTCTGGCTATCAACAAAGATTCGTTCATGAAGCCATCCATATATACAGACACAGACACAATTTCAACCGAGAGAATGGTTATAAACTCAGCAATCATTGGAAAGATGTCATCAACCACTTTGGGTCATGACTTGATTTGTGTTTTCTTGTCAACCTCCACCGTCAGCTGTGTGGGTGTATGGAGCGAGGTGCAATCATTGCCTGGTGGCCCTTTGATTGGTGTAGACCCACTGCATTGGCGTTGCTTTCTCCAACATTAACATCAGCTGCCCCGCCCACGCTGCTGACACACTTGGACTACGCCCATCTCTAAACCTTTACAAACAGTTTGCTTTTAGAGGCTAACCCCCCTTTTCCCAGATGACGACCGCTTGTGTTGCGATTGAAACGTCGTATTTTTTGTTTTTATTTATATATATTTTATATTTAAATTACTGAAAGAACCAAGAATAAGTCTACATTATAGACTGACAGCACGCTCACTCAGTTTAATAACCATTGCTACAGTCTGCATCATAGACTTCCAATACGCTCACCAGCTTAAAAACCAGGCTACGGTCTACATTATAGACTGCCAGTACACTCACCAAAGTTAAGAACCAGGCTACAGTCTACATGAAAGACTGCCAGTACACACCCAGCTAATAACCATTGCTACAGTCCACATTATAGACTACAAGTACACTCACTCCGATTAAGAAGCAGGCTAAACTCTACAATTAGTGGTTTTTAGTTTTTTATTATTTGTATTCACTTTATTTTTTTATTATTTTTCTATCTACGTGACTTTACCGGAAATAACCAGAAAATTACGTAACATGGTTGACCAATGGGCAGCCATCCCTTGAACGCACCTGGGCATCGATCAGCCTCCCATTGTATCTGTACCAGATGGAAATTTCTCCGGTACAGCCATCGAAGGCTTCACAAACTCTGTGGTCGAAGTAAATGTGAAACAATGTGGGAGCAAGAGGACATCCGTGTCGCACCCCAAGGTCAACAGGGAATGGTTCCGACTCCCGGCCACGTAGTTTTACCCAGGCCCGCTCACCATCATGAAGGTCCTTAATAATCATGAGCAGAGAGTCAGAGACTCTGAAAGCACGAAGAACCCAGAGCTCAGGCCTACTGATGGTATCATAGGCCTTGACCAGGTCAATAAAGCAGAGATGTAGGTCTTGTTGGAATTCCCTACACCTCTGCTGTAGCAGACGGACAGAAAATATGGCATCTGTGCAGGACCGCCCTTTCCTGAAACCACATTGGTGCTCCGCAAGCCTCTCCTCAGTGTGCCTAGCAAGGCGATGTTGAATAATCCTTGCCAGGACCTTTCCCGGCACACTGAGGAGTGAGATGCCCCTGTAATTGTTACAGTCTGTGTGGGCCCCCTTCTTAAAGAGGGGGACTACCAGGGCATCCTTCCAATCCTGCGGAACCTGTCCAGTGGCCCAAACTGTTGTTATGATGTCATGTAGGGCAGTCTGTGCACAAACGCCACCCTTCCTCAGCATTTCGCTTGGGAGATCATCTCTGCCCGGTGTCTTTCCTGGTCTCAGACTCTGGATCGCGTTCAGTACTTCCTCAACAGATGGCACCTCAGCCAGCCACTCACAGGGGGTGATTACTTCCAATATTCGAGGCATCGCAGCCTCAGCAGGGTCATCCCCACTTTGCCCCACGTTGTTTTACAGGCTGAGGGATTCCCCTCCTCCAGGACCTCACAGAAATGCTCAGCAAATCTGCAAACCTGTTCCTGGGGGTCGGAGATTGGATCACCGTTTATTCCCCTAATGATGGTGATAGGTGTGGAATTAAAGAGTGATTTGTGATTGCGGCCCACTGAGGCAGACTCCATCTCAACAATCCGTGACCACTAACCATCCTTGCAGCACCTAATGGCTCTCTGAACATCTGAGCGAAGGCTGCGGTAATCCTCCTCATTCTCTGTGGGATGCCATAGACGATGAGAGTGGGCCTGTTGCTTTTTCTCAGCCAGCTTGAACACCTCCTATGTCAGCCAGGGTCTCTGGTGAGGTCTGGACCGTGTACCCAAGGCAGCCAATGCAGCTGCATCAGCCCATTTCCCCTCGACATCAGGAGGAGTGGGGGACGATGCAAACCCCAGCTGCAAGCGATGATGAATTTGTCGCTTGCAACTTTCATCAGCTAGCTGAGACCAGGCCACTTTGGTTCTAGATTTGAAGCTTTCGTGACTGCAATAATGCATATATTTCTGGAGTCTACAAATTGAGTTGCATTTGTGGTGATTGCTACATTGGAGAAACGAAACGTCATGTTTCTGATCGTGTCCGCGAGCACAAGTCAGATCAGGTGTGCAGGAGGTCGTGGGTTCGATTCCAACCCTGACACCTGCTGCTGTATATTTGGAGTTTGCGTGTCTCTCTCTCCCGTGGTCGCGTGGATTTCCCCCCCCCCCCCCACCACATTTAGAATCAACATCAACCGTTCAGAGTTTTTGGCTGCTATACATTTCCACGTGGCGATGACGACGATAAGGCGCCAACTTCGTTGGGCTATCATTTGTGATGGTCTGTGTCGCGTCTGACCCACCCACTCACACAGCCCGGTGGACCTTACGCCTGGTAGCACGAAAAATAAATAATATTTAAACATATTTTTTTTTTAAACACGCTTTAATGAAATGTACCGTACGAGTAATGGCAGAACTCCACCACTCCAGGAAGTGGCCCCGAGGCTTGCCATCACGTAAGTGGCCGTGGTGATTTACAGCCAACGTCAGTTGAGCGTGGACAATTAGACCCAAGCCGAAACGTAACATATAAAAAAGATGGTTTAAATTTTTTATTTTCATTTTTAATTATATAATATAGTATTGTCATCAGTATGACATAAGTATACCAAGTTTGCAGTCGATATCACATTGGGAAGTGGGTTAAAATTGAGTTACAATATTTGACGATACGACAACAACGACGACAACGACTACAACAGACAGAGTGAGTTAAATGAAAGCGTGTAAAAAAAAACCCACGTGGTTTAGTCTTTCAATTTTAGTTTTAACGGCAAGCGAATACAACTGGGAAAAGTTAACCTCGAAAATTGCCCCGACGTGACATTTCAAGTGGTTCCATTGTTGCCTTCGTGAGTGGAACTAGTCGGTGTCCTGTAAGACCACGGCGACCTTATCTGCTACTCGCATGATGAATAATCGCGGAATAATCGCGCACGAGGATCATTTGCATGTCCGATAAGAGTGAAATCCACAGCCTCCACCCACCCAGTCACCCACCCAAAAAAATCCACTGCTAAGTTTTGCATGATCACACTCGCTTTGCCGGGAAGTCATCGCCGAGTCTCAAGACTTATTTGCAAGAGGGTCTTGCCGATTTTAGTTTTTTTGCAGAAGGGGTGGTTAATGCTGCTTCTCCTCCTCCTCCTCCTCCGAAATGTGTGAACGCAACGGAGATAAGTTGCAGTGGAATTCATTGTCCGGCATTGGGATGTTGTTTGGGCAATGTCAGTCGCATTGTTACGAATGGGGGTTGTTTAAGTTGGAGCTTTTGGCAGGAAAAGCTGGATAACTCGGAGGAAGCTCTCTGTAAACCAGGGAGAGATAATACAAACTCCACTAACAAACACTCAATCACTCACTCCCTGTAGAGATCATACAAACTTCGCTCACTCACTTTGTAGAACAGGGGGGAGATCATACAAACTCCACTCACTCTGTAGAACAGGGGGAGATCATACAAACTCCACTCACTCTGTAGAACAGGGGGAGATCATACAAACTGCACTCACTCTGTAGAACAGGGGGAGATCATACAAACTCCACTCACTCTGTAGAACAGGGGGAGATCATACAAACTCCACTCACTCTGTAGAACAGGGGGAGATCATACAAACTCCACTCACTCTGTAGAACAGGGGGAGATCATACAAACTCCACTCACTCTGTAGAACAGGGGGAGATCATACAAACTCCACTCACTCTGTAGAACAGGGGGAGATCATACAAACTCCACTCACTCTGTAGAACAGGGGGAGATCATACAAACTCCACTCACTCACTCTGTAGAACAGAGGGAGGTCATACAAACTCCACTCACTCTGTAGAACAGGGGGAGATCATACAAACTCCACTCACTCACTCTGTAGAACAGAGGGAGGTTATACAAACTCCACTCACTCTGTAGAACAGGGGGAGATCATACAAACTCCACTCACTCACTCACTCCCTGTAGAGATCATACAAACTTCGCTCACTCACTTTGTAGAACAGGGGGGAGATCATACAAATTCCACTCACTCTGTAGAACAGGGGGAGATCATACAAACTCCACTCACTCTGTAGAACAGGGGGAGATCATACAAACTGCACTCACTCTGTAGAACAGGGGGAGATCATACAAACTCCACTCACTCTGTAGAACAGGGGGAGATCACGCAAACTCCACTCACTCTGTAGAACAGGGGGAGATCACGCAAACTCCACTCACTCTGTAGAACAGGGGGAGATCATACAAACTGCACTCACTCTGTAGAACAGGGGGAGATCATACAAACTCCACTCACTCTGTAGAACAGGGGGAGATCATACAAACTCCACTCACTCTGTAGAACAGGGGGAGATCATACCAACTCCACTCACTCTGTAGAACAGGGGGAGATCATACAAACTCCACTCACTCTCACTCTGTAGAACAGGGGGAGATCATACAAACTCCACTCACTCTCACTCTGTAGAACAGGGGGAGATCATAAAAACTCCACTCACTCTCACTCTGTACAACAGGGGGAGATCATAAAACTCCACTCACTCTGTAGAACAGGGGGAGATCATACAAACTCCACTCACTCTGTAGAACAGGGGGAGATCATACAAACTCCACTCACTCTGTAGAACAGGGGGAGATCATACAAACTGCACTCACTCTGTAGAACAGGGGGAGATCATACAAACTCCACTCACTCTGTAGAACAGGGGGAGATCATACAAACTCCACTCACTCTGTAGAACAGGGGGAGATCATACAAACTCCACTCACTCTGTAGAACAGGGGGAGATCATACAAACTCCACTCACTCTGTAGAACAGGGGGAGATCATACAAACTCCACTCACTCTGTAGAACAGGGGGAGATCATACAAACTCCACTCACTCTGTAGAACAGGGGGAGATCATACAAACTCCACTCACTCACTCTGTAGAACAGAGGGAGGTCATACAAACTCCACTCACTCTGTAGAACAGGGGGAGATCATACAAACTCCACTCACTCACTCACTCTGTAGAACAGGGGGAGATCATACAAACTCCACTCACTCACTCTGTAGAACAGAGGGAGATCATACAAATTCCACTCACTCACTCTGCAGAACAGGGGGAGATCATACAAACTCCACTCACTTACTCTGTAGAACAGGGGGAGATCATACAAACTCCACTCACTCACTTTGTAGAACAGGGGCAGATCATACAAACTCCACTCACTCACTCTGTAGAACAGGGGGAGATCATACAAACTCCACTCACTCACTCTGTAGAACAGGGGCAGATCATACAAACTCCACTCACTCACTCTGTAGAACAGGGGGAGATCATATAAACTCCACTCACTCTGTAGAACAGGGGGAGATCATACAAACTCCACTCATTCACTCACTCTGTAGAACAGGGGGATATCATACAAACTCCACTCACTCACTCTGTAGAACACGGGAGTTCATACAAACTCCACTCACTCTGTAGAACAGGGGGATATCATACAAACTCCACTCACTCACTCTGTAAAACACGGGGAGATCATACAAACTCCACTCACTCACTCTGTAGAACAGGGGGAGATCATACAAACTCCACTCACTCACTCTGAAGAACAGGGGGAGATCATACAAACTCCACTCACTCACTCTGTAGAACACGGGGAGATCATACAAACTCCACTCACTCTGTAGAACAGGGGGAGATCATACAAACTCCACTCACTCACTCTGTAGAACAGGGGGAGATCATACAAACTCCACTCACTCACTCTGTAGAACACGGGGAGATCATACAAACTCCACTCACTCACTCTGTAGAACAGGGGGAGATCATACAAACTCCACTTACTCACTTTGTAGAACAGGGGGAGATCATACAAACTCCACTCACTCTGTAGAACAGGGGGAGATCATACAAACTCCACTCACTCACTTTGTAGAACAGGGGGAGATCATACAAACTCCACTCACTCTGTAGAACAGGGGGAGATCATACAAACTCCACTCACTCACTCTGTAGAACAGGGGCAGATCATACAAACTCCACTCACTCTGTAGAACAGGGGGAGATCATACAAACTCCACTCACTCTGTAGAACAGGGGGAGATCATACAAACTCCACCCACTCGGTAGAACAGGGGGAGATCATACAAACTCCACTCACTCACTCACTCTGTAGAACAGGGGGGGATCATACAAACTCCACTCACTCTGTAGAACAGGGGGAGATCATACAAACTCCACTCACTCTGTAGAACAGGGGCAGATCATACAAACTCCACCCACTCGGTAGAACAGGGGGAGATCATACAAACTCCACTCACTCACTCTGTAGAACAGGGGGGGATCATACACACTCCACTCACTCTAACTCTGTAGAACAGGGGGAGATCATACAAACTCCACTCACTCACTTTGTAAAACAGGGAGAGATCATAAAAACTCCACTCACTCTCACTCTGTAGAGCAGGGGGAGATCATACAAACTCCACTCACTCTGTAAAACAGGGGGAGATCATACAAACTCCACTCACTCACTCTGCAGAATAGGGGGAGATCATACAAACTCCACTCACTCTGTAAAACAGGGGGAGATCATACAAACTCCACTCACTCACTCTGCAGAATAGGGGGAGATCATACAAACTCCACTCACTCACTCTGCAGAACAGGGGGAGATCATACAAACTCCACTCACTCACTCTGTAGAACAGGGGGGGATCATACAAACTCCACTCACTCACTTTGTAGAACAGGGGCAGATCATACGTGTCTGTGTGTGTACGTGTCTGTGTGTGTTCGTGTCTGTGTGTATGTGTCACTGTGTGTACGTGTCTGTGTGTGTGTACGTGTCTGTGTGTGTTTGTCTCTGTGTGTGTACGTGTCTGTGTTTGTACGTGTCTGTGTGTTTGTGTCTGTGTGTGTACGTGTCTGTGTGTTTGTGTCTGTGTGTGTACGTGTCTGTGTGTGTACGTGTCTATGTGTGTACGTGTCTGTGTGTGTATGTGTCTGTGTGTGTACGTGTCTGTGTCTGTACGTGTCTCTGTGTTCGTGTCTGTGTGTGTACGTGTCTGTGTCTGTACGTGTCTCTGTGTTCGTGTCTGTGTGTGTACGTGTCTGTGTGTGTACGTGTCTGTGTGTACGTGTCTTTGTGTGTACGTGTCTATGTGTGTACGTGTCTGTGTGTGTACGTGTCTGTGTGTATGTGTCTGTGTGTGTACGTGTCTGTGTGTGTACGTGTCTATGTGTGTATGTGTCTGTGTGTGTACGTGTCTGTGTGTGTACGTGTCTATGTGTGTACGTGTCTGTGTGTGTACGTGTCTATGTGTGTTCGTGTCTGTGTGTGTTTGTGTCTGTGTGTGTACGTGTCTGTGAGTGTACGTGTCTGTGTGTGTACGTGTCTGTGAATGTACGTGTCTGTGTGTAAGTGTCTGTGTGTACGTGTCTATGTGTGTTTGTGTCTGTGTGTGTTCGTGTCTGTGTGTATGTGTCTATGTGTTGGACGTGTCTGTGTGCTGTACGTGTCTGTGTGTGTACGTGTCTGTGTGTTTGTGTCTGTGTGTGTACGTGTTTCTGTGTGTTCGTGTCTGTGAGTGTACGTGTCTATGTGCTGTTCGTGTCTATGTGTGCTGTGTCTGTGTGTGTAGTGTCTCTATGTGTGTACGTGTCTGTGTGTACGTGTCTGTGTGTGTACGTGTCTGTGTGTGTACGTGTCTGTGTGTTTGTGTCTGTGTGTGTACGTGTCTCTGTGTGTTCGTGTCTGTGTGTGTTCCTGTCTGTGTGCTGGACGTGTCTATGTGTGTGTGTGTCTGTGTGTGTTTGTGTCTGTGTGTGTTCGTGTCTGTGTGTGTTCGTGTCTGTGTGTGTTCCTGTCTATGTGCTGGACGTGTCTATGTGTGTGTGTGTCTGTGTGTGTTTGTGTCTGTGTGTGTTCGTGTCTGTGTGTGTTCGTGTCTGTGTGTGTTCGTGTCTGTGTGTGTACGTGTCTGTGTGCTGTGCGTGTCTATGTGTGTGTGTCTGTGTGTGTACGTGTCTGTGTGTGTACGTGTCTGTGTGTGTCTGTGTGTGTACGTGTCTGTGTGTGTCTGTGTGTGTGTGTCTGTGTGTGTACGTGCCTGTGTGTGTACGTGTCTGTGTGTGTACGTGTCTATGTGTGTACGTGTCTGTGTGTGTACGTGTCTGTGTGTGTGCGTGTCTATGTGTGTGCGTGTCTGTGTGTGTACGTGCCTGTGTGTGTACGTGTCTGTGTGTGTACGTGTCTATGTGTGTACGTGTCTGTGTGTGTACGTGTCTGTGTGTGTACGTGTCTATGTGTGTACGTGTCTGTGTGTGTACGTGTCTATGTGCTGGACGTGTCTATGTGTGTACGTGTCTGTGTGTGTACGTGTCTGTGTGTGTACGTATCTGTGTGTGTTTGTGTCTGTGTGTGTACGTGTCTATGTGTGTACGTGTCTGTGTGTGTACGAGTCTATGTGTGTACGTGTCTATGTGTGTGCGTGTCTGTGTGTGTACGTGTCTGTGAATGTTCGTGTCTGTGTGTGTACGTGTCTGTGAATGTACGTGTCTGTGTGTAAGTGTCTGTGTGTACGTGTCTATGTGTGTTTGTGTCTGTGTGTGTTCGTGTCTGTGTGTATGTGTCTATGTGTTGGACGTGTCTGTGTGCTGTACGTGTCTGTGTGTGTACGTGTCTGTGTGTTTGTGTCTGTGTGTGTACGTGTTTCTGTGTGTTCGTGTCTGTGAGTGTACGTGTCTATGTGCTGTTCGTGTCTATGTGTGCTGTGTCTGTGTGTGTAGTGTCTCTATGTGTGTACGTGTCTGTGTGTACGTGTCTGTGTGTGTACGTGTCTGTGTGTGTACGTGTCTGTGTGTTTGTGTCTGTGTGTGTACGTGTCTCTGTGTGTTCGTGTCTGTGTGTGTTCCTGTCTATGTGCTGGACGTGTCTATGTGTGTGTGTGTCTGTGTGTGTTTGTGTCTGTGTGTGTTCGTGTCTGTGTGTGTTCGTGTCTGTGTGTGTTCCTGTCTATGTGCTGGACGTGTCTATGTGTGTGTGTGTCTGTGTGTGTTTGTGTCTGTGTGTGTTCGTGTCTGTGTGTGTTCGTGTCTGTGTGTGTTCGTGTCTGTGTGTGTACGTGTCTGTGTGCTGTGCGTGTCTATGTGTGTGTGTCTGTGTGTGTACGTGTCTGTGTGTGTACGTGTCTGTGTGTGTCTGTGTGTGTACGTGTCTGTGTGTGTCTGTGTGTGTGTGTCTGTGTGTGTACGTGCCTGTGTGTGTACGTGTCTGTGTGTGTACGTGTCTATGTGTGTACGTGTCTGTGTGTGTACGTGTCTGTGTGTGTGCGTGTCTATGTGTGTGCGTGTCTGTGTGTGTACGTGCCTGTGTGTGTACGTGTCTGTGTGTGTACGTGTCTATGTGTGTACGTGTCTGTGTGTGTACGTGTCTATGTGTGTACGTGTCTGTGTGTGTACGTGTCTATGTGCTGGACGTGTCTATGTGTATGTGTCTATGTGTGTGTGTGTCTATGTGTGTGTGTGTCTATGTGTACGTGTCTGTGTGTGTACGTGTCTGTGTGTGTACGTGTCTGTGTGTGTACGTGCCTGTGTGTGTACGTGTCTGTGTGTGTACGTGTCTGTGTGTGTAGTGTCTATGTGTGTAGGTGTCTGTGTGTACGTGTCTGTGTGTGTACGTGTCTATGTGTGTACGTGTCTGTGTGTGTACGTGTCTATGTGCTGGACGTGTCTATGTGTATGTGTCTATGTGTGTGTGTGTCTATGTGTGTGTGTGTCTATGTGTGTGTGTCTATGTGTGTATGTGTCTATGTGCTGTATGTGTCTATGTGTGTATGTGTCTATGTGTGTATGTGTCTATGTGTGTGTGTGTCTATGTGCTGTTTGTGTCTATGTGTGTATGTGTCTATGTGCTGTTCGTGTCTATGTGCTGGACGTGTCTACTCCTTCTTACCTTTCACTTCCAACTCCGACAGAAATCCGGACACCATCCGCCACTCCGCTGTCTGCCTCCACCACCACCTCCACCACCGTCATGGTATCAATCATGGTGACACTAACACCGTCACTCTATCAACTCTGCCAACTGTATTCCACCATCATTCACAACTCACACAAATTCATCATCAGCACCAGTGACAACTTAAACATTCACCTGTACCGACAACAGCAAACAACACGCGCCACGACACCACCACCACCACAACAACAACAAACAAACAACACGCGCCACGACACCACAACCACCACCACCACAACAGCAAACAAACAACACGCGCCACGACACCACCACCACCACCACAACAGCAAACAAACAACACGCGCCACGACACCACCACCACCACCACAACAGCAAACAAACAACACGCGCCACGACACCACCACCACCACCACCACAACAACAACAAACAAACAACACGCGCCACGACACCACCACCACAACCACAACAACAACAAACAAACAACACGCGCCACGACACCACCACCACAACCACAACAACAACAAACAAACAACACGCGCCACGACACCACCACCACAACCACAACAACAACAAACAAACAACACGCGCCACGACACCACCACGCACACACCCCGACACAACTCAGATCTGTCAGGCAGGGAGGCAGGGAGGGTTCAGGGCTAACCGAGTTCCGCATTTACAGCCGATGACCGCCGAGTTCCTTGAATAACGAGCGCGTGAGTCATCGTGCGTGCGCGTGTATTATTACACTTCACAGGTGTAGCACTTGCCCCAACAGTGTGCTGAGGCTATACGGGGGATCTTTGTCTTTTGTGTATCTGTCGGTGCGTGTCACGGTGTGTGTGTGTGTGACCTGTGTGTGTGTCACGGTGTGTGTGCGACCTGTGTGTGTGTCACGGTGTGTGTGCGACCTGTGTGTGTGTCACGGTGGGTGTGTGACCTGTGTGTGTGTCACGGTGGGTGTGTGACCTGTGTGTGTGTCACGGTGTGTGTGTGACCTGTGTGTGTGTCACGGTGGGTGTGTGTAACCTGTGTGTGTGTCACGGTGGGTGTGTGACCTGTGTGTGTGTCACGGTGTGTGTGTGTGTGACCTGTGTGTGTGTCACGGTGTGTGTGTGTGTAACCTGTGTGTGTGTCACGGTGTGTGTGCGACCTGTGTGTGTGTCACGGTGTGTGTGTGACCTGTGTGTGTGTCACGGTGGGTGTGTGTAACCTGTGTGTGTGTCACGGTGGGTGTGCGACCTGTGTGTGTGTCACGGTGTGTGTGTGACCTGTGTGTGTGTCACGGTGTGTGTGTGTAACCTGTGTGTGTGTCACGGTGGGTGTGTGACCTGTGTGTGTGTCACGGTGTGTGTGTGTGTGACCTGTGTGTGTGTCACGGTGTGTGTGCGACCTGTGTGTGTGTCACGGTGGGTGTGTAACCTGTGTGTGTGTCACGGTGTGTGTGCGACCTGTGTGTGTGTCACGGTGGGTGTGTGACCTGTGTGTGTGTCACGGTGTGTGTGTGTGTGACCTGTGTGTGTGTCACGGTGTGTGTGCGACCTGTGTGTGTGTCACGGTGGGTGTGTAACCTGTGTGTGTGTCACGGTGTGTGTGTGTGTGACCTGTGTGTGTGTCACGGTGTGTGTGCGACCTGTGTGTGTGTGTCACGGTGGGTGTGTAACCTGTGTGTGTGTCACGGTGTGTGTGTGTGTGACCTGTGTGTGTGTCACGGTGTGTGTGTGACCTGTGTGTGTGTCACGGTGTGTGTGTGTGTGACCTGTGTGTGTGTCACGGTGTGTGTGTGACCTGTGTGTGTGTCACGGTGTGTGTGTAACCTGTGTGTGTGTCACGGTGGGTGTGTGACCTGTGTGTGTGTCACGGTGTGTGTGTGACCTGTGTGTGTGTCACGGTGTGTGTGCGACCTGTGTGTGTGTCACGGTGTGTGTGTGACCTGTGTGTGTGTCACGGTGTGTGTGCGACCTGTGTGTGTGTCACGGTGTGTGTGTAATCTGTGTGTATGTCACGGTGGGTGTGCGACCTGTGTGTGTGTCACGGTGGGTGTGTAACCTGTGTGTGTGTCACGGTGTGTGTGTGTGTGACCTGTGTGTGTGTCACGGTGTGTGTGTAACCTGTGTGCGTGTCACGGTGGGTGTGTGTGTGACCTGTGTGTGTGTGACCTGTGTGTGTGTCACGGTGGGTGTGTGACCTGTGTGTGTGTCACGGTGTGTGTGTGACCTGTGTGTGTGTCACGGTGTGTGTGTGACCTGTGTGTGTGTCACGGTGTGTGTGTAATCTGTGTGTATGTCACGGTGTGTGTGTGTGTGACCTGTGTGTGTGTCACGGTGTGTGTGTGACCTGTGTGTGTGTCACGGTGTGTGTGTGACCTGTGTGTGTGTCACGGTGTGTGTGTGACCTGTGTGTGTGTCACGGTGTGTGTGTGTGTAACCTGTGTGTGTGTCACGGTGTGTGTGTGACCTGTGTGTGTGTCACGGTGGGTGTGTGACCTGTGTGTGTGTCACGGTGTGTTTGTGACCTGTGTGTGTGTCACGGTGGGTGTGTAACCTGTGTGTGTGTGTCACGGTGGGTGTGTGACCTGTGTGTGTGTCACGGTGGGTGTGTGACCTGTGTGTGTGTCACGGTGTGTGTGCGACCTGTGTGTGTGTGTCACGGTGGGTGTGTGACCTGTGTGCGTGTCACGGTGGGTGTGTAACCTGTGTGTGTGTGTCACGGTGGGTGTGTGACCTGTGTGTGTGTCACGGTGGGTGTGTAACCTGTGTGTGTGTCACGGTGGGTGTGCGACCTGTGTGCGTGTCACGGTGTGTGTGTGTGTGACCTGTGTGTGTGTGTCACGGTGTGTGTGTGACCTGTGTGTGTGTCACGGTGGGTGTGTGACCTGTGTGTGTGTGTCACGGTGTGTGTGTGACCTGTGTGTGTGTCACGGTGTGTGTGTGACCTGTGTGTGTGTCACGGTGTGTGTGTGTCACGGTGTGTGTGTCACGGTGTGTGTGTGTCACGGTGTGTGTGTGACCTGTGTGTGTGTGTCACGGTGTGTGTGTGTCACGGTGTGTGTGTGACCTGTGTGTGTGTCACGGTGGGTGTGTGTGTGACCTGTGTGTGTGTCACGGTGTGTGTGTGACCTGTGTGTGTGTCACGGTGGGTGTGTGTGTGACCTGTGTGTGTGTCACGGTGTGTGTGTGTCACGGTGTGTGTGTCACGGTGTGTGTGTGACCTGTGTGTGTGTGTCACGGTGTGTGTGTGACCTGTGTGTGTGTGTCACGTTGTGTGTGTAACCTGTGTGTGTGTCACGGTGTGTGTGTGTCACGGTGTGTGTGTCACGGTGGGTGTGTAACCTGTGTGTGTGTCACGGTGTGTGTGTGACCTGTGTGTGTGTCACGGTGGGTGTGTGTGTAATCTGTGTGTATGTCACGGTGTGTGTGTGACCTGTGTGTGTGTGTCACGGTGTGTGTGTGACCTGTGTGTGTGTCACGGTGGGTGTGTAACCTGTGTGTGTGTCACGGTGTGTGTGTAACCTGTGTGTGTGTCACGGTGTGTGTGTGACCTGTGTGTGTGTCACGGTGTGTGTGTGACCTGTGTGTGTGTCACGGTGGGTGTGTAACCTGTGTGTGTGTCACGGTGTGTGTGTAACCTGTGTGTGTGTCACGGTGTGTGTGTAACCTGTGTGTGTGTCACGGTGTGTGTGTGACCTGTGTGTGTGTCACGGTGGGTGTGTGACCTGTGTGTGTGTCACGGTGTGTGTGTGACCTGTGTGTATGTCACGGTGGGTGTGTGACCTGTGTGTGTGTCACGGTGTGTGTGTAATCTGTGTGTATGTCACGGTGTGTGTGTGTGTGACCTGTGTGTGTGTCACGGTGTGTGTGTAATCTGTGTGTGTGTCACGGTGGGTGTGTGACCTGTGTGTGTGTCACGGTGTGTGTGTAACCTGTGTGTGTGTCACGGTGGGTGTGTGACCTGTGTGTGTGTCACGGTGTGTGTGCGACCTGTGTGTGTGTCACGGTGGGTGTGTAACCTGTGTGTGTGTCACGGTGTGTGTGCGACCTGTGTGTGTGTCACGGTGGGTGTGTGACCTGTGTGTGTGTCACGGTGTGTGTGTGACCTGTGTGTGTGTCACGGTGTGTGTGTGTGTGACCTGTGTGTGTGTCACGGTGGGTGTGTGACCTGTGTGTGTGTCACGGTGTGTGTGTGACCTGTGTGTGTGTCACGGTGTGTGTGTGACCTGTGTGTGTGTCACGGTGGGTGTGTGACCTGTGTGTGTGTCACGGTGTGTGTGTGTGTGACCTGTGTGTGTGTCACGGTGTGTGTGTGACCTGTGTGTGTGTCACGGTGTGTGTGTGTGTGACCTGTGTGTGTGTCACGGTGTGTGTGTGACCTGTGTGTGTGTCACGGTGTGTGTGTAACCTGTGTGTGTGTCACGGTGGGTGTGTGACCTGTGTGTGTGTCACGGTGTGTGTGTGTGTGACCTGTGTGTGTGTCACGGTGTGTGTGCGACCTGTGTGTGTGTCACGGTGTGTGTGTGACCTGTGTGTGTGTCACGGTGTGTGTGCGACCTGTGTGTGTGTCACGGTGTGTGTGTAATCTGTGTGTATGTCACGGTGGGTGTGCGACCTGTGTGTGTGTCACGGTGGGTGTGTAACCTGTGTGTGTGTCACGGTGTGTGTGTGTGTGACCTGTGTGTGTGTCACGGTGTGTGTGTAACCTGTGTGCGTGTCACGGTGGGTGTGTGTGTGACCTGTGTGTGTGTGACCTGTGTGTGTGTCACGGTGGGTGTGTGACCTGTGTGTGTGTCACGGTGTGTGTGTGACCTGTGTGTGTGTCACGGTGTGTGTGTGACCTGTGTGTGTGTCACGGTGTGTGTGTAATCTGTGTGTATGTCACGGTGTGTGTGTGTGTGACCTGTGTGTGTGTCACGGTGTGTGTGTGACCTGTGTGTGTGTCACGGTGTGTGTGTGACCTGTGTGTGTGTCACGGTGTGTGTGTGACCTGTGTGTGTGTCACGGTGTGTGTGTGTGTAACCTGTGTGTGTGTCACGGTGTGTGTGTGACCTGTGTGTGTGTCACGGTGGGTGTGTGACCTGTGTGTGTGTCACGGTGTGTTTGTGACCTGTGTGTGTGTCACGGTGGGTGTGTAACCTGTGTGTGTGTGTCACGGTGGGTGTGTGACCTGTGTGTGTGTCACGGTGGGTGTGTGACCTGTGTGTGTGTCACGGTGTGTGTGCGACCTGTGTGTGTGTGTCACGGTGGGTGTGTGACCTGTGTGCGTGTCACGGTGGGTGTGTAACCTGTGTGTGTGTGTCACGGTGGGTGTGTGACCTGTGTGTGTGTCACGGTGGGTGTGTAACCTGTGTGTGTGTCACGGTGGGTGTGCGACCTGTGTGCGTGTCACGGTGTGTGTGTGTGTGACCTGTGTGTGTGTGTCACGGTGTGTGTGTGACCTGTGTGTGTGTCACGGTGGGTGTGTGACCTGTGTGTGTGTGTCACGGTGTGTGTGTGACCTGTGTGTGTGTCACGGTGTGTGTGTGACCTGTGTGTGTGTCACGGTGTGTGTGTGTCACGGTGTGTGTGTCACGGTGTGTGTGTGTCACGGTGTGTGTGTGACCTGTGTGTGTGTGTCACGGTGTGTGTGTGTCACGGTGTGTGTGTGACCTGTGTGTGTGTCACGGTGGGTGTGTGTGTGACCTGTGTGTGTGTCACGGTGTGTGTGTGACCTGTGTGTGTGTCACGGTGGGTGTGTGTGTGACCTGTGTGTGTGTCACGGTGTGTGTGTGTCACGGTGTGTGTGTCACGGTGTGTGTGTGACCTGTGTGTGTGTGTCACGGTGTGTGTGTGACCTGTGTGTGTGTGTCACGTTGTGTGTGTAACCTGTGTGTGTGTCACGGTGTGTGTGTGTCACGGTGTGTGTGTCACGGTGGGTGTGTAACCTGTGTGTGTGTCACGGTGTGTGTGTGACCTGTGTGTGTGTCACGGTGGGTGTGTGTGTAATCTGTGTGTATGTCACGGTGTGTGTGTGACCTGTGTGTGTGTGTCACGGTGTGTGTGTGACCTGTGTGTGTGTCACGGTGGGTGTGTAACCTGTGTGTGTGTCACGGTGTGTGTGTAACCTGTGTGTGTGTCACGGTGTGTGTGTGACCTGTGTGTGTGTCACGGTGTGTGTGTGACCTGTGTGTGTGTCACGGTGGGTGTGTAACCTGTGTGTGTGTCACGGTGTGTGTGTAACCTGTGTGTGTGTCACGGTGTGTGTGTAACCTGTGTGTGTGTCACGGTGTGTGTGTGACCTGTGTGTGTGTCACGGTGGGTGTGTGACCTGTGTGTGTGTCACGGTGTGTGTGTGACCTGTGTGTATGTCACGGTGGGTGTGTGACCTGTGTGTGTGTCACGGTGTGTGTGTAATCTGTGTGTATGTCACGGTGTGTGTGTGTGTGACCTGTGTGTGTGTCACGGTGTGTGTGTAATCTGTGTGTGTGTCACGGTGGGTGTGTGACCTGTGTGTGTGTCACGGTGTGTGTGTAACCTGTGTGTGTGTCACGGTGGGTGTGTGACCTGTGTGTGTGTCACGGTGTGTGTGTAACCTGTGTGTGTGTCACGGTGTGTGTGTAACCTGTGTGTGTGTCACGGTGGGTGTGTGACCTGTGTGTGTGTCACGGTGGGTGTGTGACCTGTGTGTGTGTCACGGTGTGTGTGTGACCTGTGTGTGTGTCACGGTGTGTGTGTGTGTGACCTGTGTGTGTGTCACGGTGGGTGTGTGACCTGTGTGTGTGTCACGGTGTGTGTGTGACCTGTGTGTGTGTCACGGTGTGTGTGTGACCTGTGTGTGTGTCACGGTGGGTGTGTGACCTGTGTGTGTGTCACGGTGTGTGTGTAACCTGTGTGTGTGTCACGGTGTGTGTGTAACCTGTGTGTGTGTCACGGTGGGTGTGTAACCTGTGTGTGTGCGTCAGTGTTTATTTAACCTGTGTTTGTGTCAGGTTTAGCACTTGCCCCAACAGCCTGTTGGGGCTATACTGGGGATCTTTGTCTTTTGTGTATCTGTCGGTATGTGTCACGGTGTGTGTGTACTCTGTGTGTGTCATTTGTGTAGTTAACCTGTGTATGTCACGGTGTATAATTAACCTGTGTGTGTGTCACGGTGTATATTTAACCTGTGTGTGTGTGTCACGAAATGCTGAGGGAGGGTGGCGTTTGTGCACAGACTGCCCTACATGACATCATAACACCAGTGTGAACCACTGGACGGGTTCCGCAGGACTGGAAGGATGCCCTGGTGGTCCCCCTCTTTAAGAAGGGGGACCGCACAGACTGTAACAACTACAGGGGCATCTCACTCCTCAGTGTGCCGGGAAAGGTCCTGGCAAGGATTATTCAGCATCGCCTTGCTAGGCACGCTGAGGAGAGGCTTGCGGAGCACCAATGCGGTTTCAGGAAAGGGCGGTCCTGCACAGATGCCATCTCTGTTTTATTGACCTGGTCAAGGCCTATGATACCATCAGTAGGCCTGGGCTCTGGGTTGTTATTCGTGCTTTCGGAGTCCCTGACCCTCTGCTCACGATCATTAAGGACCTTCGTGATGGTGAGCAGGCCCAGGTAAAACTACGTGGCCGGGAGTCGGAGCCATTCCCTGTACACCTTGGGGTGCGACAGGGATATCCTCTGGCTCCCACATTATTTAACATCTATTTTGACCACGTAGTTTGTGAAACTTTCAATAGCTGTACGGAGGCTGATCGATGCCCGGGTGCGGTCAAGGGATGGCTCCCTATTGCTCAACCATGTTATGTATGCCGATGATCTGGTAATTGCTGCTCACTCAGAGGAGGAGTTGGAGGCGCTGCTGCTAAAATTGGAGCTTGCCACTAAGAGGTGGGGCCTTACCATCAGCCCCACCAAAACTAAGCACCTGCCAACACAATTGGTGATGGGGCAGTTGTGGAAAGAGTGGAGAATTTCCCATATCTGGGCAGTGTGCTTATGACCGGCTCCGGTTTAACAGCAGAGGTCTCACTCCGAATCAGCCAAGCGGCATTATCTTTTCATCGGTTGCGTAACGCTGTTTGAAAGCTACCTGGTCTGTCGCTCCGCACGAAGCTTCAGGTCTTCTCGGCCACAGTCATTCCCTCCCTTCTCTACGCTTGCGAAACGTGGACCCCCCTAATGGAACATCTTCGCTGGTTAGAAACATTTAGGCTGGCCTGCCTACGATCCGTCCTGGGTTTAACCAGGCTGGATTGTGTGAGGAGCTCACAAATCTTTGAAAGGTCTGGGCAAAGTCCCATCGGTGAGCTCCTCCGGCAGGCAAGGCTGCGTTGGCTGGGCCATGTAGCCCGCATGCCCAGCCACCGCATGCCTCAACAGCTTTTGTTCGGCCGGATCGAGGGGGCTAAACAGGCGCGGCACGGGCTAGAGAAGAGATTGAGTGATGTGGTACAGGAGGACGTGGAGCTGAGTGGACTTGCCGATGACTGGTACCAGCGGTGTCAAGATCGGCCTCAGTGGAGGAGGCTCGTGAAGGACGCTACTGGGCAGTTGGAGGCAGTCGCCCTCCAACAACAACGGAGGGTGGAGGAGCGACGCTCACAACAACGAGCGGAGCGCCGGGTGGCTAAAGCACAGCAAGTTGGCACAGTAGGGGGCACAGGTGGTGCATCAGCCACTCATCTCAGTCAGTCGACCCGTGGCACCTGCTGGGTCTGCCCCGTGACCTCCTGCCAGCGGGCGTTCGACACTTCACGTGGCCTCAAGGTGCACATAGCCTGGCACAAGTGTCGTGGTGACGTCACCGCCACTTAGTGGCGAATGGCGGTTGTTATGTTTGTGTGTCATGGTGTGTATGTAACCTGTGTGTGTCATTGTGTGTATGTAACCTGTGTGTGTCACGGTGTGTATTTGACCTGTGTGTGTGCGTCTATTTAGTAGTAACTACCGCATAGCAATTGGCACGCTCTGTTGACGCGGCAGCCCCTTAACTCGTTGGCTGTGTCGGGTGGTGGAGGGTTCAACGACACATTTATATTCATGCCACCTTACCGACCCCCCTCCCCAACCACCAAATCTTCATAAAGTATGAATAAAATGCCTCTTGATATGCATATTGTTTTGTCAAGGCGCTCTTTCCCCCCCTTCCAACCCAGCTTATATATATGCTCCAAGCACGTGTGCTGTTTCATTCAGACGCTGTCGCCTCGACAGACCTGGTTTTCACCTGAGGACGGCTACTTGCGTTGTGGCCGAAACGTCGTGAGAATTGTTTTATTATGTTTTATTTTTATTATTTTATTACTTCCCTTCTACGTGACTTTACCGAAAGAACCAAGAAGACGAATCCCTGCAGTCACGAAAGCTTTAAATCGAAATTTAATACTGGGTTGCGAAAGCCTACGAACTACCACGGCGTGTTCAACTGCGGTGTAAACCCACGGCTGGGCACTGCATCAACAGCTGCCACGCCTGGAGATCGTCAATCAAATCGGTGCCATCTGGTTCCGAGTTGTTACACTCAACGAACAAATGGAAGACAATGCCGTGCATTGTCAGATACGTCGTACGTATAAAATGTAACCCCCCCTGCAAAACGAGATGAGTTGTTCACACACACACACCACCACCACCACATTGGCTGCTTGGGATTTTTCCAGGTCACGTTATAATATTTTTATTATTTATCTATATATAGAAAAAGGACATTTTTGAATATGTTTCTCTGTTCGAAATGTTTAGCATGCTTCCCGACATGCAACACACTTGACATTTGCCATGTGGGTACTTTCCAGACTGTACACCATGGAAAATGTATAAAAATAGACTTTTGTATTTTTTTTGGGTGGGGGTGGGCGCCATAACGCATATATTTTGCACGGCAAGTGAGCGGTGACGTCACATCTGTGACGTCAACCGCACGGGGCAGCGTCACGCAGTGTGCCTGCTGACGTCACGCATCCCCCTCCCCCACCCTCCGCGTAGGCCGTGTATCAGAGGTCGCAAACGGGTTTTGATTCCTTACCCGTACCCGGCCGCACCAGGGTCGCAAACGGGTACCCGTACCCGGCCGGGTACGGGTACCCGTACGCTACCCGTTCCCTACCCGTACCCTACCCGAAATGAGTGACAAACGGTGACTCACCGGTGACTCACGGCCTACCCGGCCGTACCAGGGTCGCAAACGGGTACCCGTACCTGGCCGGGTACGGGTAGCCGCGTATCGGGTAGGGTACGGGTATCGGGTACCCGGTTGCGACCTCTGCCGTGTATTCATCCAAGACAAGAATCCAAGTCCCGGGCGAAGCCGGGTAGTACAGCTAGTTAGTACATAAATACACGCGTGTGTGGGTTTTATCATGCGGTTACCGGTAAATGTAAAACAGCGGTTTCAACGACCCGCATGTGTGTGTTGTGCCACGTGTGAAGGTGTGCACGTGGTGTGTGACGTGTGAAGGTGTGTCACGTGGTGTGTGACGTGTGACGTGGTGTGTGTTGTGTCACGTGTTCAGGCGTGGCACTAGCCACCCATGCCCTCGTGTGCCGTTCCGGCCTTCATAGGTGCTACTCGCTAACAGCACTTGCCCCTACAGTCTGTTAAGGCTACACGGGGGATCTTTGTGTTATTTCTACAGTACAGTACGTGGGTGTATATTTCTGTTTGTCTGTGTTTATTAATGTTTGTGTCTAGATATCTGTGAATTAATAGAGTAATTGTGTTGTAATATATACATACAGCACGTACGGGTTTATCTTCTTGGTTATTTCGGTAAAGTCACGTAGAAGGGAAGTAATACAATAATAAAAATAAAACATAATAAAATGATTCTCACGACGTTTCGGCCACAACGCAGGTGAGGACGGCTGCTTGCGTTGTGGCCGAAACGTCGTGAGAATTGTATTTTATTATGTTTTATTATTTTATTATTTCCCTTCTACGTGACTTTACCGAAAGAACCATGAAGATGAATCCCTGCAGTCACGAAAACTTTAAATCGAAACGTACGGGTTTATTTATATCTAGCTTGTTTGGCCGTCCTAGGAAGGAAGCTGTAATATTTACGAAACAATTGAGCATAATTGTAGCTTGTGTAAGTTTAGTGGCATTTCACTGCAGTTCACTGCTGCACTGTAAATAAGTGACCTTCAATTCGTTCAAATTCACCGCTCTGATACTTTATTATCTCCTGCTTTCGGTCGCTGGGGTTGAAATCAATTGGAATTCGATAGAAAATCTGTAAAAATCACCGACAAAGTGTCTATTTTACCATAAGGTAGAATCATAAATTAGACTTGCCGTTTGCGTCAAGCGCAGAAGAAATAAATCAAGACACCAAATCCACTTTGTTGCTGTCGAGAATTATTTATTTATGAGATTGACAATTCTCGACCTTCTGCTGCATGAATGTAAAAATCCACCCGCTCATGAATATTCATGACGGGGGCATGTGGGGTGACGTCATCCACTCATGAATATTCATGACGGGGGCATGTGGGGTGACGTCATCCGCTCGTGAATATTAATGACGGGGGGCATGTGGGGTGACGTCATCCGCTCGTGAATATTCATGACGGGGGGCATGTGGGGTGACGTCATCCGCTCGTGAATATTCATGACGGGGGGGGGGGGGGTGCGACATGTAGAGTGACGTCACGCGCGTTACACACAAACTGTCTCATTATATTGGTCATAGTAGTAGTCATGTGTACACTAGTACTGTATGTAGATATTCATACCGTAGGCGCACACCAGGCTCAGCATCCCTGGTGAGTCGGTACAGTCAGCAGCAGAGGTCGCAACCGGGTACCCGATACCCGTACCCTACCCGATACCCGTACCCTACCCGATACCCGTACCCTACCCGATACCCGGCTACCCGTACCCGATACCCGTACCCTACCCGATACCCGTACCCTACCCGATACCCGTACCCTACCCGATACCCGGCTACCCGTACCCGATACCCGTACCCTACCCGATACCCGTACCCTACCCGATACCCATACCCTACCCGATACCCGTACCCTACCCGATACCCGTACCCTACCCGATACCCATACCCTACCCGATACCCGTACCCTACCCGATACCCGTACCCTACCCGATACCCGGCTACCCGTACACGATACCCATACCCTACCTGATACCCATACCCTACCCGATACCCGGCTACCCGTACTGGTACCCGTTTGTGACCCTGGTGCGACCGGGTACGGGTAAGGAATCAAAACCCGTTTGCGACCTCTGGTCAGCAGCTGCCAACGCCGAACCCTGGACGGCAGTTCCCTAACCCGGCAAACTCAGCTTGTCTGAGCCCTGGCGTGTGGAACCCTTGGTGGAGGAAATTCCACCAAAAGGGTCTTTGGACCTTACACTGCAACCAGGACCATCTCCAGTCGTCTTGACTACGTCTCGCCACTCGGTACAGATGTTGGCTGGTCGAGAGAGCGGGATTGACGCTTGCGCAAATCACCCTCGCTTCAACCCAAGTCATGGCACTTTTACCATCGTCATATCCAAGTCCCGTGGCGATGGGCGAGCGACGAAGCAGCAGGCACGGATATGCTGGAGGCTGTTGCCGCAAAGCAGCACGCAGGCGGCTCAGGATATTGGTCGTTACCTCACTGGACCGAAGCAGCAGTGAAGTCCGGCAGCCTACCCTGAGTGACTGAGTAGCCCTATTCAGGGTCACGCTGCTCACCTCCGTAGTGAGGAAAGGGTTAGAAAATGTACCCTAAACACTGCCTGCTTCAAAACATCCTGGCCAGCCTAACGCAGCTGTCGGGATCCCATACCTGCGGTCGAAAAACGAATAAAATGAAAAAGACCAAAGTGATACCACCACTCACTTTTGGCGCCTGGAATGTGCGCACTTTGAGAGACGCACTGCCCTCGTGGGCAGAGAGCCGGCCAGATACAACGTGGATGTTGCTGCCCTTAGTGAGACCCGACTGGCCAATACTGGACAGGTGACTGAAGTGGGTGCAGGTGACACATTCTTCTGGAGCGGACGAGGCCAGGAGGAGAGACGTGATGCTGGTGTTGGTTTTGCAGTAAAAAAAAACACCTGGTCAACCGACTGGCAAGCCAACCCAAGGGGATAAACGACTGTTTAATGACCCTAAAGCTCCACGTATTGGGTAAAAATTAGGCCACCATCATCAGTGCCTATGCCCCTACCATGACCGACTCTGACGAGATCAAAACCAAGCTTTATAATGACCTGGAAGTCATTATTGCTGCCACAGTCAGCTCTGACAATCTCCTGATACTTGGTGACTTCAATGTCAGAGTTGGAAGTGACCGTCATTTATGGAATGGAGTCATCGGTGCACGTGGCATTGGAAAATGTAACAGCAACGGCCTTCTGCTGCTGAAAACATGCTCTGAATTTGACCTACTCATCACCAACACAATATTCCAACTACCAAAGCACAAGAAAACATCATGGATGCATCCACGTTCACACACCACTTGCACTTGATTGACTACGTCGTCATGAGAAGGAGCGACCGCCACGATGTCAGGGTGACCAAGGCGATGTGCGGTGCTGAACGTTGGACTGACCATCGTCTCATCATCTCCAAACTTAACATCCGGATTAAGCCTCCCAGACGCCCACAAGGAAAGAGACGTGTCAAGCGTCTTAACATCACTCGCCTACAACAGGAACATACACCAGACTGGCCTTTGTTGAGGCTCTAGACCATCAACTGGAGTCTCTAAGCTTCGGGCATACAGACGCTGAGGCAGACTGGACTGCTCTCGAGACCGTGCTGCATTCTACAGCCCTTGAGTCACTTGGTGTTCCCATACGTGCACGTCAAGATTGGTTTGATGAGAACGATGCAGAAATCCAAGCACTCCTTGACAAAAAACATCGCCTGCATGAAGCCTATCTGAATGACAGCAGCTCAAGCTTAAAGAAAACTGCCTTCCTCAACATTCGCAGGGTTGTCCAGCAGAGACTCAGAGTCGTGCAAGACACCTGGCTGTGCACAAAAGCCGAGGAGATTCAGTCCTACGCTGATGTAATAAAGGTCGTTGAAGTGACTTTTGGAATCCGGTCTTTATTCGTATTTCATTACAACACTCCTCCACGCTGCTGACAGACAGCGTGAGAGGGATAGAAAGAGAGAGACGCGCGCAGCCACGTGGCAGCCTGGACCACGTGGCAGCCTGGACCACGTGGCAGCCTGGACCACGTGGCAGCCTGGACCACGTGGCAGCCTGGACCACGTGGCAGCCTGGACCACGTGGCAGCCTGGACCCCGCTCCAGCGTGGCCTCTCCCCTCCGTTCGTTCCAGTTCTGACCACGTGTTGTTCGTATCCACCCCTATTTAATACCCGGGTCACATGGTACGTTTCCACCAATCCTGGTTAGCCTCTATGGAATATTCCAGGCTCCACCGTAGGCTCCCGGAACCACGCCCCTGACTCGTCTCCCCATTGGCTGTGGCCCAAGCCAGCAGAACCAATCCTCTACTTACAGCTGTCACCTTCCCATTACGTCAGGGCCACGCCCCTAGGCTTCCCCCCATTGGCTATGGACCAGGACCGGCAGAGCCAATCATCGTGACGAGTTGTGATCCGTCAACGACCCGGATATATCCTCACAATACACTGACAGTGACAACACCAAGTGCCTCTATGATGCACTCAAGCAGGTCTATGGTCCGCAACACTCAGGAACTTCAGCTCTCCTGAATGCAGATGGAACAACACTCCTCGCAGAGAAGGACAAAATACTTGCAAGGTGGGCCGAACACTTCAGCGCAGTCCTCAACCGGCCATCGTGCGTAGATGAGGAGGCAATTGCGAGACTGCCTCAAGTTGAAATAAACCAGTCCCTTGCTGTTCTACCATCCATTGAGGAAACCAGCAAAGCCATAAGCCTCCTCTCATCAGGCAAAGCTCCAGGGTCCGATGCCATTCCAGCGGAAATCTACAAGGCTGGAGGGCCTCGCTTAGTCGAGAAACTGACCGACCTCTTCCAGTCTCTGTGGAAATTAGAAGCAGTTCCCCAGGAGTTCAAGGATGCCTCTGTAATCCATCTCTATAAGAGGAAAGGCAATCGGCAGGCCTGCGACAACCTAAGAGGCATCTGCACACTATCAATCGCTGGCAAAATATTGGCAATAATCCTTCTGAACCGCCTAATTGTCCACCTAGACCAGAGTCAGTGTGGTTTCAGAAAAGACCACGGAACCACTGACACGGTATTTACTGCCCGGCAGTTACAGGAGAAATGCCAAGTACAAAATGCTGATCTATATATGGCTTTCGTTGATCTAACGAAAGCATTCGACACAGTCAGCTGGGAGGGCCTATGGAAGATCATGGCCAAGTTTGGGTGTCCAGACAAGTTCAATGGCATCGTGCACAAACTCCATGATGGCATGATGGCCAGCGTCAGAGACCAGAAATAACTCTCTGATCCGTTCCCAATCACAAACGGGGTGAAGCAAGGCTGCGTTCTAGCACCAACGCTCTTCAGCGTGGTGTTTTCTGCCATGCTGCAAGACTCATTCCAGAACCGTTTTGACGGTGGGCTATTCAATCTGCGGTGGGAGGGGGGTAAGCGGAGGTGCCTAAGCAAGGGGGAGGGGCCGACAGTCAAGGGGGCTGGCTGCCTGGCTGGCTGCCTGGCTCCCTCAAGTCAAGTTATCTTCTATACAGGTAGAAACAACAGGTTCCACACTGCTGCCCACCAGGGATTATTTGTCTGTCTGTCGTGCATATATGTCTGTCGTGCACGAATGCTCTGTCCAACCAAGTTCCTAGCTGCCCACTCCGAAGGAACGTGTTTTATATGGGTGTGTGCATATAAAAATTATATTCTAATGTCAACAAAAAAACATATTCTTAGGTTTTTTCGGTAAAGTCACGTAGGTAAAAAATTAAAAATTAAAATTAATAAAAGTAAAATAAAAATAAAAATCACGACGTTTTTTTTACGTGACTTTACCGAAACAAACCTAAGAATATGAATCCTTGCAGTCACGAAGGCTTCAAATCTAGAATCAACAAAAAACGTTGCACTTTTTCACCAACGGGTTTGAAGGATGGTGGCAAGTGTTTTTTTTATTTATTAAACTTTGCCTTTAAAACTTAAAACTATTTACCCGCAGTACCTCTATTTAAATACACGATCGAAAAAATGAATTACACCCCTCTGCCAGTCATCGTGTTTCTGAGTGTGGATTTGTGAACACACTTTGTAAACGGTACGTAAAATAGTACGCGTTTTCAATGCGCTGTTCATATTGTAACAGGCGTTTATACCGATGTTACTTTGCAGAGTAGTGGGTCGCCGCTCCTCTTATCAGCTTGAAACGAGCGGTATGTGGGCACTTAACCGCAAAAAAAAACTATCTGCACAGATGCACACGGGCAAGATAAGTATTATCAATGAGCGGTGAAACGCATCTCATCTGTTAAACACATTCCTGCGGAGGGAGCTGGTAGGAACGTTGGGTTGCTCTTCTTGGTTCTTTCGGTAAAGTCATGTAGAAGGGAAATAAAAAAAAAACATAATAAAATAATTCTCACGACGTTTCGGCCACAACGCAAGCAGCCGTCCTCAGGTGAAGAACAGGTCCTTCAGACGCTGTCTTCTCGACAGACCAGTTCTTCACCTGAGGACGGCTGCTTGCGTTGTTGCCGAAGCGTCGTGAGAATTATTTTATTATGTTTTATTTTTATTATTTTATTATTTCTCTTCTACGTGACTTTACCGAAAGAACCAAGAAGATGAATCTCTGCAGTCACGAAAGCTTTACATCGAAACGTTGGGTTGCTCGGTCAATGGCCAGGGTCAACGGCGGCGTGGTGTATTCCGCAAATATGCCCGACTGTGAGGGCGGGCACAAGCCGGCGTGAGTAGGTTAAACGTTGAGTTTTATAAGGGCACCACGGGGTGACCAGCCCCTCCCCACCCAGCCCCTCCCCTCCTACCCCCCACCCAGCCCCACCCTCCCCACCCTCCCCTCCCCACCCAGCCCCTCCCCACCCAGCCCTTCCCCACCCTCCCCACCCAGCCCCTCCCCACCCAGCCCCTCCCCACCCAGCCCTTCCCCACCCTCCCCACCCAGCCCCTCCCCACCCAGCCCCTCCCCACCCAGCCCTTCCCCACTCTCCCCACCCAGCCCCACCCCTCCTACACCCCACCCAGCCCCACCCTCCCTATCCAGCCCCTCCCCACCCTCCCCACCCAGCCCCTCCCCACCCTCCCCTCTTCACCCAACCCCACCCTCCCCACCCAGCCCCTCCCTCCCCACCCAGCCCCTCCCTTCACGACGGACGGACACAATAATCCCCTGTGGGCTGGTGTAACCAGGAGGTTCCTACCAGTATGATGAAGATAAGAGAGCAGTTTCACTGTGTCACGCATGACGTGATGACGAATAAATGAATAAAGTCGTGTCGGCAGTTTGAGCAGCCTTGGTCAAAACTTTTGATCCTATCTCGATTTGAAGCTTTCGTGACTGCAAGGAATCCAATACGCTTTGGTTCTATTTGGTAAAGTCACGTAGAGTAGAGAAAAACATAACATTCTAGATTTGAAGCTTTCGTGACTGCAAGGATTCATATTATTAGGTTTTTTCGGTAAAGTCACGTAGGTAAAACATCAAAATTCATAAAAATAAAATTAAATAAAAATCACGACGTTTCGGAGGCAACACAAGTCTCCGTCATCAGGGGGGACCATCACAGCCAGATTAGCTGCATCAAGTGAGGCAATAATTCAACAGATCACATAACAGATCACGACATCTTTGGTTCTTTCGGTAAAGTCACGTATAAAGATAAAATAATACATTAAATACTAGCATACGACGTTTCGATTGCAACACAAGCAATCATCATCAGGTATATATGAAATAGAATCACAAATCTAGTATACTTAGAAATGTAATGTAATACAACAGAAAGTCGGATAACATAACAGTCAACACCCTACCTATACACTACTACACTACACTACACACTATACACTACACTACTACACTATACACTACACTACTACACTATATACTACACTACTATACACTACACTACACACTACTACACTACACTATACACTACTACAACAGAGAGTCGGATAACATAACAGTCAACACCCTACCTATACACTACTACACTACACTACACACTACACTATACACTACACTACTACACTATACACTACACTACTACACTATATACTACACTACTATACACTACACTACACACTACTACACTACACTATACACTACTACAACAGAGAGTCGGATAACATAACAGTCAACAACCTACCTATACACTACTACACTACACTACACACTACACTATACACTACACTACTACACTATACACTACACTACTACACTATATACTACACTACTGTACACTACACTACACACTACTACACTACACTATACACTACTACAACAGAGAGTCGGATAACATAACAGTCAACAACCTACCTATACACTACTACACTACACTACACACTACACTATACACTACACTACTACACTATACACTACACTACTACACTATATACTACACTACTATACACTACACTACACACTACTACACTACACTATACACTACTACAACAGAGAGTCGGATAACATAACAGTCAACAACCTACCTGGTTGATTACGTTCTTCCTGAGAATGCTAAATTTGAGAGAGAGACAAACACAGAACCAGAGACATATAGACAGACATTTAAGCAGAGACAGATATCACAGAGATACATAGATGATGATTGCTTGTGTTGCAATCGAAACGGCGTATGCTAGTATTTAATTTATTATTTTATCTTTATACGTGACTATCGAAAGAACCAAAGAGTAATTCCTGCAGTCACGAAAGTTCCAAATTAAGTTCGATCCCGACGTTTCGATCGCGACACAATCGACCGTCATCAGGTGTGAAATAAACACAGGTTGCTTGTGTTGCGATCGAAACGTCGTGATCTGTTACTTTTTCGACTTGTGATCCTGCCCATACACGAGCATCGAGTGTGCATTCGCTTGTTCATTGGGGGAAAGGGGTGAGTGGTGAGGGTGAGTGGTGAGGGTGAGTGGTGAGGGAGAGTAGTGGTGGTGAGGGTGAGTAGTGTGGTGAGGATGAGAGGTGAGGGTGATTAGTGAGTAGTGAGGGTGAGTGGTGAGTGGTGAGCGTGAGTGGTGAGGGTGAGTGATGAGGGAGAGTGGTGAGGGTGAGTAGTGGTGGTGAGGGTGAGTGGTGAGTGGTGAGCGTGAGTGGTGAGGAGTGAGGAAGAGTGGTGAGGGTGAGTAGTGTGGTGAGGGAGAGTGGTGAGGGAGAGTGGTGAGGGTGATTAGTGAGTAGTGAGGGTGAGTAGTGGTGGTGAGGGTGAGTGGTGAGCGTGAGTGGTGAGGAGTGAGGAAGAGTGGTGAGGGTGAGTGGTGAGGGAAAGGGGTGAGTGGTGAGGAACAGTGGTGAGCGGTGAGGAAGAGTGGTGAGTGGTGAGGGTGAGTGGTGAGGGTGAGTGGTGAGCGTGAGTGGTGAGGAGTGAGGAAGAGTGGTGAGGGTGAGTGGTGAGTGGTGAGGGAGAGGGGTGAGGGAGAGGGGTGAGTGGTGAGGAAGAGTGGTGAGGGTGAGTGGTGAGGGAGAGGGGTGAGTGGTGAGGAAGAGTGGTCAGTGGTGAGGAAGAGTGGTGAGTGGCAGGGGCGGTTTCTTCATTAGGGCGATTGGGCGACGCACCACCAATGTCATTCAACCACAGAGTCACGCTCGCCGTCACTGTGCCTCTGGATATAGTCCAATCAGCGTCATGTCACGTTCTGTGGAGTACCGCCTCTTTTTGGGCGATTTCACTCCGGCTGAGAATCGCCCCGTGTGGTCCCATAGACTTACATTCAAAGATGTTTTTTTTCGAACGGGGGGCGCTGCAATGCATTCTCTATGGCTTCCGGGAGGGCTCGCACTAACGTGCTTACGTCATCATACGTAAGCACGTTTCATCCAACAATATAATTTGTCGCCACCTCGTGGAATCTTTAATAAAAGAAACTTGAGTGGATTGTATTTATAGTGAGTATAGAAACAAACAAGATGTATTGTAAGAGTCACTTTATTTTTCATTAATATTAAAGAAGTGAAGTTGCCTTTACATGCTTAAGATGTTAATTTATCCTTTGCATGGGTGGACCTTATCCTTATAAATCATCCAGACATTTGCCCCCCCTGAGAGATTTTGCAGGAGCCGCCACTGGTGAGTGGTGAGGGTGAGTAGTGGTGGTGAGGTGCATCAGCCAGTCATCTCGGTCATCTCGGTCAGTCGACCCGTGGCACCTGCTGGGTCTGCCCCGTGACCTCCTGCCAGCGGGCGTTCGACACTTCACGTGGCAGCCTCAAGGTGCACATGGCCTGGCACAAGCGTCGTGGTGACGTCACCGCCACTTAGTGGCGAATGGCGGTTGTTGTTGTGTGTGTATACACGTGTGTGTGTGTGCACACTATGAACTCGGCGACACGGGTTCGATTCCCGCTCACGGCCAACATCAGTGACGATTATGTGAACCGGTCCTTGGCCTCCCCTAGGTCGACTCAGCCTCAAATGAGTACATGGTGCGATGTGTAAACATCGCCACTGGGGAGACAAAGGCGGCCGGGCGTGGTGTTGGCCACCCACCCCCTCGTGTGCCGTGCCGGCCTTTATAGGTGCTCGCTAGCAGCACTTGCCCCTACAGTCTGTTAACTCTATACGGGGGATCGTTGTGTGTACACACACACACACGTGTACACACACACACACGTGTACACACACACACGTGTACACACACACACGTGTACACACACACACGTGTACACACACACACGTGTACACACACACACGTGTACACACACACACGTGTACACACACACACGCGCGTGGTCTTCATAGGTGCTACTCGCTAACAGCACCTTGCCCCAACAGCCTGGCTAAGGCTACACGGGGGATCTTTGTGTGTGTGTGTGTGTGTACACGTGTGTGTGTGTACACGTGTGTGTGTGTACACGTGTGTGTGTGTGTACACGTGTGTGTGTGTGTACACGTGTGTGTGTGTGTACACGTGTGTGTGTGTGTACACGTGTGTGTGTGTGTACACGTGTGTGTGCGCGTTGCCACGGCTACCTGAGCGTCACGCACGCCTTGGCCGGACCGGTTTTCGTCCCGTCACCTGGGAAATCACCTGGGGGTGGTTTCCCATCCAGATCGAGGCACCTACCTCAACCCCCCCTCCCTCTCCCTCTCACCTGGTGCGGGGAGTTCACCTTAATCCACCATCATCATCATCATCATCACCACCATCATCATCACCATCATCACCACCATCATCACCACCATCATCACCACCATCACCACCATCACCACCATCATCATCATCATCACCACCATCATCGCCACCATCACCACCATCACCACCATCATCACCACCATCACCACCACCATTATCACCACCATCACCACCATCATCATCATCACCACCATCATCACCACCATCACCACCATCATCACCATCATCACCACCATCATCACCACCATCATCACCATCATCACCACCATCATCACCACCATCATCACCACCATCACCACCATCATCACCACCATCATCGCCACCATCACCACCATCACCACCATCATCACCACCATCACCACCATCATCATCATCACCACCATCATCACCACCATCACCACCACCATCACCACCATCACCACCATCATCACCATCATCATCACCACCATCATCACCACCATCACCACCATCACCACCACCATCATCACCACCATCACCACCATCATCATCATCACCACCATCACCACCATCACCACCATCATCACCACCATCATCACCACCATCACCACCATCATCATCACCACCACCATCATCACCACCATCACCACCATCACCACCATCATCACCACCACCATCACCACCATCATCACCACCATCATCACCACCATCACCACCATCATCACCACCATCACCACCATCATCATCATCACCACCATCATCACCACCATCACCACCATCACCGCCATCATCACCACCACCATCACCACTATCATCACCACCATCATCACCACCATCATCACCACCATCACCACCATCATCATCATCATCACCACCATCATCACCACCATCACCACCATCACCACCATCATCATCACCACCATCATCACCACCATCATCACCACCATCATCACCACCATCACCACCATCATCACCACCATCACCACCATCATCATCATCATCACCACCATCATCACCACCATCATCACCACCATCATCACCACCATCATCACCACCATCACCACCATCATCACCACCATCATCACCACCATCATCACCACCATCACCACCACCATCACCACCATCATCACCACCATCACCACCATCATCACCACCATCATCACCATCATCACCACCACCATCATCATCATCATCGTCAACGGCATCGTCAACAATGAGTGGCCACTCTATATCCCAGTTGTGTTTCTCAACCAAATTACAATTTTGGCCCAAAGCGTTTGTTTACTAAGCTCGGTTTAACACGTAGCAAGGCTTTTGCTACCACTATCATCCATGCTAGAGGGGCTTTTGGGGGGTTTGTTAGATCGCGTAAATATATAAGAGCGCAGAAGCGTGGTCACCACATGTGTCTGACCCCCCCCCCCCCCAGGTGCGTGACGTCATTTATGGCCGGCCCCCAACCCACGGCACCGCCTGTTGGGTCTGTCCCGTGACCTCCTGCTCCTGCCAGCAGCGAGCCTTCGACCACCCTCATGTGGCAGCTTCAAAGTGCACCTAGCCTGGCACGGGCGGCCGTGGTGACATCACCGTCACTTAGTGGCGAATGGGGAGGGCACTGGGAGTGGGTGAGAGGGAGTGTGTCGTTTATTATTCACTTCACTCGTTCATAATTCACTCGTTTGCAATTCACTTCACTCGTTCATAATTCACCTCGTTCATAATTCACTCGTTCATAATTCACTTCACTCGTTCATAATTCACTTCACTCGTTCATAATTCACCTCGTTCATAATTCACTCGTTCATAATTCACTTCACTCGTTCATAATTCACCTCGTTCATAATTCACTCGTTCATAATTCACTTCACTCGTTCATAATTCACTTCACTCGTTCATAATTCACTCGTTCATAATTCACTTCACTCGTTCATAATTCACTCGTTCATAATTCACTCGTTCATAATTCACTCGTTCATGATTCACTTCACTCGTTCATAATTCACTCGTTCATAATTCACTCGTTCATAATTCACTCGTTCATAATTCACTTCACTCGTTCATAATTCACTTCACTCGTTCATAATTCACTCGTTCATAATTCACTCGTTCATGATTCACTTCACTCGTTCATAATTCACTCGTTCATAATTCACTCGTTCATAATTCACTCGTTCATAATTCACCTCACTCGTTCATAATTCACTTCACTCGTTCATAATTGACTTCACTCGTTCATAATTCACTTCACTCGTTCATAATTCACTCGTTCATAATTCACTCGTTCATAATTCACTTCACTCGTTCATAATTCACTCGTTCATAATTCACTTCACTCGTTCATAATTCACCCGTTCATAATTCACTTCACTCGTTCATAATTCACTTCACTCGTTCATAATTCACTCGTTCATAATTCACTCGTTCATAATTCACTTCATTCGTTCATAATTCACTTCACTCGTTCATAATTCACCTCACTCGTTCATAATTCACTTCACTCGTTCATAATTCACTCGTTCATAATTCACTTCACTTGTTTATAATTCACTCGTTCATAATTCACTTCACTCGTTCGTAATTCAGTCGTTCATAATTCACTTCACTCGTTCATAATTCACTTCACTCGTTCATAATTCACTCGTTCATAATTCACTCGTTCATAATTCACTTCACTCGTTCATAATTCACTCGTTCATAATTCACTCGTTCATAATTCACTCGTTCATAATTCACCTCGCTCGTTCATAATTCACTTCACTCGTTCATAATTCACTTCACTCGTTCATAATTCACTCGTTCATATTTCACTTCACTCGTTCATAATTCACTTCACTCGTTTACAATTCACTCGTTCATAATTCACCTCACTCGTTCATAATTCACTTCACTCGTTCATAATTCACTTCACTCGTTCATAATTCACTTCACTCGTTCATAATTCACTTCACTCGTTCATAATTCACTCGTTCATAATTCACTTCACTCGTTCATAATTCACTCGTTCATAATTCACTTCACTCGTTCATAATTCACTCGTTCATAATTCACTCGTTCATAATTCACTCGTTCATAATTCACTTCACTCGTTCATAATTCACTTCACTCGTTCATAATTCACTTCACTCGTTCATAATTCACTCGTTCATAATTCACTCGTTCATAATTCACTTCACTCGTTCATAATTCACTCGTTCATAATTCACTTCACTCGTTCATAATTCACTCGTTCATAATTCACTTCACTCGTTCATAATTCACTTCACTCCTTCATAATTCACTCGTTCATAATTCACTTCACTCGTTCATAATTCACTTCACTCGTTCATAATTCACCTCACTCGTTCATAATTCACTTCACTCGTTCATAATTCACTCGTTCATAATTCATTTCACTTGTTTATAATTCACTCGTTCATAATTCACTTCACTCGTTCATAATTCACTCGTTCATAATTCACTTCACTCGTTCATAATTCACTTCACTCGTTCATAATTCACTCGTTCATAATTCACTTGTTCATAATTCACTTCACTCGTTCATAATTCACTTCACTCGTTCATAATTCACTCGTTCATAATTCACTCGTTCATAATTTACTCGTTCTCGTTCATAATTCACCTCACTCGTTCATAATTCACTTCACTCGTTTATAATTCACTCGTTCATATTTCACTTCACTCGTTCATAATTCACTCATTCATAATTCACTTCACTCGTTTATAATTCACTCGTTCATATTTCACCTCACTCCTTCATAATTCACTCGTTCATAATTCACTTCACTCGTTCATAATTCACTTCACTCGTTCATAATTCACTCGTTCATAATTTATTTCACTCGTTTATAATTCACTCGTTCATAATTCACTTCACTCGTTTATAATTCACTCGTTCATAATTCACTTCACTCGTTTATAATTCACTCGTTCATAATTCACTTCACTCGTTTATAATTCACTCGTTCATATTTCACTTCACTCGTTCATAATTCACTTCACTCGTTCATAATTCATTTCACTCGTTTACAATTCACTCGTTCATAATTCACTTCACTCGTTCATAATTCACTTCACTCGTTTACAATTCACTCGTTCATAATTCACTTCACTCGTTCATAATTCACTTCACTCGTTTATAATTCACTCCTTCATATTTCACCTCACTCGTTCATAATTCACTCGTTCATATTTCACCTCACTCGTTCCTAATTCACTCGTTCATAATTCACATCACTCGTTCATAATTCACCTCGTTCATAATTCACTTCACTCGTTCATAATTCACTCGTTAATATTTCACTTCACTCGTTCATAATTCACTCGTTCATAATTCACCTCACTCGTTCATAATTCACTTCACTCGTTCATAATTCACTCGTTCATAATTCACTTCACTCGTTCATAATTCACTCGTTCATAATTCACCTCACTCGTTCATAATTCACTTCACTCGTTCATAATTCACTTCACTCGTTTATAATTCACTCGTTCATATTTCACTTCACTCGTTCATAATTCACCTCACTCGTTTATAATTCACTCGTTCATAATTCACCTCACTCGTTCATAATTCACTCGTTCATAATTCACCTCACTCGTTCATAATTCACTTCACTCGTTCATAATTCACTTCACTCGTTTATAATTCACTCGTTCATATTTCACTTCACTCGTTCATAATCACCTCACTCGTTTATAATTCACTCGTTCATAATTCACCTCACTCGTTCATAATTCACTCGTTCATAATTCACCTCACTCGTTCATAATTCACTTCACTCGTTTATAATTCACTCGTTCATATTTCACTTCACTCGTTCATAATTCACCTCACTCGTTCATAATTCACTTAACTCGTTCATAATTCACTTCACTCGTTCATAATTCACTTCGTTCATAATTCACTTCACTCGTTCATAATTAACTTCACTCGTTCATAATTCACTTCACTCGTTCATAATTCACTTCACTCGTTCATAATTCACTTAACTCGTTCATAATTCACTTCACTCGTTCATAATTCACTCGTTCATAATTCACTCCACTCGTTCACACTTCACTTCACTCGTTCATAATTCACTCGTTCATAATTCACTCCACTCGTTCATAATTCACTTCACTCGTTCATAATTCACTCGTTCATAATTCACTCCACTCGTTCATAATTCACTTCACTCGTTCATAATTCACTCGTTCATAATTCACTCCACTCGTTCATAATTCACTTCACTCGTTCATAATTCACCTCGTTCATAATTTACTTCACTCGTTCAAAATTCACTTCACTCGTTCATTATTCACCGCGTCCACCCCGGATTATTGTACAGCGGACATTGAGTTTTCAGGCCCATACGGCGCAAAGCAGTTTCAATACGGGCAACAACAGCAACAACACAACCAAATAGACAACAACAACAACAATGTTGTTGTTGTCTATTTGTTTGTGTTTCTCCCTTGTGCTGGGACTGTGTAGGATGAACGTTGAGATTTATGAAGGCACCAGGTGACCAATAAGGTCGGAATGTGTCTGTAACAAGATCAGGCGCTGACAAGAGGGTTGACAGGTATGCATAACATCTGGGTCTGTCCCGTCACCTCCTGCCACACTTTCACTTGGCCGCCTCAACGTGCACCTAGCCTGGCACAAGCGTCGCGAACGGCGGCTTGCGCTGTGTACGTTACGTCGAACAAACGTCCGAGTTTGACCGGGACAGTTCATGTGGTTTGCAGAAGTCAGTCCCGGATTCTTCCCTCCCCACCCCCCCATCCCCCACCCCCCCCCCCCCCACTTGTGCCCACCCTCACAGTCGGCCATATTTGCGGAATACACCACGCCGCCGTTGACCCTGCAGGCCATTGACCGAGCAACCCAACGTCCCTACCAGCTCCCTCCGCAGGACAATGTGTTCTTTGAACCTATCTACGTGATTTGAAGCTTTCGTGAATGCAGGAATTCATACTCTTTGGTTCTTTCGGTAAAGTCAGTCTCTCTCTCACTTTGTTCCCTCTGTTAATTTCACCCCCCACCCTCTCGCCCGTTGCGGCAGCCTCCCCTCCCCCCTCCTCGGATTAGCTGAGGTCACCCACCCCTACCCTCCCTGCGATCTTACATTCACTTGCAAATTCCATCCCTAGTGTGTTGCTATCGAAACGTCGTGATCTCTTCGTTATTTTACTGGTAGGAACGAAGTGAACCAGCCTACAATAGATTATATCGTCCGTCCGTCCGATGTCCGATTAGGTGTAGCAACATCGCCCCCTACTGCAAACACTTGGCAGGACCCTACAAAAACCTTTAGACTCAGTGAGGCTTTCCTGGCTAAACAAGTGTAACATACCCTTCTAATTCCCTGAGATAGTTTTTAATTAAAACATTTAAATTCAAAATTAACTCACTGCGGCCTAAAGCCTACAGCTAGGCCTAAAGCCTAGAACTAGGCCTCAAACTCTCCCTTCGTATCGTACCCCCGCCATTTCATTTTATTATAGCCATTCATTTGTTCGTTCCTACCAGCCCACCCCGCAGGGACCTGTTTTCTATCTACGTGACTTTACCGAAAGACCCAAAGAATATGAATTCCCGCAGTCACGAAAGCTTCAAGTCAAGGGCTTCTCAATACTCGAAACAATGTGAGCAGTTGGCGGGGATCGTGGTCGGGTGTGGAACTGCTACATTGGTGGGGGTCTGCCGGCTGTCAACTCTGTCGCCTCCAGTGCCGGACGAAGCTAGTGCGGGTTCTGTAGCATATTTATATTATAAAGAGGCCCTAAATAAAAAAAAAAACATGAATATTAAAACACACATTTTTAACTTGCACAGTAAAGTATTTTTTCATTTGCTATACAGCTAGATAATAGACAAATCGCTAGCCTTTAAACACCCAGTCGTTCATAAAAGTTTAAGGCAGTATAGTACTATAGTAATAGAGCAAGTGCAGAATCACTGAACCGAAATTGATAGCTTGAAAGCGTTCAGCGCGGGGCCCTTGAAAGTGCGGGGCCCGTAGCTACTACACATGTAGCTACTACACGTGTAGCTACTACACGTGTAGTAGCTACTACACATGCAGCTACTACACATGTAGTAGCTACTACACGTGCAGCTACTACACGTGCAGCTACTACACGTGCAGCTACTACACGTGCAGCTACTACACGTGCAGCTACTACACGTGCAGCTACTACACGTGCAGCTACTTTTGCTACGAGGAGAATAATCCGGCACTGCGGGCCTCTAGAAATGCGGCGAAGGTGCCATGACCCCGAGTCAGACAGACCACTCACCCAACACACGAGCGTGCGTGCAAACGGATGCTCAGCCCGTCAACCAAGGTCTCCGATTGGTGCACAGGGAGGTCTCAAAGTGATTGGTGCACAGGGAGGCCTCAAAGTGATTGGTGCACAGGGAGGTCTCAAAGTGATTGGTGCACAGGGAGGCCTCAAAGTGATTGGTGCACAGGGAGGTCTCAAAGTGATTGGTGCACAGGGAGGTCTCAAAGTGATTGGTGCACAGGGAGGCCTCAAAGTGATTGGTGCACAGGGAGGTCTCAAAGTGATTGGTGCACAGGGAGGTCTCAAAGTGATTGGTGCACAGGGAGGCCTCAAAGTGATTGGTGCACAGGGAGGCCTCAAAGTGATTGGTGCGCAGGGAGGCCTCAAAGTGATTGGTGCACAGGGAGGCCTCAAAGTGATTGGTGCACAGGGAGGTCTCAAAGTGATTGGTGCACAGGGAGGCCTCAAAGTGATTGGTGGGCAGGGAGGCCTCAAAGTGATTGGTGCACAGGGAGGCCTCAAAGTGATTGGTGCACAGGGAGGCCTCAAAGTGATTGGTGCACAGGGAGGCCTCAAAGTGATTGGTGCACAGGGAGGCCTCAAAGTGATTGGTGCACAGGGAGGCCTCAAAGTGATTGGTGGGCAGGGAGGCCTCAAAGTGATTGGTGCACAGGGAGGCCTCAAAGTGATTGGTGGGCAGGGAGGCCTCAAAGTGATTGGTGGGCAGGGAGGCCTCAAAGTGATTGGTGCACAGGGAGGCCTCAAAGTGATTGGTGGGCAGGGAGGCCTCAAAGTGATTGGTGCACAGGGAGGCCTCAAAGTGATTGGTGCACAGGGAGGCCTCAAAGTGATTGGTGGGCAGGGAGGCCTCAAAGTGATTGGTGGGCAGGGAGGCCTCAAAGTGATTGGTGCACAGGGAGGCCTCAAAGTGATTGGTGCACAGGGAGGCCTCAAAGTGATTGGTGCACAGGGAGGCCTCAAAGTGATTGGTGGACAGGGAGGCCTCAAAGTGATTGGTGCACAGGGAGGCCTCAAAGTGATTGGTGGGCAGGGAGGTCTCAAAGTGATTGGTGCGCAGGGAGGCCTCAAAGTGATTGGTGGGCAGGAGGCCTCGAGAGTGATTGGTGGGCAGGAGGCCTCAAAGTGATTGGTGCACAGGGAGGCCTCAAAGTGATTGGTGCGCAGGGAGGCCTCAAAGTGATTGGTGCACAGGGAGGCCTCAAAGTGATTGGTGCGCAGGGAGGCCTCAAAGTGATTGGTGCGCAGGGAGGCCTCAAAGTGATTGGTGGGCAGGGAGGCCTCGAGAGTGATTGGTGGGCAGGGAGGCGAAGTTCAACGGGATTGGAGGAGAGATTTCAAAACGCGAATAAAAGGGTGCGGGATGCGAGGGTGGACTGCAGGGAGGACCGATTGACAATCGTTGGAGGAGGAGGAGGATTGGATGAAGGGAGTAGAGCGAGCGAAGCTTCTAGAGAAGGGGGAGGGGGCTCGGAAGGTGCGAGGGGAGGGTTGCGTTGGGAGAGAGTGGTGAGTTCCACGCATCAAGGACGTAGCCCTTGGAGTTTGCATTGCGTCTTAAATAAAGGCTCAGAAGTAACAGCGTGCATTGGCTTCGCTTGCAAACGTACGAGTGTGTGCGTGCGTAAGCGAAGTGTCCCGCTCCGATCCCGGCGAGCCAAGTTCGATTTTGGTAGTACATGTTGTTTGTCATTTATTGTGAAAATTCCATCACAGTTCATATGATCACTGTTTCATTGCTTTCATCGCTTTATTTTGGTGATTTCTAAAAGTGTATTGGTTTGGCCATGTTTGTTTGTTGTAGTACGGAGTTAGACTGATGGCCTTAATCTAAGTTGTCTCGTGGTTGTTGTTGTTGTTGTTTGACTTGCATCCCACTGGGATTTTTGCACACAGCGTTGGTGTACGGTGTTTTTTTCTGCAATATTTTGCTGCCTTTTCTTGGATTTTCTGTTTGCACTCGGTCACATATTCACTTAAAGATGTTTTCTTGTTCATGTTTTTGTTTTTTGTTTGTTGCGGTTGCACCCGATTCAAGAGCCGAATGGCTCACAGGGCTATACCTAATCAATGAACTTGAACTTGATTCCCATCCGCAGCTAGCGTCTGTGGTGAGTGCCAATCGGAACCTCTCACGGGGTTCCTCCTGAGCCTGTGGTTCTTCTACTTAACCTCTGGGGGGTGCACGCAAGCCCCTGGCGGTGCGAGATGGTCCTTGCCGGTGGGGTGCGAGACACGGCGAGATTTTTTGTTAAGAAGGTAAATCATCGAAAACTTCATCAAGCCCTATGTCAATAAAACATAATAAAATAATTCTCACGAAGTTTCGGCCACAACGCAAGCAGCCGTCCTCAGGTGAAGAACAGGTCTGTCAGAAAGACAGCGTCTGAATGAACACCACCAGGCTTGGCAGCGTATACTTAAGCTGGGTTGGAGGGGGAAGAGCGCCTTGACAAATGAATTTGCATATCAAGAGGAATTTTGCCAAGCCTGGTGGTGTTCATTCAGACGCTGTCTTTCTGACAGACCTGTTCTTCACCTGAGGACGGCTGCTTGCGTTGTGGCTGAAACGTCGTGAGAATTATTTAATAATGTTTTATTTTTATTATTTTATTATTTCCATTCTACGTGACTTTACCGAAAAAACCAAGAAGATTAATCCCTGCAGTCACGAAAGCTTTAAATCGAAATATAAGCCCTATGTAGTTGTAATGTGAGAATATATCCGGGTGGTTGATGGATCACACCTCGTTGTGATGATTGGTTCTACCGGTCCTGCCCCATAGCCAATGGGGGGAAGCCTAGGGGCGTGGCCCTGACGTAATGGGAAGGTGACATCTGCAAGTAGAGGATTGGTTCTGCTGGCTTTAGCCACAGCCAATGGGGGGACGAGTCAGGGGCGTGGTCCTGGGATCGTACGATGGAGTCTAGAAGATTCCATGGAGGTTAACCAGGATTGGTGGAAAGGTACCATGTGACCCGGGTGTTAAAAGGGGTGGAGACGGACAACACGTGGTCAGATCTGGAACGAACGGAGGGTGAGACCACGCTGGAGCGGGGTCCAGGCTGCCACGTGGTCCAGGCTGCCACGTGGTCCAGGCTGCCACGTGGTCCAGGCTGCCACGTGGTCCAGGCTGCCACGTGGTCCAGGCTGCCACGTGGTCCAGGCTGCCACGTGGTCCAGGCTGCCACGTGGCCGCGCGTGTCTCTCTCTCTCTCCCTCATGCTGTCTGTCAGCAGCGTGAAGGAGTAAGACGGGAGTGTTGTGAACAAAAGACAAATAAAGACCGGATTCCAGAAGTCGCTTCCACGACCTTTATTACATAGTTATTTTCATAATTTTTTTTTTAAAAATTACGATTGAGAACCAAAGGGGTGCAAGGCTGCAGTGAAGGCTAGAGAACCACTTCCGCTAAGCCCTCCAGGAGAAACAATGCAACACAAAAGAAGACTGAGATTCCCTCCGCTTGGAACGTCCATACGCTGGGACGGGCGAGGGGAGAGGCTTCCATTCCCTTGTCAGGAGCTGGACTAGTACCATATGTCTCTGTGGAACACAGGAGGTCCCCGTTGGAGCGGTGAGAGAGAGAGAGAGACACGCCAACTCGAAATATACAACAGGCGTCAAGGGGTCGGGATCGAACCCACGACCTCCTGTGCGCCGGGTGAGATAGTTAACAGGAGGTTCCGTTGGAGCGGTGAGAGAGAGAGGGAGACACGCCAACTCGAAATATACAACGGGCGTCAAGGGGTCGGGATCGAACCCACGACCTCCTGTGCGCCGGGTGAGATAGTTAACATCTCCTAGGCAAGAGGGTTTGAAAGTCCTTCACCCGGGACAGAATAACATCGAACAGCAAGCGGGGAGCAGCTCTTCTTTTGAACAGCATACCATGTATGTGTGTTGATCTTCCTTCACACCGCACGTAGCCTAACCGTGCTAATCAGAGCGTGGGAGCGTGGCGGCAATGTGTGGGAAACGGTGGTGGTGGCGTCTTACTCCCCCCACCGAAGATGAAAGTCAGCGGAGGGATGCGGGCAAAGGCTGATGAGTCAGACGCCTACCATGACCTCATTCCTGTCCCAGGTGCTGGCTAAAGTGGCCCCTCGGGATGGAGTCATCCTGTAAGCGTGACTGCCATGCCCGAACGGGTCCTGACACAGGCACATGGGCTGGAGTTATTCGAAGGCATGGATCTGAGCAGATGAGCAACAACACTTGATACAGCAAATATGGCTGTGACGGTCCCACCTGATGACGGAGACTTGTGTTGCCTCCGAAACGTCGTGATTTTATTGTTTTATTTGTATTAATTTAAATTTAATTTTTTACCTACGTGACTTTACCGAAAGAACTAAGAATATGAGCAATAACAGTTGGAAGTTACCAGCTGCGCAATTGCCAAGACGCTGTTCCGACATCGGCACGTCCACGCGACATGGTCCAAGCTGGAACATCCGATGGATTAATTCTAGATTTGAAGCTTTCGTGACTGCAAGGATTCATACTCTTATGTTGTTTCCGTAAAGTCACCATGTAGGTAAAAAAAAAAATGTAAAGTTAATAATGGAAATAAAATAAAATAATAAATCACGACGTTTCGGAGGCAACACAAGTCTCCGTCATCAGGTGGGACCGTCACAGATAGATTTACTGCATCACTTGAGCTAAAATGACTACATCTTGATGCAGCTAATCTGGCTGTGACGGTCCCACCTGATGACGGAGACTTGTGTTGCCTCCGAAACGTCGTGATTCTTATTATTTTATTTCCATTATTAACTTTTAATTTCATTTTTTACCTACGTGACTTTACCGAAAAAACCTACGAGTATGTATCCGATGGATTACAGAGTGATGGGACCGTGATGTAATAACCCATGCCATTGACGACAGGAACCAGCGAGCTGATCTGATCCACTGCCCATCAGGCTCGTCACCCACGCAGCCTCCTGTTGCTTCCATCGTACCGCCGGTGTCACTCCCCACTCATCGCCACCATCAGACTGGGTCGGCGTCTTCCCCCCTTCAAGAGGAAGCGGGCGATGTTTGTGGCTGTGGTTCAAGCAGTTGCTAGGTGCTGTCGTTTGCGCAGGTTAGGCCCAAGACCACATCTGCAAAATAAACCGCAGCTTAGGCAGGAAGCGTTTTGCCTCAATGAGAGACAGACACACACATTTCGATGTAAAGCTTTCGTGACTGCAGGGATTCATCTTCTTGGTTCTTTCGGTAAAGTCACGTAGAAGGGAAATAATAAAATAATAAAAATAAAACATAATAAAATTTCGATGTAAAGCTTTCGTGACTGCAGGGATTCATCTTCTTGGTTCTTTCGGTACAGTAATCACGTAGAATGGAAATAATAAAATAATAAAAATAAAACATAATAAAATAATTCTCACGACGTTTCGGCCACAACGCAAGCAGCCGTCCTCAGGTGAAGAACAGGTCTGTCATGATATGCAAATTCTTTTGTCAAGGCGCTCTTCCCCCTCCAACCCAGCTTAAATAGTCGCTCCAAGCTTGGTGGTGTTTCATTCACACTCTGTCTTCTCGACAGACCTGTTCTTCACCTGAGGGCGGCTGCTTGCGTTGTGACCGAAACGTCGTGAGAATTATTTTATTGTGATCGATTTTTATTGTTTTATTATTTCCATTCTACGTGACTTTACCGAAAGAACCAAGAAGAAGACGCACACATATTTAACTGGATTCGGTGTTCGTCTTCACGTTATGCACAGAGGCCGAGCGCGGTGTCTATTTAACTTGTGGATTTCCAGCCTAAACTGCGTTTCTGTGATGATCGGGGGGGTATTTGACATTTAAGGATGTTGATTTGGGCTAGAGTGAAGACCTGGAGCTGGAGTGGAGACCTGGAACTGGAGTGGAGCCTAGAGCTGGAGTTGGAGACCTGGGACTGGAGTGGAGACCTGGAACTGGAGTGGAGACTTGGGGCTAGACTCGAGACCTGGAACTAGAGTGAAGACCTGGGGCTGGAGTGAAGACCTGGAGCTGGAGTGAAGACCTGGAGCTGGAGTGAAGACCTGGAGCTGGAGTGGAGACCTGGAACTGAAGTGAAGACCTGGATCTGGAGTCAAGACCTGGAACTGGAGTCAAGACCTGGAACTGGAGTCAAGACCTGGAACTGGAGTCAAGACCTGGGACTGAAGTAGAGACCTGGAACTGGAGACCTGGAACTGGAGTGGAGACCTGGAACTGGAGTGAATACCTGGAACTGGAGTGAAGACCTGGAACTGGAGTAGAGAGCTGGAGTGAAGACCTGGGACTGGAGTAGAGACCTGGAACTGGAGTGAAGACCTGGGACTGGAGTTGAGACCTGGAGCTGGAGTGAAGACCTGGAACTGGAGTGAAGACCTAGATCTGGAGTGGAGACCTGGAACTGGAGTGAAGACCTGGGACTGGAGTGGAGACCTGCAACTGGAATGGAGACCTGGGACTGGAGTGAAGACCTGGATCTGGAGTTGAGACCTGGGACTGGAGTGAAGACCTGGGACTGGAGTGGAGACCTGGAACTGGAGTGGAGACCTGGGACTGGAGTGGAGACTGGAACTGGAATGGAGACCTGGGACTGGAGTGGAGACTGGAACTGGAATGGAGACCTGGGTCTGAAGACCTGTGGCTGGAGTGGAGACCTGGATCTGGAGTGGAGACCTGGATCTGGAGTGAAAACCTGGGACTGGAGTGGAGACCTGTCCCTCTGGAATGTGGCTCCGATCTCGTGAGAGCTCCGGGTTGTGGGCAACACGAGGGGTCGTGTGAAACTTCCCCGCGTGTTGATCTCCCACCGCCACTTTCATTGAGGCAGCCGAGTTCCCGATGAGACTCTCGTTTTCTCGCCACTTCCCAAAACGCCGCGGCCCCCATCCCCCCCCCCACCGCCCACCCTCATTCCGTTCCGTTATCGCGAACACGAGGGTTGGTTTCTAGTTTTGCGGTGGCTAGGAGATGTTGACTACCTCGCCTGGTACGCAGGAGGTCGTGGGTTCGATCCCGACGCTGACAATGTAGTTTGCGTGTCTCTCTCTCTCACATCATCATCACGGTGGCTAGGAGATGTTGACTACCTCGCCTGGTACGCAGGAGGTCGTGGGTTCGATCCCGACCCTGACAATGTAGTTTGCGTGTCTCTCTCTCTCATCATCATCACGGTGGCTAGGAGATGTTGACTACATCGCCTGGTACGCAGGAGGTCGTGGGTTCGATCCCGACCCTGGCAATGCCTGCTGCTGTATATTTGGAGTTTGCGTGTCTCTCTCTCTCATCATCATCACGGTGGCTAGGAGATGTTGACTACCTCGCCTGGTACGCAGGACGTCGTGGGTTTGATCCCGACCCTGACGCCTGCTGCTGTATATTTGGATTTTGCGTGTCTCTCTCTCATCATCATCATCACGGTGGCTAGGAGATGTTGACTACCTCGCCTGGTGTACATGAGGTCGTGGGTTTGATCCCATCCCTGACGCTTGCTGATGTATATTTGGAGTCTGCGTGTCTCTCTCTCTCATCATCATCATCACGGTGGCTAGGAGATGTTGACTACCTCGCCTGGTGTACAGGAGGTCGTGGGTTTGATCCCATCCCTGACGCTTGCTGATGAATATTTGGAGTCTGCGTGTCTCTCTCTCATCATCATCATCACGGTGGCTTGGAGATGTTTATTACCTCGCCTGGCACGGAGGAGGTCCTTGGTTTGATCCCGACCCTGACGCCTGCATCTGTATATTTGGAGTTTGCGTGTCTTTCTCTCATCATCATCATCACGGTGGCTAGGAGATGTTGACTACCTCGCCTGGTGTACAGGAGGTCGTGGGTTTGATCCCATCCCTGACGCTTGCTGATGTATATTTTGAGTTTGCGTGTTTCTCTCATCATCACGGTGGCTAGGAGATGTTGACTACCTCGCCCGGTGTACAGGAGGTCGTGGGTTCGATCCCACACACACACCACACACACCACATACACCACACACACACACCACACTCACACACCACACACACACACCACACACACAACTCACACCACACACACCACATACACACAACACACACACCACACACACACAACCCACACCACACACACAACTCACACCACACACACCACACACACACAACCCACACACATACACCACACACACACACCACACACACACCACACACACACAACACAGAAACCACCCCACACAACACACACACCACACATACACACACCATACACACACACCACATACACACACCACACACACATACCACACACACACCACACACACCACATACACACAACACACACACCACACCACACACAATACACACCACACACACCACACCACACCACATACACACACCACACACACACCATACACACCACACATACACACACCACACACAACACACATCCCACAGTGGTTTGGCATTGTTCCCATCGTGTCGCGTGGTGGTCGGATGAGGCGGGGGGCGGGTGATGGTGCTGGTGGTTTGGAGCGGTGGTGCAGCGGTTAGCGCTACGCTGCGCTATGAACCCGGCGACCCGAGTTCGATTCCCGCTCACGGCTAACACAAGTGACGATTATCTGAACCGGTCCTGGGCCTCCCCTAGGTCGACTCAGCCTCAAATGAGTACCTGGTGCGGTGTGTAGTAAACATCGCCGCTGGGGAGACAAAGGCGGCCGGGCGTGGTGTTGGCCACCCACCCCCTCGTGTGCCGTGCCGGCCTTCATAGGTGCTCGCTAACAGCACTTGCCCCTACAGTCTGTCAAGGCTATATGGGGGACTATGGTCCCAGCTGCCTTGAGATCATTGACAAGATCCTCCCGTGTAGTTCTGGGCTGATTCCTCACCGGCTGTGGTGGGGCAGGGCCATGCACGACGGACAGGCAGACAGACAAATCATCCCTGGCGGGCAGTGTGGAACCTGTTGTTCCTACCTGTATTAACTCGGCAGAATACTCTAGTGCCCGGTAAATATGATGGAACAGCCATAGCCATATTCTTGGTTCTTTCGGTAAAGTCACGTAGAATGGAAATAATAAAATGATAAAAATAAAACGTAATAAAATAATTCTCACGACGTTTCGGCCACAACGCAAGCAGCCGTCCTCAGGTGGAGAACAGGTCCTGCTCTCCACCTGAGGACGGCTGCTTGCATACACAGACGAGGGAGATGATATCTCACCACCGATTATCTTTAACTTATCTCTATGACATCTCTGTGTGTCTCTTCGTGTTTACTCAATGGCCCCATCCCAGAGGTTGCAACTGGGTACCCGATACCCGTACCCTACCCGATACCTGGCTACCCGTACCCGGCCGGGTACGGGTACCCGTTTGCGACCCTGGTGCGGCCGGGTACGGGTAGGCCGTGAGTCACTGGTGAGTCACTGTTTGTCACTCATTTCCCAACGTCTTGTCTCTTCTCACAATTCAAGTTCCTAGAATCAACCCACCCGCGCCTGCAACGTGGCTTCACCCCAGAGGTCGCAATCGGGTACCCGTACCACCCGATACCCAGCCAGGTACGGGTAGCCGGGTATCGGGTAGGGTACGGGTACCCGATTGCGACCCTGATGCGGCCGAGTACGGGTAAGGAATCAAAACCCGTTTGCGACCTCTGCCCCATCCATAGCGTGCGTTGCACGGCCATAATTGCACTGCTGCGTAACGTGTAAACTTACTATTTGAGAGCGCGCTAAAGAGTAGGGATGATTTAGATTTAAAGCTTTCGTGACTAATCCCATATCTGCATTTCCCATAAATATGCTAAATTCCTCTTGATATGCAAATTCATTTGTCAAGGCTCTCTTCCCCCTCCAACCCAGCTTAAATATACGCTGCCAAGCCTGGTGGTGTTCATTCAGACGCTGTCTTTCTGACAGACCTGTTCTTCACCTGAGGACGGCTGCTTGCGTTGTGACCGAAACGTCGTGAGATTTATTAAATGTTTTATTTTTATTATTTTATTATTTCCATTCTACGTTACTTTACTGAAAGAACCAAGAAGTAGGGATGATGTTGCAGATCTTGAGAACTGAATTTGTTTTGTTTTAACCTTCGAGGACAAACTCCGCAATGTTTGTTTCAATGCATCTGACCGCGCGCACGCCACGCGGTAACGGAGCGCCTGTGACGTCATCGGGAGGAAGCCACGTCACACCACGGGAGGAGCAAGAAGTCACGTGACACCACGTCACACACAACTAAACTTATTTCCACTGCGGACGGTCCGAAATTTGGTATCGAGGCCCGAAATGGTAGAGGATTTCGTTTGGCACTTTCCCGTAATGACCCCGACCGGAACAAAAACATCGGGATGGCACGTCCTCTCACTTCACCGAGCAACGACGTCACCGCAAACAGCGGGCGATCTTCGATCGCCGCGTGTCGGACCAAAGTTCACTGCGGGACAGAGGTCGCAACCGGGTACCCGATACCCGTACCCTACCCGATACCCGGCTACCCGTACCCGGCCGGGTACGGGTACCCGTTTGCGACCCTGGTGCGGCCGGGTACGGGTACGGGTAGGCCGTGAGTCACTGGTGAGTCACCGTTTGTCACTCATTTCCCAACGTCTTGTCTCTTCTCACAATTCAAGTTCCTAGAATCAACCCACCTGCGCCTGCAACATGGCTTCATCCCAGAGGTCGCAATCGGGTACCCGATACCCGTACCGGGCCGGGTATGGGTACCCGTTTGCGACCCTGGTGCGACCGGGTACGGGTAAGGAATCAAAACCCGTTTGCGACCTCTGCTGCGGGATGGCTCGACGCTCGCTGCGTCTCACGAGACTTGGTGGCACCAACGCTGGCGAGAGCGCCACGTGCGAGATATGGGTTCCAAGTTCTCTCGCAACGTTCATCACGCACTGTCGGCGAAGAATCTTTTGGCGCGTAAACGCGTTTGACCTCTTGCAACGGCAGCCTTCGCGTGGACTTGCTCTCGCCGTCATTCATCGCAGGCGCCTCCAAGTGTGTCGTTTCATGCGCGGATCACGGGAGCCTCGCGCCGTTCCCTTGAGGGTCGCGGTTCTCAACTTCCAAACGTAGGGTGCCATCGAAAGCGAGCGCAATTTGCCTCGGGAGTTTTGCGCATTGAGACGGGGTGGCGGGGGGGGGCTGGGACTTGTACCAGAGGTCGCAACCGGGTACCCGATACCCGTACCCTACCCGATATCCCGCTACCCGTACCCGGCCGGGTACGGGTAGGCCGTGACTCACTGGTGAGTAACCGTTTGTCACTCATTTCGGGTAGGGTACGGGTAGGGAACGGGTACCTGTACCCGGCCGGGTACGGGTACCCGATTGTGACCCTGGTGTGGCCGGGTACGGGTAAGGAATCAAAACCCGTTTGCGACCTCTGACGTGTGCCACAACGGGACAGCCATGGCCGACTCCCTCGAACTGATAGCTCTCTGCCTCCTCCCCGCTCTGTCTATTTAAGGCCTCGCCACAGAGACGATCTCCCTCTCTGTGCCTGTGTTACTCTCTCTCTCTATGTATCTTGGTGATATCTGTCTGCTTATATGTCTGTCTATAGTTTTCTGGTTGGATTTTTTGTTGCTATTTCATTTATACCTGATGACGATTGCTTGTGTTGCAATCGAAACGTCGTATGTTATTATTTAATTTATTATTTTATCTTTATACGTGACTTTACCGAAAGAACCAAAGAGTAATTCCTGCCGTCACGAAAGCTCCAAATTCAAGATTAGGCCGTTCAGAGTTTGACGACGTTCATAAGTGAGTTGTTCTTCAGCCAAATTCGTTCACGAGCGGTGGGTGTCTCGCGTGGCCGTGTGAAACTAAGTTTCAGCCCCGCGTCTGGCCCGCGTGTGGCCCGCGTGTGGCCCGCGTGTGGCCCGCGTGTGGCCCGCGTGTGGCCCGCGTGTGGCCCGCGTCTGGCCCGCGTCTGGCCCGCGTGTGGCCCGCGTGTGGCCCGCGTGTGGCCCGCGTGTGGCCCGCGTGTGGCCCGCGTGTGGCCCGCGTGTGGCCCGCGTCTGGCCCGCGTCTGGCCCGCGTCTGGCCCGCGTGTGGCCCGCGTCTGGCCCGCGTCTGGCCCGCGTCTGGCCCGCGTCTGGCCCGCGTCTGGCCCGCGTCTGGCCCGCGTCTGGCCCGCGTCTGGCCCGCGTCTGGCCCGCGTCTGGCCTGTGTCTGGCCCGCGTCTGGCCCGTGTCTGGCCCGCGTCTGGCCCGTGTCTGGCCCGCGTCTGGCCTGTGTCTGGCCTGTGTCTGGCCCGTGTCTGGCCCACGGGGTCCGCAGGTTTCCCACCCCCTAATATCTGGAGGCCTGAATGTGCAGCTTCAGAGCTTGGACATCCAGTCCAAATAGAGATTCTGATTACGATTTTAAAAGATTCTGAACAGACACCCGCGGAACCCACCCCGTTCGGTCCATCTCTCGCTCCGCAAGAATCTCAAAAGTGTAGACCGGGCTCGGTGGTGGTGGGTGGTGGGTGGGTGGGTGTGGGAGGCCGTACACAGAATAACAACAACGGTATGTTTAATCGTAATCAGAACGACGACGACCACAACAACAACAACAACAATATTATTATTATTAAACCGAGAGAGAATGAAAATGAACCCAAAAAAGAAACTAAACAAAGGTATGCACAGCACGGACTCGGGAACCACGTCTCGATGAAGTTCACTTACAAATCACGTCACAAGATTGTCGCCACGGGTATCGAAATAACGCGCGCCATGTTCGCAGAACGCGCGTGTGCACGGGTACGCTACGTACGCAGAACACGCGCGTGCACGCTAACGCACGCGGGACGCATGCCCGCTCGCAAAATCAGAGGCACAAGATCGGCTTTTTTTTGTTGTCGTTTTTTCTTCTTCTTTTCATTTTCCAAAAAAAAAAATAAAGAGGCGCGTCCCGACAGACGAAGAGACGAAGTTGACGACCGCCGCTTTAAAGAATTCGAGAGCATTCCCGACGGACAGCACGAAGAGAGACGCCGCACGCAGATGCCCCCCACATCTCCGTCGCGAGCCGCGAGCGTGCCCAGTGCAAAACCAACATTCGCATGGGGGTCTTTTTAAATCCTTTATATTAAGTTCACTTGCTTGCTTGCGCGCTTACGACCGTGCAAATCTTTCGGTCGTTTTTTAACCCACTTCCCGTGATACCAATCGAGCTGACATTTTCCACAGACTCGTTGTGCGTGACAATTAATGTTCGTGAAAATTTTAGTTCCAAAATTTTACACTTTTTAGGACAAAAATATTATATTTAATTACCAATTGCTTAATGGTGCAATGCAATCATCTGACCCATAGGTGGCAGCCATCTCAAGCCAGAGGACGAGAGGACTCTAGCCGCCACGCATATAAAGGATTTATAGTGAAAAACTGTGTTTTTACGGGTTATACTTGTTACCATTTGTTTGTTTAATCCACGGGCGGAGAAGTACAATTTTTGTTGCTTACCACACCGGGAAGGGGGGGGGGGCGTTGAATAAGACGTTCGTAACCCATCACCACCCTCCCCTTTCGCCACCCCCTCCCCCACTGGCCAAATCTGAGTCGAACCATCGTGGTCGCTTTACAGTTACACGGTCGGCTGTTCTTTTCTTTCCCACCGGCTGTTTTCTCTTGTTTGCCGTGCCGAGCCAGAAGCACAACGTAAAACGCGCTTTGGACATGCGGGACGAGACGTCGGAGTCTGGCTCTGGGTGGGTGGGGGGCGGGGGGTCAAACAGGGTCACGGGGGTGGGGTCAGAGGGTCACGGGGTGGGGTCAGAGGGCCACGGGGTGGGGTCAAGAGGGCCACAGGGTGGGGGCAAGAGGGTCACGGGGTGGGGCAAGAGGGTCACGGGGTGGGGCCAGAGGGCCACGGGGTGGGGTCAAAGGGTCACGGAGTGGGGTCAGAGGGTCACGGGGTGGGGGGTCAAGAGGGCCACGGGGTGGGGTCAAGAGGGCCACGGGGTGGGGTCAGAGGGTCACGGGGTGGGGGGTCAAGAGGGCCACGGGGTGGGGTCAAGAGGGCCACGGGGTGGGGTCAGAGGGCACGTGCTCCCCGCCCGTGACGTCAGTGATACGGCTTCTGTCAGCGGGACTCCAATCAACAGCTCGCCCCTCCCCACTGCCAACCCTCGACTCCACCCCCCCCTCACTAACCCCCTCACCACCCACCCCCCCTCACTAACCCCCCCCCCTCACCACCACCCCACCACCCCCCCCCTCTCACCACCACCCCACCACCCCCCCCCTCACCACCCCCCCACCACCCCCCCCCTCACTAACCCCCCCCAGTGATACGGCTTCTGTCAGCGGGACTCCAATCAACAGCTCGCCCCTCCCCACTGCCAACCCTCGACTCCACCCCCCCCCTCACTAACCCCCTCACCACCCACCCCCCCTCACTAACCCCCCCCCTCACCACCACCCCACCACCCCCCCCTCACCACCCCCCCACCACCCCCCCCTCACTAACCCCCCCCACCACCCCCCCCCTCACTAACCCCCCGCTACTCGAACACACGCCCCTCCTCCCCCCCGGTGTCAAGTTCCACCGCCCGCATGCTCAACAGTCGCACCGCCACCACTGCGTCATGCCGATGGCGAGATAGAGAGAGAGCGCGTCACGTGGGACGCCGTGATGGCGACGTTGACGACGGGAAGGATAGTTGACTTCCACGACACGCCGGGTTGACCCCCCGAGGAAGGGGGGGGGGACGTCCCTCGCTGAGCCCCCCCCCCCCCGTGACCCTCTGACCCCCGAGTCATTTCGAACGTTTTGGCCAATTCCATCGTCGATTTGAAGTTTTTAGTGACTGCAGCAGGGATTCATCTTCTTGGTTCTTTCGGTAAAGTCACGTAGAAGTGAAATAAAACATAAAAAAATACAATTTCTCACGACGTTTCGGCCACAACGCAAGCAGCCGTCCTCAGGTGGAGAACAGGATCTGTCGAAAGATAGCGTCTGAATTCAAGACGCTGTCTTTCCGACAGACCCTGTTCATAACGATCAGAATTATTTTATTATGTTTTATTTTATTATTTTTATTATTTCCCTTCTACGTGACTTTACCGAAAGAACCAAGAAGATGAATCCCTGCTGCAGTCACGAAAGCTTTACATCGAAAAGGGTGACCCGGGTGATCGGGATACGCCGTTTGATGTTTTCGGAGCCCCCCGTAACGTCTCTCTCCCACCGATATCAATTCGCGCGCGGTGTCACGTCCCGTTTACACGCTCCCCCCATCGCACCGCTCCCCCATCCCACCGCTTCCCCCATCCCACCGCTCCCCCCCCCCCATAACGATCATCCCCCCGCTCCCCCCAGCAAAGGCCTCACAGGAGTCACGTGACTCTTGTTGCAGGAGGGTCGGTGCCTATCAAGTTATTTCAGCAGTAGGGGGCCAGTGAAGTTGTCCGATGCGATCCTAAGTTGGTCGCAAGTGGGGTGTGGGTTGAGGGACGTGCAGATGGCGCAATCTGTCAAAGTCATCTCAGCTCCAGTCAACCATGGCACCACCTGGGGTCTGTTCCGTGACATCCTACTATCAGCAGCAGCAGCAGCGACACTTAAAACGAAACTTTTATTTATTTATTTCGCCACGTAAGGCCCACTGAGCTATATCTGTATAGCTCTTTTTCAGAAGCCACCTGTCACAAATGATAGCCCAACCAAGTGGCTTCACTTTGAATACGAAGGGGGGGAAAAAACCGGAGGACCCGGAGAAAAATCCACGCCAACACGGTGAAAGAGAGCGAGACACACAAACTCCAAATATACAGCAGCAGCAGGCGTCAGGGTCGTGATCAAACCCACGGCCTCCCTGTATAACCAGGCGAGGGAGTTAACATATCCTAGCCACCGTGATGATGATGAGAGAGAGACACTCAAACTCAAATATACAGCAGCAGGCGTCAGGGTCGGGATCAAACCCACGACCTCCTGTGCACCAGGCGAGGGAGTTAACATCTCCAAGCCACCGTGATGATGATGAGAGGAGAGAGACACTCAAACTCCAAATATACAGCAGCAGGCGTCAGGGGTCCGGGATCAAACCCACGACCTCCTGTATACCAGGCGAGGGAGTTAACATCTCCTAGCCACCGTGATGATGATGTGAGAGACACCGCAAACTCCAAATATACAGCAGCAGGCGTCAGGGTCGGGATCAAACCCACGACCTCCTGTATACCAGGCGAGGGAGTTAACATCTCCTAGCCACCGTGATGATGATGATGAGAGAGACACTCAAACTCCAAATATACAGCAGCAGCAGGCGTCAGGGTCGGGATCAAACCCACGACCTCCTGTGCACCAGGCGAGGTAGTCAACATCTCGCAGCCACCGTGACGACCCCTAGATGCACCTTGATGCAACTCCCCCCGTGGCATCATGGCCTGGCACAAGCGCCGTGATGACGTCACCCGCCACTTACTGGCGAACGGCGTTGCCGGTGATCCCCCAATTGAGTCTTTCGCACGACATGTTTTCGGCACCGGGGGATGTTTTTGGCAATTACCAGTCACATCGTACGAGGGGGATTTTGTATTTTTTTTTTTATCCATGGGAGGAAAATCAGAAGACCCGGCGGAAACGCACGCGGAACAAGGCGGGGGAGAGAATGCACAAATCCTAAGGCACCCGGAGTTTGGGGATCGAACCCAGGGCCCTGCCCGCCAGAGGTCGCAACCGGGGTACCCGATACCCGTACCCTACCCGATACCCGGCTACCCGTACCCGGCCGGGTACGGGTACCCGTTTGTGTGACCCTGGTGCGGCCGGGTACGGGTACAGGTACCCGTTTGCGACCCTGGTGCGGCCGGTACGGGTAGAACCGTGAGTCACTGGTGAGTCACCGTTTGTCACTTCATTTCCCAACGTCTTGTCTCTTCTCACAATTCAAGTTCCTAGAATAAAACCCACCCGCGCCTGCAACATGGCTTCATCCCAGAGGTCGCAATCGGGTACCCGATACCCGTACCCGGCCCGGGTTACGGGTATAGGGTACGGGTATGGCCGGGTACGGGTACCCGTTTGCGACCCTGGTGCGGCCGGGTACGTGTACGGGTAAGGAATCAAAACCCGTTTGCGACCTCTGCTGCCCGCTGCGAGGCACAAGCGTCACCAGATGGGGAGCCGTCGGCTGCTCTCTCAATGTTGGCTCGGCCGTTGAGAAGCCAAGTCGGGGGGGGAGGGGGGGGGGGTCATGGGAAATCAGTGGGGTATCTGCACGTGGATCACACTGCACACGTGCCGTACGTACGTGGAACTTCTTTTGCTGGTGGTGGTAGTAGTGGTGGCGAGATGATGGTGGTGATAGTGGATGCAGTGGTGTTGGTGGTATAGTGGTGGTGTATGTATGTGTGTATGTAGAACTTCTTTTGCACCGTACTTAGCCAACCGTGTTAATCGGAGTTGCGGGGGGGGAGGGGTGGAGGGGTGGAATGAACGGCGGAGTGGCGGTTATCGCACCGGGCTCCGACAGTGCCGTCCCGGGTTCGACATCCACCCACGGCCAACATCAGTGGCAAGCATCATCGCTGGAACTGCTACGGAACCAGGAACCGGTCCGCCGCCCATCTCCGCTCCTTCACCGACCCCCGCGCCGAAGCGACGCGAGTTCGCCGCAGCCCCCAAGCGCTCCCCAACCCTGCGAGCTGCCCCCCCGACTACCCGACGAAGCTGGGAGGGGAAGGGGTGAAATCTCGGGGATGATGCGCGCTTTGTACCGCGCGTGAACACATCGCCGCGCGGTGCGTGCGCGTTTAGTGCGCGCTTTGCAGGTCGAGGACGTACCCGCCCGCACGCACACGCACCGCCACGCACCGCACGCACGCCGCACACATGCACACACGCACGCACGCACGCACGCACGCACACACGCACACACGCACGCACGCACACACGCACCGCACGTACCGCACGCACCGCACGCACCGCACGCACGCACGCACACACGCACGCACACACGCACGCACGCACACACGCACGCACACACGCACGCACGCACACACGCACACACGCACGCACGCACCGCACGCACACACGCACACACGCACACACGCACCGCACGTACCGCACGCACGCACGCACGCACCCGCACGCACCGCACGCATGCACCGCACGTACCGCACGCACGCACGCACCGCACGCACGCACACATGCGTACATACACACTATGGCTGGAGATTGTCCACAGGACAAGAATTGGCTTCAGGCAGTTTGGCTCCCGCCACCGGCCCCCTCGCTGCACTGGGTTGAAGAGACGCGAGCTCATCAACGGGGGGGGGGGGGGGGGGGGAGTCCGGGGCGGGCGGGCGGGTGGAGGAGGGAGTTATTTAGGACCAGGGCTGGGTTTTGGCGGTTAGTGGGAGAGTTCGCAATATAGGGCTGGGGTTAGGATTAGGGTTATAGGTTAGGACGAGGGTGATTGGATAGGGGTTAAGGGTAATAAGTGTGAGTCCGTGAGCAGGATAGGTTCACAGTTTGGGGCAGGGTTGGGGGTGCGAGTCGATTGGTGTCAGGCTGAGATCAGGAGGCGAGGGCCTCCCGCGGGGGTCGGTTTGTGGGGTCGGTTTGTTGGGGTCGGTTAATGGGGGTCGGTTTGTGGGGTCGGTTTGTGGGGTCGGTTAATGGGGGTCAGTTTGTGAGGTCGGTTTGTTGGGGTCGGTTAATGGGGGTCGGTTTGTGGGGTCGGTTTGTGGGGTCTGTTAATGGGGGCCGGTTTGTGGGGTCAGTTTGTGGGGTCAGTTTGTGGGGTCGGTTAATGGGAACGGTTTGTGGGGTCGGTTAATGGGGGTCGGTTTGTGGGGTCGGTTAATGGGGTCGGTTTGTGGGATTCGGTTTGTGGGGTCGGTTAATGGGGTCGTTTTGCGGGGTCGGTTTGTGGGGTCGGTTAATGGGGGTCGGTTTGTTGGGGTCGGTTTGTGGGGTCGGTTTGTGGGGTCGGTTTGTGGGGTCGTTTTGCGGGGTCGTTTTGCGGGGTCGGTTAATGGGGTCGGTTAGTGGGATCGGTTTGTGGGGTCGGTTAATGGAGTCGGTATCGCTGTACCAAGATTTGGTACCGGCATCGTGTTGACCTGCACGCTGCTGGCAACACGACACGCGCCCAGGGGCTGGGGCGGCGGTGGTAGAGGCGGCGGACCCCAGGTGACGCGGTGAGAACCCATCGCTCGGCAACATTCACTTCAACTCAACAAAGTCTGTTCATTTGAACTCGTGAAGCGACCTCACAAATGACAGCTCAATGAAGTGGCTCATCGTCATCGTCATCACGTTGGAAATTTATAGCAGCAGCAGGATTGAACTCGATGTAGCTAACACCTCGCCACCACCACCACCACCACCGCCACCACCACCGCCACCACCGCCACCACCACCACCACCGCCATCGTGCCCCGCCACCCAAGGAGGAAGCTAACACCGGGCAGGACCCGGCAACTCTCAAGCGGCGTCGCGGTCGCGCCAAAACCCCAGTGGCGGAGAGAAGCTGCGGGCCGGGGGGTCAGGGGGTCAGGGGTCGGGGGGTCAGGGGTCGTTCCCGGGTGAGCGACCCGCACGAACAACGTGTTTCCAACTACGACGTCCGCCGTTCGCCCAGGGCCCCCCCCCCCTGCAAGGCGTTCCGAGTTCGCGGCTCAAACCTCGCGCCCTCCGCCAGATGCCCCGTGCCGCTGTAATGCAGCTGATAAAAAATAAAAAGATTAAATAATTCGGAGGCGCAAACATTTTCGGACGTATCCATCGTCGTCATCGCGATCGCCGCTAAACCGCCCCATGCACAGCCCCCCCCCCCCACGCACGGAAAACCTGGACACGTAGAGGCGTACTGCCCCTACCCCCCCCCCCCCCTGAGCCCCCACAGCCCCGTCTGCCACGGCCCCCCAAACCCCTCTCGCCAGCCCCTGCGTTTTAAAAGAGGGGCGGCCGGGATTTCTTAAAGACAGTCATTCGACTACACGCACACTACTCAACGATACTAAGACGACGGCGACAACAATAATTATAGTTGTCGTTCGACTTTGAAAACGTTTAAAATATATATATATACGTTCACGCCTGGCCGTCGGGGGGCACATTTAAGAAAAACTAAAACTGAAGGTTAAAATTCATTTTTGAAAGGAAACAAAAACGGACGAACGGCTCAAACATTTTTTTTTTCGCCCACAATTCAACTTGCCGCCCATTTTGGTTAGTGACGCCTTCCTGTTGGCTGTTGCTGCTGCTGATGATGCTGCTGCTGATGACGATGCTGCTGCTGATGATGGTGATGCTGATGGTGCAGTTGCTGCTACTGCTGCTGATGCCGCTGCTAATGATGCTGATGCTGCTGCTGCTCATGCTGCTAATGATGCTGCTGCTGATGACGATGCTGCTGCTGATGATGCTGCTGATGACGATGGTGCTGCTGATGGTGCTGTTGCTGCTCCTGCTGCCGCTGCCGTTGATCTTACCAACATTGTTGCTGATGATGACGCCGCTGCTGCTGCTGCTGATGACGATGATGATGCTGATGGCGCTGCTGCTGCGCTGCTGCTGCTGCTGCTGATGATGCTACGGCTGCTGTGCATGATGGCACCCCCTGCCGTCTGGCGCAGCTGGGAAGGGGGAAGCTGTTCCATTCTGGTTCAAAATCCGCGTGGGTCCGGAGCGAGCGAGCGAGCGAGCCGCGGGCTAACGGAGCCTTGCCTCTCGCGACGCGCCGACGAGAAAGGCGCACTGACGATTCTCTGACCGGCGTCTTTCCACGTCACCGCAGCCTCAATGCCCCCCCACTCCGCACACTCCGCACCCTCCAACCCCCCAGCTGGAGCCGGTTACCGTGACGACGCGAGGTCCACCGAACGCCGGTCCTGAAGGGTCACGAGTTCGAGGTGGGGGGTCGTTGGGGGTCAAATCAGCTCATCTCAGACATCATCATCGTCACCGCCGTCGTCGTCGTCGCACGGACATACTGGGCCCCGACGTAATAACGTGGAATTTCCACGGATGACGAAGATGAACACCGCACCGCTTCCTAACTTATATTAACGCGTTTCCGCTCTCTCTCTCTCTCTAAAACTCTTAATTTATCCGGCGGAATTTTTTTTTTTTTAGTTTTTTTACATTTGGACTGCGGCGCCGTCTCCTCGCGAAACGGCGTCACCGGGGGGGGTCTTTAAAGTCCGCCCCCGAGGCAGACGGTCTGAGTGCTGGGGGGGGAGGAGAGGGGCGGGGGGTAAGCGGGAGCCTCGCTAAACTTCATCCACGTCTCCCGGCCTTTCCTCCTCCCTCCCTCCCTCCCCTCCTCCCTCCTTCCTTCCTTCCTTCACCGTCCTCGCAAACTCTTCCCGCGGAAAATCTTCGCACCGTTGTCGCCTTGAGGCCGGCCGGGGGAGTCGCTGCTGCTGCTGCCTCCAAGGGGGGGGGGGGGAGGAAGGGGGGGAGGAGGGGGGGGAATTGGTGAGGAGTGAGGAGTGTGGGGGGGGGCTAGGAGGGCGAGTTGATGGTGGAGGAAGTTCCGTTCCGTGGCCGCCACCCCCCCCCCCGGCCACTCCCCCACTGCCGCCCCCCCCCCCCCCCAGCTTCTGGGTCGTTCTCCCCCCCCCCCCCACCGTGCCCGCGACCCACCGGCCGGAGAGAAGTTTCGCCTCCTCGCTCAGCGTCATTTCAGGAGGATCTTTGGGAGACAAAAGGCAAGCAAACGGAGGTGGTCACGGCTCTTGTGCGTCAACGGCCGCTCTCAGCCTTGCCCAGACCACCGACACAAGAGGTTTCAGCGGAACGCGCGCAGAGGGCGGGTGGCGCCGCTGGAGGCACGGCTCGCGTGCACGCGCGTGTCACGTGACCACCACGTACCTCAGCCCTGAAATGAGTGTACCTGGCGCGGTGGTGTGGTAAACATCGCCCCCGGGGAGACAAAGGCGGCCGGGCGTGGTGCTGGCCACCCACCCACCCCCTCGTGTGCCACAGTTAGCCTTCATTGGCGCTGCTGCTACTCGCTAACAGCACTTGGCCCCGACAGTCTGTGACAGGCTATACGGGGGGTCTTTGTCTTTGTGTGTGGGGGAGCGGTGGTGGAGTGGTTAGCGCTGCACTGCGCTACGAATCACCGCGTCGTACCGCGGCGGGTTCAGACGCGCTGCGTCTGCGGCCGTCTGGAACGCTCTTTGCTTCTGATATTTGGAAGCTACTGGGAGCTGTGATGCGCTTTTAAATCATCGATGAAAACTGGTTTCTTTATACTCTTCGTTTTTTCGGTGCCGTCACGTAGGTAAAAAATGAAATGAAAATGAATAAAAGTAAAATAATAAAAAAATAACCCGTAAAAACAAAGTTTTTCACTTTAAAACCTTTATATGCGTGGCGGCTAGAGTCCTCTCGTCCTCTGGCTTGAGATGGCTGCCACCTATGGGTCAGATGATTGCTTGCCACCATTAAGCAATTGGTAATTAAATATAATTATTTTTTTCTAAAAAGTGTAAAGTTATGGAAAAAAAATTTCACGAAAATAAATTGTGACGCACAACGAGTCTGTGTGCAAAATGTCAGCTCGATTGGATCACAGGACGTGGGTTAAAAAACGACCGAAAGATTTGCACGGTCGTAAGCGCGCAAGCAAGCAAGTGAACTTAATATAAAGGATTTATAAATCACGACGTTTCGGAGGCAACACAAGTCTCCGTCATCAGGTGGGACCGTCACAGCCAGATTTGCTGTATCAAGTGAGGCAGGGATTCCACTTGTATTTAAGAACTTGCATCTTGGAATCCCTGCCTCACTTGATACAGCAAATCTGGCTGTGACGGTCCCACCTGATGACGGAGACTTGTGTTGCCTCCGAAACGTCGTGATTTTTATTATTTTACTTTTATTAATTTTAATTTCATTTTTTACCTACATGGTGACTTTACCGAAAAACCTAAGAGTATGAATCCTTGCAGTCACGAAAGCTTCAAATCTAGAACTAGTTTCTTTAGCTTGGTGGGCCTTACCTGGTTCAAATAAAACGGAGAAAGTTTAGCTCAGAATCAAATCTTGACTTGAAGCTTTCGCTACGGCACATCTGAAACACGGTAGGACCAATACCTCGGCCGTGGCCGATCATTGTTTTAATGCGGTGGGCTCACGCGAAATTGATGTCTCTAAGACGATGGTACTTTGCAAGCCTTCTGGCTATCAACAAAGATTCGTTCATGAAGCCATCCATATATATAGACACAGACACAATGATGGGTACAAACTGAGCAATCATTGGAAGGACGTTATCAACTAAGCCATAACTGGCTGTGATGTTCCCATCGTACCACCTTCAGATGTCAGTTGTGCTTTACGTCCATTTCAAACTTGCGGACCAACACTGCCCATAGACCAACACTGCCCATAGACTCAACACTGCCCATAGACCAACACTGCCCATAGACTCACACTGCCCATAGACTCACACTGCCCATAGACCAACACTGCCCATAGACTAACACTGCCCATAGACCAACACTGCCCATAGACCAACACTGCCCATAGACTTACACTGCCCATAGACCAACACTGCCCATAGACTAACACTGCCCATAGACTCAACACTGCCCATAGACCAACACTGCCCATAGACTCAACACTGCCCATAGACCAACACTGCCCATAGACTCACACTGCCCATAGACCAACACTGCCCATAGACCAACACTGCCCATAGACTCAACACTGCCCATAGACCAACACTGCCCATAGACCAACACTGCCCATAGACTCAACACTGCCCATAGACTAACACTGCCCATAGACTCAACACTGCCCAAAGACTCAACATTGCCCATAGACTCAACACTGCCCATAGACTCAGCACTGCCCATAGACTCAACACTGCCCATAGACCAACACTTCCCATATACTAACACTGCCCATAGACTCAACACTGCCCATAGACCAACACTGCCCATAGACTAACACTGCCCATAGACTCAACACTGCCCATAGACTAACACTGCCCATAGACTAACACTGCCCATAGACTAACACTGCCCATAGACTAACACTGCCTATAGACTCAACACTGCCCATAGACTCAACACTGCCCATAGACTAACACACTGCCCATAGACTAACACTGCCCATAGACTAACACTGCCCATAGACTCAACACTGCCCATAGACTAACACTGCCCATAGACTCAACACTGCCCATAGACTCAACACTGCCCATAGACTCAACACTACCCATAGACTCAACACTGCCCATAGACTCAACACTGCCATAGACTCAACACTGCCCATTGACTCAACACTGCCCATAGACTAACGCTGCCCATAGACTAACACTGCCCATAGACTCAACACTGCCCATAGACTCAACACTGCCCATAGACTAACGCTGCCCATAGACTAACACTGCCCATAGACTCAACACTGCCCATAGACTCAACACTGCCCATAGACTAACGCTGCCCATAGACTAACACTGCCCATAGACTCAACACTGCCCAATGACTCAACACTGCCCATAGACTCAACACTGCCCATAGACTTACACTGCCCATAGACTCACACTGCCCATAGACTAACACTGCCCATAGACTAACACTGCCCATAGACTCACACTGCCCATAGACTTACACTGCCCATAGACTAACACTGCCCATAGACCAACACTGCCCATAGACTAACACTGCCCATAGACTAACACTGCCCATAGACTAACACTGCCCATAGACTAACACTGCCCATAGACTCAACACTGCCCATAGACTAACACTGCCCATAGACTAATGCTGCCCATAGACTTACACTGCCCATAGACTCCCACTGCCCATAGACTAACACTGCCCATAGACTCAACACTGCCCATAGACTAACACTGCCCATAGACTAACACTGCCCATAGACTAACACTGCCCATAGACTCAAAACTGCCCATAGACTCAACACTACCCATAGACTAACACTGCCCATAGACTAACACTGCCCATAGACTAACACTGCCCATAGACTAACACTTCCCATAGACTAACACTGCCCATAGACTCAACACTGCCCATAGACTAACACTGCCCATAGACTAACACTGCCCATAGACTCAACACTGCCCATAGACCAACACTGCCCATAGACTCAACACTGCCCATAGACTAACACTGCCCATAGACTCAACACTGCCCATAGACTAACACTGCCCATAGACTAAACACTGCCCATAGACCAACACTGCCCATAGACTCAACACTGCCCATAGACTAACACTGCCCATAGACCAACACTGCCCATAGACTCAACACTGCCCATAGACTCAACACTGCCCATAGACTCAACACTGCCCATAGACCAACACTACCCATAGACTCAACACTGCCCATAGACTAACACTGCCCATAGACTCAACACTGCCCATAGACTCAACACTGCCCATAGACTAACACTGCCCATAGACTCAACACTGCCCATAGACTCAACACTGCCCATAGACCAACACTACCCATAGACTCAACACTGCCCATAGACTAACACTGCCCATAGACTCAACACTGCCCATAGACTCAACACTGCCCATAGACCAACACTGCCCATAGACTCAACACTGCCCATAGACTCAACACTGCCCATAGACCAACACTACCCATAGACTAACACTGCCCATGTGTGTCTGCGCGTGCGTGTCTGTGCGTGCGTGTCTGTGCGTGTCTGTGCGTGCGTGCGTGTCTGTGCGTGTGTGTCTGTGCGTGCGTGCGTGTCTGTGCGTGCGTGTCTGTGTGTGCGTGCGTGTCTGTGCGTGCGTGTCTGTGCGTGCGTGTGTCTGTGCGTGCGTGTGTCTGTGCGTGCGTGTCTGTGCGTGCGTGTCTGTGCGTGCGTGTCTGTGCGTGCGTGTCTGTGCGTGTCTGTGCGTGTCTGTGCGTGCGTGCGTGTCTGTGCGTGTCTGTGCGTGCGTGTCTGTGCGTGCGTGTCTGTGCGTGCGTGTCTGTGCGTGCGTGTCTGTGCGTGCGTGTCTGTGCGTGCGTGACTGTGCGTGCGTGTCTGTGCGTGCGTGTCTGCGCGTGTGTCTGTGCGTGCGTGTCTGTGCGTGCGTGTCTGCGCGTGTGTCTGTGCGTGCGTGCGCGTGTCACACCTGCCCGGCAGATGCGGCCGAAGTGACGAACTGCAGGCCGGGGTTCGTCGCCGTGACGACCGTGCCGGGCATCATGGGAACTGCCGGTCGGGGGAAGAGACAAGGAAGAACAATCATGGACACGCCGTGAAGGTCCCTTGCGAGGATTTCCTGTGCACACGCATTTTCTGAACCGGTTCCGGGCCGCCCCTACGTCGACTCGGCCTCAAATGAGTACACCTGGTGCGGTGTTTAGTACACATCGCTACTGGCTGGGCGTGGTGCTGGCCACCCACCCAGTCGTGTGTCGTGGCGGCCTTCATTGGTGTTCCCTAACAGCACTTGCCCCAACAGTTTGTTGAAGGCTATATGGGGAATCTTTGTTGTGTGTGTCCATGTGTGTGTGTGTGTGTGCGCACATTCGTGTGTGTGCGCGTTCGTGCGTGTGCTTGCATTCATGTGCGTGTGTGCGTTTGTGTGTGTGCGTGAACGTGTTTGTGTGTGTACGTGTGTGTGCATGTGCGTGTGTGAGTGCGTGCATGTGAGTACGTGTGTGCGCGCGTGTGTGCACGTGTGTGTGTGTGCGCGTGTGAGTGCGTGTGCGTGCGTGTGCGTGCGTGTGAGTGCGTGTGTGTGCGTGTGTGTGCGTGGCAGTGAGGAAGCCACGTGGTGGCATCTGTCACGGCCAAACTAATTTGCATTTATGCAGATGAGTCCTGTTAGCACTGGTTTGCCTCTGAGGTGTGGGGAACAGACACCCCCCTACACCTCTCCCCCCATACACAAAGACGCCCCATATAGCCCCCTCCCTAGACAAACAGACCCCTACACACATACACACAGAACCCCCTACACACACACACACAAAACCTCTACGCACACACACAGAATCCCCTACACACACACACAAAACCCCTACACACACAACAACAACAACCGCCATTCGCCACCAAGTGGCGGTGACGTCATCACGACGCTTGTGCCAGGCCATGTGCAACTTGAGGCCACGTGAAGTGTCGAACGCCCGCTGGCAGGAAGTCACGGGGCAGACCCAGGTGCCACGGGTCGACTGACAGAGATGACCGAGATGACTGGCTGATGCACCACCTGTGCCCCCTACTGTACCAACTTGCTGTGCTTTAGCCTCCCGGCGCTCCGCTCGTTATTGTGAGCATCGCTCCTCCGCCCTCCGTTGTTGTTGGAGGGCGACTGCCTCCAACTGCCCAGTAGCGTCCTTCACGAGCCTCCTCCACTGAGGCCGATCTTGACACCGCTGGTACCAGTCATCGGCAAGTCCACTCAGCTCCACGTCCTCCTGTACCACATCACTCCATCTCTTCTCTAGCCCGTGCTGCGCCCGTTTAGCCCCCTCGATCCGGTCAAACAAAAGCAGTTTAGGCATGTGGTGGCTGGGCATGCAGGCTACATGACCCAGCAAATGCAGCCTTGCCTGCCATAGGAGCTCACCGATGGGACTTTGCCCAGATCTTTCAAGGATTTGTGAGCTCCTCACACAATTCAGCCTGGTTAAACCCAGGATGGATCGTAGGCAGGCCAGCCTAAATGTTTCTAACCGGCGAAGATGCTCCATTAGGGGGGTCCACGTTTCGCAAGTGTAGAGAAGGGAGGGAATGACTGTGGCCGAGAAGACCTGAAGCTTCGTGCGGAGCAACAGACCAGGCAGCTTCCACACAGCGTTACGCAACCGATGAAAAGATATTGCCGCTCGACTGATTCGGAGTGAGACCTCCGCTGCCAAACCGGAGCCGGTCATAAGTATACTGCCCAGGTATGGGAAACTCTCCACTCTCGCCACAACTGCCCCATCACCGATTGGGAGTTGTGGGGGTGGAGTGTCTGATGGTACAATATACCCAGGCAGGTGCTTAGTTTTGGTGGGGCTGATGGTAAGGCCCCACCTCTTAGTGGCACACTCCAGTTTCAGCAGCAGCATCTCCAACTCCTCCTCTGAATGAGCAGCAATTACCAAATCATCAGCATACATAACGTGGTTGACCAATAGGGAGCACCCGGGCATCGATCAGCCTTCCATTATATCTGTACCAAATGGAAATTCCCCCGGTACAGCAATTGAAGGCTTCACAAACGACGTGGTCAAATAATGTGGGAGCCAGCGGACATCCCTGTCGCACCCCAAGGTGTACAGGGAATGGCTCTGACTCCCGGCCACGTAGTTTTACCCGGGCCCGCTCACCATCATGAAGGTCCTTAATGATCGTTAGCAGAGGGTCAGGGACTCCAAAAGCACGAAGAACAATCCAGAGCCCAGGCCGACAGATGGTATTATCGGCCTTGACCAGGTCAATTATGCAAAGATGTAGGTCTTGTTGAAATTCCCTACACCTCTGCTGTAGCAGACGGACAGAAAATATGGCATCTGTGCAGGACCGCCCTTTCCTGAAACCGCATTGAGGCTCCGCAAGCCTCTCCTCAGCGTGCCTAGCAAGGCGATGTTGAATAATCCTTGCCAGGACCTTTCCCGACACACTGAGGAGACTTACACCTCCACACTAACACCTACACACACACACACCTACACACACACACTTACACACACACTTACACACACACACACACCTACACACACACACCTACACACACCTACACACACACACACACCTACACACACACCTACACACACCTGCACACACACTTACACACACACACACCTACACACACACACACCTACACACACACACACACCTACACACACACACACCTACACACACACACACACCTACACACACACCTACACACAATTACACACGCACACACCTACACACACACACCTACACACACACACCTACACACACACACCCTTACACACACCTACACACACACACCTACACACACACACCCTTACACACACCTACACACACACACACACACACACCTACACACACACACCTACACACTTACACACACACACACACCTACACACACACACACACTTACACACACCTACACACACACACCTACACACACACACCTACACACACACACCTACACACACACACACACCTACACACACACACACCTACACACACACACACCTACACACACACTTACACACACACACCTACACAACAACAACCGCCATTCGCCACTAAGTGGCGGTGACGTCACCACGACGCTTGTGCCAGGCCATGTGCACCCTGAGGCCACGTGAAGTGTCGAACGCCCGCTGGCAGGAGGTCACGGGGCAGACCCAGGTGCCACGGGTCGACTGACCGAGATGACCGAGATGACTGGCTGATCCACCACCTGTGCCCCCTACTGTGCCAACTTGCTGTGCTTTAGCCACCCGGCGCTCCGCTCGTTGTTGTGAGCGTCGCTCCTCCGCCCTCCGTTGTTGTTGGAGGGCGACTGCCTCCAACTGCCCAGTAGCGTCCTTCACGAGCCTCCTCCACTGAGGCCGATCTTGACACCGCTGGTACCAGTCATCGGCAAGTCCACTCAGCTCCACGTCCTCCTGTACCACATCACTCCATCTCTTCTCTAGCCCGTGCCGCGCCCGTTTAGCCCCCTCGATCCGGCCGAACAAAAGCTGTTTAGGCATGCGGTGGCTGGGCATGCGGGCTACATGACCCAGCCAACGCAGCCTTGCCTGCCGGAGGAGCTCACTGATGGGACTTTGCCCAGATCTTTCAAGGACTTGTGAGCTCCTCACACAATCCAGCCTGGTTAAACCCAGGATGGATCGTAGGCAGGCCAGCCTAAATGTTTCCAACCGGCGAAGATGCTCCACTAGGGGGGTCCACGTTTCGCAAGCGTAGAGAAGGGAGGGAATGACCGTGGCCGAGAAGACCTGAAGCTTCGTGCGGAGCGACAGACCAGGTAGCTTCCACACAGCGTTACGCAACCGATGAAAAGATATTGCCGCTCGACTGATTCGGAGTGAGACCTCTGCTGATAAACTGGAGCCGGTCATAAGCACACTGCCCAGGTATGGGAAACTCTCCACTCTCTCCACAACTGCCCCATCACCGATTGGGAGTTGTGGGGGTGGAGTGCCCGATGGTACAAAATACCCAGGCAGGTGCTTAGTTTTGGTGGGGCTGATGGTAAGGCCCCACCTCTTGGTGGCACACTCCAGTCTCAGCAGCAGCGTCTCCAACTCCTCTTCTGAATGAGCAGCTATTACCAAATCATCGGCATACATAACGTGGTTGACCAATAGGGAGCCATCCCTTGATCGCACCCGGGCGTCGATCAGCCTCCCATTATATCTGTACCAAATGGTAATTCCCCCGGTACAGCTTTTGAAGGCTTCACGAACTACGCAGTCGAAATAGATGTTAAATAATGTGGGAGCCAGAGGACATCCCTGTCGCACCCCAAGGTGTACAGGGAAAGGCTCCGACTCCCGGCCACGTAGTTTTACCCGGGCCCGCTCACCATCATGAAGGTCCTTAATGATCGTGAGCAGAGGGTCAGGGACTCCGAAAGCACGAAGAACAACCCAGAGCCCAGTCCTACTGATGGTATCATAGGCCTTGACCAGGTCAATAAAGCAGAGATGTAGGTCTTTTTGAAATTCCCTACACCTCTGCTGGAGCAGACGGACAGAAAATATGGCATCTGTGCAGGACCGCCCTTTCCTGAAACCGCATTGGGGCTCCGCAAGCCTCTCCTCAGCGTGCCTAGCAAGGCGATGTTGAATAATCCTTGCCAGGACCTTACCCGGCACACTGAGGAGTGAGATGCCCCTGTAGTTGTTACAGTCGGTACGGTCCCCCTTCTTAAAGGGCATCCTTCCAGTCCTGCGGAACCTGTCCAGTGGTCCAGACTGTTGTTATGATGTCATATAGGGCAGTCTGTGCACAAACGCCACCCTCCCTCAGCATTTCGCTTGGGAGATCATCTCTGCCCGATGCCTTCCCTGGTCTCAGACTCCGGATCGCCCTCAGTACTTCCTCAAGAGCTGGCACCTCAGCCAGCCACTCACAGGGGGTGACCTCTTCCAATATTTGAGGCACCGCAGCCTCAGCAGGGTTATCCCCACTTTGTGCCATGATGTTTTCCTGGCTGAGAGATTTTCCCTCCCCCAGGACCTCGCAGAAATGCTCAGCAAATCTGCAAACCTGTTCCTGGGGGTCAGAGATTGGATCACCGTTTTTTCCTCTAATGATGGTAATAGGTGTGGCGCTGCAGGTTACTTTTTTGATGGAATTAAATAGTGATTTGTGATCGCGGGCCACTGAGGCAGACTCCATCTCCTCGGCAACCCGCGACCACCACCCATCCTTACAGCGCCTTACGGCTCTCCGAACCTCCGAGCGAAGGCTGCGGTAAACCTCCTCATTCTCCGACGTGGGATGCTGTAGGCGATGAGAGTGGGCCTGTCGCTTTTTCTCAATTAACCTGAACACCTCCTCTGTCAGCCAGGGTTTCTGGGGAGGTCTGGACCGCGTACCCAAAGCAGCCATTGCAGCTGCATGAGTCACAGTCTTAAACCTCGCCCATTTACCCTCGACATCAGGTGGAGTGGGGGACGATGCCAACCCCAGCTGCAAGCAATGATGAAATTCTCGCTTGCAACTTTCATCAGCTAGCTGAGACCAGGCCACTTTTGGTTGGAATGGGGTCCTGGGTGTACACCCACCACCGGAGTGGAAGAATGGCAGGCGCATCTTACAGATGACTAGTCGATGGTCAGAGGTCAGATCAGCTCCACGGTAGGTCCTGGTGTCAAGGACATGGGCTCGCATCCGCTGGTCCGTCACTATGTAGTCCAGCAGATGTTCTTGCTTGGACCCGGCATGTATCCATGATGTTGTGTGGATGCGCCGATGCCGGAAGAGCGTGTTGGTAATTACAAGCCCATGGGCTGCACAAAAATCTAGCAGCCTTCTACCGTTATTATTGAGCTGATCTGGCCCATGCCTTCCAATCACTCCAGACCAGGTGCCAGCATCATGACCAACTCGGGCATTGAAGTCACCCAACAAGATGACTCTGTCCCGAGTGGCCACTTTAGCCAGCACCTGTGACAGGAGGTCATAGAAAGCGTCTGACTCATCGGCTTTGCCTGCATCCCTCCACGGATGTTCGTCTTCGGTGGGGGCATAAGTAACCACGACCACCACTCCTCGCCTCTGGTTGATGGGAAGGCGAGCCCAAAGTATCCTGGGGCTTACAGCTTCCCACACCTCACCGCCACGCTCCCACGCCCCCTTCATTCTTTTTTTCAGAAGAAGAGCCACACCCTGTTGTTTGGCAGTCTCCTGCCCCGAGTAGAGGAATGTCCACCCCTCATGGTGGCAGGAGCCAGAACCGGTCCACCGGACCTCCTGAATGCCACAGAGATCCAGGCGGTACCGGTCCAGCTCCCGACAGAGGAGTGGCAGCCTCTCCTCCGCAGTGAGCGTTCGAACATTCCACGTGGCCATCCGCAATGGTTTTTCGTTGTTTCTGGAGGAGCCCCGAGGGTTAAAATTCAATCTCCTGGCTCCGCCAAATGGGGTTTGGCCAGGAGACGTCATAAAAGCCTGACCCCCCGGGGCCTCCGGCACAAGCTTATTAATTACAGGTTTATGTTTAATTCGTAGTTTAGTGGTGGTTAATTGAAGGTGGAGGGGTTACCAGCCCCTCGCACCCGTCCAGAGCCCCCGTTTAGCCACTGTGGTGGTCACAGACGCCATGAGGGGAGAGGCCAATGGGCATTGGCCTTCCCCCCACAGCACTGCCCACGACAGTGTTGCCCGTCCGGCACCGCGAGGAGGTAGGAGGTTGTTTTGCACACACACCTACACACACTTACACACACACACACCTACACACACACACACACTTACACACACACCTACACACAAACACACACACACCTACACACACCTACACACACACACCTACACACCTACACACACACCTACACTTACACACACACACCTACACACACACTTACACACACACACACACTTACACACACCTACACACACACACCTACACACACACACCTACACACACACACCTACACACACACCTACACACACACACACCTACACACACCCACACACACCTACACACACACACTTACACACACACACACACACCTACACACACCTACACACACACACACACCTACACACACACCTACACACACTTACACACACACACTTACACACACACACACACCTACACACACACACACCTACACACACACACACCTACACACACACACACCTACACACACACACTTACACACACACACACCTACACACACACACTTACACACACACACACACACACTTACACACACACACCTACACACACTTACACACATACACACACACCTACACACACACACACCTACACACACACCTACACACACACTTACACACACACACACACAGTGCCCCTCCCACTCACCCCCCTGCAGGAAGGCTGCGGTGGCGTGTGGCCCCGCCCCCTGGTAGTGCAGGAGGCCTGGGCCCAGCAGCGTGTGGGTGTTGTGGGGGGGGGGCGGGGGGTGGGGGCCCCGGCGGGGGGTGGGGGCCGGGGGGCGGGGGGGCGGGGCCCGGCGAGCCCCAGACGGAGTCGTCCAGAGCAGGGCGCTTGGCGGACGGAGACAGCGGGCCCGACTGCTAGGGGGACACGGGGACAGGGGAGACAGGGAGACACGGGGACAGGGACACGAGGAGACACCAGGGGGACACGGGGACAGGGACACGGGGAGACACCAGGGGGACACGGGGAGACGGGGGACACCCGGGGGACACGGGGACAGGGACACGAGGAGACACCAGGGGGACACGGGGAGACACCAGGGGACACGGGGAGACACCAGGGGACACGGGGAGACACCAGGGGACACGGGGAGACACAGGGACAGGGGAGATGCCCGGGGGACACGGGGACACGGGGACAGAGAGACACGGGGACACGGAGACAGGGAGACACGGGGAGACGCCAGGGGGACACGGGGAGACACGGGGACACGGGAGATGCCAGGGGGACACGGAGACACGGGGGACACGGGGACAGGGAGACACGGGGACAGGGGAGACCCCAAGGTGACACGGGGGTGTGGGGGGGGGGACACACGGGGATAGGCACATGGGGACAGAGGGACACAGAGACACCGAGAGACACAGACACACGCGACATTGTGGACACACGCAGACACACACACGGACACGCAGACACACACACGCACATCAAACCAGTTATAAAGGCGGCGTTTGCGCGCTCACTTGGACAGCAGCAGCAGCAGCACACAGACGACCGTCGCCACAACCACCGACCCGCAGTCTCACTCGGTAGCACGCGCACACAAAGACAAAGGTCCCCCGCGTAGCCTTAACGGACCATCGGGGCAAGTGCCGTTAGCGAGCAGCACCTATGAAGGCCGGCACTGTAGCACGCGAGGGGGTGGGTGGCCAGCACCACGCCCGGCCGCCTTTGTCTCCCCGGTGGCGATGTTTTACACACAGCACCGGGTACTCATTTGAGGCCGAGTCGACCTAGGGGAGGCCCAGGTACCGGTTCAGATAATCGCCGCCGGTGTTGGCCGTGAGCGGGAATCGAACTCGGGTCGCCGGGTTCGTAGCGCTAACTGCTGCGATAGCGCCCCCCGTACCAACACAGAGGCAGCAACATTCGCCACTAAGCGGCGGTGACGTCAACCACGGCGCTGGTGCCAGGCTAGGTGCAGGAGGAGGTCACGGGACAGACCCAGGTGGTGCTGTGCCAGGCTAGGTGCAGGAGGAGGTCACGGGACAGACCCAGGTGGTGCTGTGCCAGGCTAGGTGCCGGAGGAGGTCACGGGACAGACCCAGGTGGTGCCATGGGTTGACTGCTGTGCCAGGCTAGGTGCAGGAGGTGCCATGGGTTGACTGCTGTGCCAGGCTAGGTGCAGGAGGAGGTCACGGGACAGACCCAGGTGGTGCCATGGGTTGACTGCTGTGCCAGGCTAGGTGCAGGAGGTCACGGGACAGACCCAGGTGGTGGTGCCACGGGCTGACTGCTGTGCCAGGCTAGGTGCAGGAGGAGGTCACGGGACAGACCCAGATAGTGCCATGGGTTGACT
>NC_136162.1:1573316-1611156 GCF_965212315.1 Lampetra planeri
TAAACTAACCCTGACCTAAACCTTGCCTAATCCTACCCCTTGGGTATAAAACCTATTCTTATTTTGTCATACTCTGATACTGCCAAAAAAAAGGTCCCATCCTGTAGCAGCTAACCCCGAGCTCTGAATGCCCTGACATTTTTTTTATTTTATTATTTCCCTTCTACGTGACTTTACCGAAAGAACCAAGAAGAAGTGGCATTGCCCTTGTACTGGTCGCCAGTTTGGCGGTCTCTGCTCTGACACTGGTGGTGAGACCAGGCCACGAAGAGAAGGCCGCTGTCTCTGTCTGCACGTTTGTCACCAGCACTGTGCGCGTGCGTGTGGTTTACGCAAAACGTGATGCCTTGCAAGAGGCATCCACGTGGGTGTGTGAACACCTTAACACACCTCCTGGTTTATGTTTTATTATTATTATTATTATTGCCAGGAAAGGAGATTATTTTTCCTACTCACTCAAAAACAGCGCTTTATTTATTTATTTTAACCCCCCTCCGTCAAAAAACCGAGTGGCACGTGCCGTTCGTCACGACCGGACCCTGACCCTCGACCCTTAACCCCGACCTCTGACCTATCAACCCTAAGCCGTGTTCCTCGCCAGATCCGTTACCCCCCCCCCCCCCCCCCAGAAAAACAACAAACCTATCCCCCCTTGAACCCTGATTCTCGGGACTTAATCCTGAACCCTACAACGCCCTTCAACCCCTGACCCCTGACCCTTCCCACGACCAGGTCGCCACACCACCACCACCACCCCCCTAGCGTAACAAATTCCACGCGGCCGCTGAGCGTGGGGAGAGGGGGCAGAGGTCGCCGCCGTTTCGACGACGCGGGGAGGGCGGCTGCCCGTCAGCTTCTTAACAAGAGCAAAAAAAAGGCCGAGAGGTGAAAGGTCAAAGTACCGGGTCAAAGGTTGCCTGGAGCGGTCGCTTCAGTGATTGGGCAGTCGGCTAGCCAGCCAGCGAGCACATGACGGCAACGGGCCAATGGGAAGCGAGCGTTGAGAAGTGGGGGGGGGGGGTGGAGGGGATGGAGGGAGGGTAGGGGGGAGGGGAGGTGGGGGGAGGGGGGAGGGGGTGGGGGGAGGGGATGGGGGGAGGGGGGGGTGGGGGGGAGGGGATGGGGGAGGGAGTGGGGGGAGGGGGGGAGGGGACGGGGGGGAGGGGGGGGAGTGGGCAAAGCACAGGGAACAAAAACCAGCAAGCAGAGGTGCGTTGTGCGACACCCAGCAGTGCATTGTGGGTAGATACAGGGAGGGAAAAACAAAAATAGAAAATGAAAAATAATTATTGGATTAGATGCGTTTAAAGAATAATAATAATAAAACTCTAATTTGTACAGCCTGCTATAGGACTAAAGCAAGTACAAAAACACGTATTCATGCAGTGATAATAATTAGAATAATCATCATCATTTTGTGACTTGTACAGCAATACCCCTTTTCCACTGCCACATCCGTGCCAGGCCAGCACGGTGCCTTCATGGCACGGGTGGCGTTCTACTGAGCACGTTTCGCCAAACCGCGCAACGCTGATCTCACGGGAAGACGTCTCTATCTGTTTCTGGGGCCAACCAGGGCACGTTGTTCACCCACGCGTGTGTGACACGTTGGTCGGCACGGTTCGGCTACTGCAGTGGAAAAAAAAAAACAACTGGGGCTGGCTCGGCACGGCTCGGAGGCGCAGTGGAAAAGAGGTATCGGACTCTGAGCTCAGATCTACACGAAGCATCACAGCCCTCACGGAGAGACCAGCTCCCAAGGCGGCACAATCAAACGCAGCTCTCCACGCTCGCACACGCACGCACGCTCGTTCGCACGCATGCACGCAAGCAAGCAAGCGGGAGAAGACGCGACCCAAAAACCATCGTCGCACGCAATCTCTCTCTTCACTGGGGCAGCTTCCTTTAGAACGGATTTTGTCAACGGGTTTTACTTAACCTGATCCCTCTGTTTGTCGTGGGTCAAAGCTTGTCATCAAAAATGTCGTCCACTTCCCGTTGTACAATCAATTCCACATTTTTGCACACGTGCTCAGGTCAGGTGACAACGCGTGCCTCTGTGTCAATTAATCAATTAATTCGCTGCTTTAAAGCAATTGACATTTTTGTATGGACGCCTTATTACTGATAGATTTGTGGAGGTCAAAAACGCCGCGGTCCATAAACTGTGGACAAAAAGCAGGCGCCGCGTGTCCCAGGCGCCATTGAAGTCCTCCTCGACCGCGAGTTAAACGAAGTTGTTCATAAAACCGTTGTTTTTAAAATAACAACTTTTTTTAAACGAGTTATTTTTGTTGTTGCGTTTAGATTTGTTGACGTTCTCTCCCCCCGCCCCGCCACCCCCCTCCTCGCACCTCCGACGACCCACGGTTGGCTACGTCCGGCACGCCAAGGAAGCTCAACTTGTACCAGAGGTCGCAACCGGGTACCCGATACCCGTACCCTACCCGATACCCGGCTACCCGTACCCGCCGGGTACGGGTACCCGCTTGCGACTCTGGTGCGGCCAGGTACGGGTAAGGAATCAAAACCCGTTTGCGACCTCTGACTTGTACTCGCACGCGTACAAAGCGACCGTGAGGATGCCACGCGCACCGTTCATATTTAGCCCTCGCTCACGCGGCAGCAGCAATCGTCGCTACCCCTACTGTTAGCGGACTAACGCGTAGAGACAGATGCCACTGGGGGTGCCCATAGGCTAGGCCACACGGCGGCAGCAGCAATCGTCGCTACCGCTACTGGTAGCGGACTAACGCGTAGAGACAGATGCCACTGGGGTTGCCCATAGGCCAGGCCACACGGCGGCAGCAGCAATCGTCGCTACCGCTACTGGTAGCCGACTAACGCATATAGACAGCTGCCACTGGGGGTGCCCATAGGCTAGGCCACACGGCGGCAGCAATCGTCGCTACCACTACTGGTAGCCGACTAACGCGTAGAGACAGCTGCCACTGGGGGTGCCCATAGGCTCGGCCACACAGCGGCAGCAGCAATCGTCGCTACCGCTACTGTTAGCGGACTAACGCGTAGAGACAGCTGCCACTGGGGGTGCCCATAGGCTAGGCCACACGGCGGCAGCAGCAATCGTCGCTACCGCTACTGGCAGACTAATGCTCCCAGACAAGAATGTGGGGGGCTGCGTGTTCAGTTCTTTCGAGTTGGTGGTCGAGGCAAGGCCGGACCGAACGAGCGAGCGGCGAGTCGCGCTCGCGACTTTTTTGTCATTGGGTCGCGCCTTCCCTACACAATAGCCGACAGCAACAATAGCAGCAACAACCACAACCACCACAACCACCACAACCATCACTACCACCTCAACCATCACTACCATCACAATCACCACGACCACCACCATCACTACCACCACAACCATCACTACCACCTCAACCATCACTACCACCACAACCACCACAACCACCACAACCATCACTACCATCACAATCACCACGACCACCACCATCACTACCACCACAACCATCACTACCACCTCAACCATCACTACCATCACAATCACCACGACCACCACCATCACTACCACCACAACCACCACAACCACCACAACCATCACTACCATCACAATCACCACGACCACCACCATCACTACCACCACAACCATCACTACCACCTCAACCATCACTACCATCACAATCACCACGACCACCACCATCACTACCACCACAACCATCACTACCACCTCAACCATCACTACCATCACAATCACCACGACCACCACCATCACTACCACCACAACCATCACTACCACCTCAACCATCACTACCATCACAATCACCACGACCACCACCATCACTACCACCACAACCATCACTACCACCTCAACCATCACTACCATCACAATCACCACGACCACCACCATCACTACCACCACAACCATCACTACCACCTCAACCATCACTACCACCACAACCACCACAATCAACCACGACCACCACCTCAACCACCACAACCACCACGACCATTACTACCACAACCACCACAATCACCACGACCACCACCACAACCACCTCAACCACCACGGCCATCACAACCACCACAACCACCTCAACCACCTCAACCATCACCACAACCACCACCACAACCATCACTACCACCTCAACCATCACCTCAACCACCACAATCACCACGACCACCACCACAACCACCTCAACCACCACGGCCATCACAACCACAACCACCACAACCACCTCAACCATCACCACAACCACCACCACAACCATCACTACCACCTCAACCATCACCTCAACCACCTCAACCACCACGGCCATCACAACCACCACAATCACCACGGCTATCACAACCATCACTACCACCACCACAATCACCACAATCACCACAGCCATCACAACCACCACCACAACCACCTCAAAATCCACGGCGATCACAACCACCACCACCACAACCACCACGGCGATCACAACCACCACCACAACCACTACGGCCAACACAACCACCACGGCCATCACACCCACCACCACCACAACCACCGTGGCCAACACAACCACCACCACGGCCACCACTACAACCACCGCGGCCACCACAACCACCACCACCATGGCCACCACAACCACCACCACAACCACCACGGCCACCCAAACCACCACCAACACACACCCCTCCCCCCCAGCCAAGTGAATAGTTTGTTCCAGATGAACTGTGGGCAACGCCCCCCCATGCCCCCCCCCATGCCCCCCCCAATGCCCCCCCCCATGCCCCCCCCCCATGCCCCCCCCCCACAACAATGAGGTCGCTTTGTTGGGAGCCGAGTCGCCGGCGAAACGTGGAGCGTCACCGCACGGAGTGAGCACAGCACCCTGAGTGATCTCACGACCCACACACACACTTGGTTCTCACTACCCACACACACACTTGGTTCTCACTACCCACACACACACTTGGTTCTCACGACCCACACACACACTTGGTTCTCACGACCCACACACACACTTGGTTCTCACTACCCACACACACACTTGGTTCTCACGACCCACACACACACTTGGTTCTCACTACCCACACACACACTTGGTTCTCACTACCCACACACACACTTGGTTCTCACGACCCACACACACACTTGGTTCTCACGACCCACACACACACTTGGTTCTCACTACCCACACACACACTTGGTTCTCACGACCCACACACACACTTGGTTCTCACGACCCACACACACACTTGGTTCTCACTACCCACACACACACTTGGTTCTCACGACCCACACACACACTTGGTTCTCACTACCCACACACACACTTGGTTCTCACGACCCACACACACACTTGGTTCTCACGACCCACACACACACTTGGTTCTCACTACCCACACACACGCTTGGTTCTCACGACCCACACACACGCTTGGTTCTCACTACCCACACACACACTTGGTTCTCACTACCCACACACACACTTGGTTCTCACTACCCACACACACACTTGGTTCTCACGACCCACACACACACTTGGTTCTCACTACCCACACACACACTTGGTTCTCACGACCCACACACACACTTGGTTCTCACTACCCACACACACACTTGGTTCTCACTACCCACACACACACTTGGTTCTCACTACCCACACACACACTTGGTTCTCACGACCCACACACACACTTGGTTCTCACGACCCACACACACACTTGGTTCTCACGACCCACACACACACTTGGTTCTCACGACCCACACACACACTTGGTTCTCACTACCCACACACACACTTGGTTCTCACGACCCACACACACACTTGGTTCTCACTACCCACACACACACTTGGTTCTCACTACCCACACACACACTTGGTTCTCACTACCCACACACACACTTGGTTCTCACTACCCACACACACACTTGGTTCTCACTACCCACACACACACTTGGTTCTCACTACCCACACACACGCTTGGTTCTCACTACCCACACACACGCTTGGTTCTCACTACCCACACACACACTTGGTTCTCACTACCCACACACACACTTGGTTCTCACTACCCACACACACACTTGGTTCTCACTACCCACACACACACTTGGTTCTCACTACCCACACACACACTTGGTTCTCACTACCCACACACACACTTGGTTCTCACTACCCACACACACACTTGGTTCTCACTACCCACACACACACTTGGTTCTCACTACCCACACACACGCTTGGTTCTCACGACCCACACACACACTTGGTTCTCACTACCCACACACACACTTGGTTCTCACGACCCACACACACACTTGGTTCTCACTACCCACACACACACTTGGTTCTCACGACCCACACACACACTTGGTTCTCACGACCCACACACACACTTGGTTCTCACTACCCACACACACACTTGGTTCTCACGACCCACACACACACTTGGTTCTCACGACCCACACACACACTTGGTTCTCACTACCCACACACACACTTGGTTCTCACGACCCACACACACACTTGGTTCTCACTACCCACACACACACTTGGTTCTCACGACCCACACACACACTTGGTTCTCACGACCCACACACACACTTGGTTCTCACTACCCACACACACGCTTGGTTCTCACGACCCACACACACACTTGGTTCTCACTACCCACACACACACTTGGTTCTCACTACCCACACACACACTTGGTTCTCACTACCCACACACACACTTGGTTCTCACTACCCACACACACACTTGGTTCTCACTACCCACACACATGCTTGGTTCTCACGACCCACACACACACTTGGTTCTCACTACCCACACACACACTTGGTTCTCACTACCCACACACACACTTGGTTCTCACTACCCACACACACACTTGGTTCTCACTACCCACACACACACTTGGTTCTCACGACCCACACACACACTTGGTTCTCACGACCCACACACACACTTGGTTCTCACTACCCACACACACACTTGGTTCTCACGACCCACACACACACTTGGTTCTCACTACCCACACACACACTTGGTTCTCACGACCCACACACACACTTGGTTCTCACGACCCACACACACACTTGGTTCTCACTACCCACACACACGCTTGGTTCTCACGACCCACACACACACTTGGTTCTCACTACCCACACACACACTTGGTTCTCACTACCCACACACACACTTGGTTCTCACTACCCACACACACACTTGGTTCTCACTACCCACACACACACTTGGTTCTCACTACCCACACACACACTTGGTTCTCACTACCCACACACACACTTGGTTCTCACTACCCACACACACACTTGGTTCTCACGACCCACACACACACTTGGTTCTCACTACCCACACACACACTTGGTTCTCACTACCCACACACACACACTTGGTTCTCACGACCCACACACACACTTGGTTCTCACTACCCACACACACACTTGGTTCTCACTACCCACACACACACTTGGTTCTCACGACCCACACACACACTTGGTTCTCACTACCCACACACACACTTGGTTCTCACGACCCACACACACACTTGGTTCTCACTACCCACACACACACTTGGTTCTCACGACCCACACACACACTTGGTTCTCACGACCCACACACACACTTGGTTCTCACTACCCACACACACACTTGGTTCTCACGACCCACACACACACTTGGTTCTCACGACCCACACACACACTTGGTTCTCACGACCCACACACACACTTGGTTCTCACGACCCACACACACACTTGGTTCTCACGACCCACACACACACTTGGTTCTCACTACCCACACACACACTTGGTTCTCACGACCCACACACACACTTGGTTCTCACTACCCACACACACACTTGGTTCTCACGACCCACACACACACTTGGTTCTCACGACCCACACACACACTTGGTTCTCACTACCCACACACACACTTGGTTCTCACTACCCACACACACACTTGGTTCTCACTACCCACACACACACTTGGTTCTCACTACCCACACACACGCTTGGTTCTCACTACCCACACACACGCTGGCAGGACACGCCGGTACACAGCGTAGTGCCGGTGTGGTAGGTGTGCATGCGGTGGGCACGCTCCGCACACACCGCCACACGCCACCGCCACACGCCACCCCACCGGTGCCCGGCAGCACGTGGCTAGCGGCACTGCCGTGGAGATGCAGCGGCATGTCACGGTGGACCTGTGGTGCAGGGACGACCACATCGCCCATTTTACCAGCTCGCTCGCTCGCTGACCATCTCCCTCGCTCGCTCGCTCGCTCGCTCACCATCTCCCTCGCTCGCTCGCTCACCAACTCTCTTGCCCATCAACCTGCCCACTCGCTCACCCGTCTCACTCTACAGCAGAGGTCGCAAACGGGTTTTGATTCCTTGCCCCTCGTACCCGTACCCGGCCGCACCAAGGTCGCAAATGGGTACCCGTTCCCTACCCGTACCCTACCCGAAATGAGTGACAAACGGTGACTCACCAGTGACTCACGGCCTACCCGTACCCGGCCGCACCAGGGTCACAAACCGGCCGGGTACGGGTAGCCGGGTATCAGGTAGGGTACGGGTATCGGGTACCCGGTTGCGACCTCTGCTCCACAGCTCGCCCATCCGTTCACTCGTGAACTCGCCTGCCCAGCAGCCTGCGGGGCGAGCCCCGAACAACAGCGCAACTTCACACCGACGCTCCGTCCGTATCGGATCAACTCGACGGGAGTTGCGGACGTCGCAACGATCACGTTGGGGCTTTTCAGGCCGAGCGTTACAAAGTATCGATCCCGCAATCGAATCGCGATCCTGAATTACGTATGAATTATAATGACTCGCGGCTTGTGCACCCACAGGAGCCTAATCGGGTTAGGCAGTCGTGGGTTCGATCCCGACCCTGACGCCTGCTGCTGCATATTTGGAGTTTGCGTGTCTCTCTCTCTCATCATTACCACGGTGGCTAGGAGATGTTAACTCCCTTGCCTGGTATACAGGAGGTTGTGGGTTTGATCCCGACCAAGACGCTTGCTGCATATTTGAAGTTTGCGTGTCTCTCATCATCACCATGTTAGCTAGGAGATGTTAACTACCTCGCCTGGTGTACAGGAGGTCGTGGGTTCGATCCTGACCCTGACGCCTGCTGTATATTTGGAGTTTGCGTGTCTCTCATCATCACCATGTTAGCTAGGCGATGTTAACTACCTCGCCAGGTGTACAGGAGGTCGTGGGTTTGATCCCGACCCTGACGCCTGCGGCTGTACATTTGGAGTTTGCGTGTCTCTCTCTCTCTCCCCGTGGTCACGTGTTTATTTTTCTTCCTCCGGGTCCTCCGGTTTTTCCCTCCACATTTATAAACGACGTGACGCGTTCAGAGCATTCGGCTGCTGGAAATGCCCATGTGGTGATGATGATGAGAAGGCACTCCGCCGTTAAGCTATCATTTGCGACAGCCAGGGTCGCTCATCAAAAATAGCTACAAAATAGTCTTAACCGACTGTGATGTTTCCATCCTACCTGCCTTTGTCAGCTGTTATTTCGACTCTCTGTGTGTCTCTCTCTCTCTCTCTGTGCCTCTCTCATGCTCACGTCTTTTGTGATTGCACTCCCATACTTATATGTAGAGGTGTATTGGTACGGATGGGAAACAAACACAAGGGGCGTGGTTATGGCCGTACGCAGAGAAGGCGCTTACATCGACGTCCGCACCTGCCATCCCCCACGGCACCCCCCCCCCCGGGGGGGGGGGGGGGGCGATTGCTATATAAGGTGGTGAGCCGGAGGGCTCGGGGTCGAGTGTTAGCTTTAACCAGCGAAGATTGAAGACCAGCTAGAGTAGGCCCCGGAGCTCCCCTGGCTCGCTGTCCTTGTCAGGACCGACCGGGGCAAGCCGGTGGCGTGGCCCCGAGAGCCCAGACCGATGTTCTTATAAGAGCCGGTCTGGAGACTCAGGGTGCCGTGGATCCCAGCTTGGCCAGGGCTGGGATAGATAGCCTCCCGTAGCTCTGTAGTGGAGGACCTGGGAGCAGGCTAGCCGGGGTAGACGTTGGGTCTCCCTGTTAGACGGGTGAAGGGGCCGATACCCCTTCGAGTGTTGTGTGTGTCCCCGTCTCTGTAAATACGTTGGTGCTAATAAATACGTGTGCCTCCAACTAGGTCGTCCAAGCCTCCTGCAACTTACTACACTCACAGGCCCTTCGGATTACACCCGTTGGGTTTCACTCCCTCGTCGAGGAGGCCGCTCTCCTCCTATCTTACAGTTTCATGCTAATCTCTCACATTAACATCACCAGCCACTTCTTTGTGACCCTTGGGCTACACCCATTTCAAACCTTTTAAAACACATTCCTGCGGAGGAAGCTGGTAGGAACGTTGGGTTGCTCGGTCAATGGCCAGGGTCAACGGCGGCGTGGTGTATTCCGCAAATATGCCCGACTGTGAGGGCGGGCACAAGCCGGCGTGAGTAGGTTAAACGTTGAGTTTTATAAGGGCACCACGGGGTGACCAGCCCCTCCCCACCCAGCCCCACCCCTCCTTCCCCTCCCCACCCAGCCTCACCCTCCCCACCCAGTCCCTCCCCACCCTCTCCACCTAGCCCCTCCCCACCCTCCCCACCCAGCCCCTCCCCACCCTCCCCACCCAGCCCCACCCTCCACACCCAGCCCCTCCCCACCCTCCCCACCAAGCCCCTCCCCACCCTCCCCACCCAGCCCCACCCTCCCCACCCTCCCCACCCAGCTCCTCCCCACCCTCCCCACCCAGCCCCACCCTCCCCTCCCCACCCAGCCCCTCCCCACCCCTCCCCTCTCCACCCAGCCCCACCCCTCCCATTTTTGGATGCACGACGGACGGACGGACACAATAATCCCCTGTGGGCTGGTGTAACCAGGAGGTTCCCACCAGTAGCAGTCTGCGTCAGCAGCAGGCCACACTTTCCCACGTCACGACGGACGCTTGTGCTGCGCCCAAAACGTCGTGGTTCATTTTATTTTCTACTCCACGTGACTTTACCGAAAGAACCAAAGAGTACGGATCCCTGCAGTCACGAAAGCTTCAAATCAAGTTAAAATAAACACACAGTAGACTCTCGATCATCCGCGCTGACGACGGGCAGGACGGCCGCAGATCATCCTAAAATATTCATTTTCCACGGATCCCTATGCCAAAGAAAACGAACGATCGACCGATGGACGATCGATGGATGATGCATGCGCGTGCTCAGCTGTAACACTTTCCTGGCTCCCGTCAAGCATGAGACTCAGCCCCGCTAAGTGGATAACTGCGGAGCCGTGCCAATCAACATCAACCGAACCCCGCGGCCAGCTTTTTGCCGAGGCATGGCAACTGCCGTCGTGTTAGAGGCGATCACGCGGATTTCGGATGGATCGGAGCGAAATGTTCGCTCGGGGTTGAGCGTCGTGTGACTTGCAAAAATAAACATTTCCAAGAATAGCGGTGCAAAACTGCTTTAAAGATCATCAATTTGGGCTTAAAGGGAAAATCCACGGGTTATTAATTTTGGTGTCAACATCATCTCGGTTGCGCAGCGGTTAATCCGCAGATCAGATAAACCCGCACGCGGATAACCCAGAGTGTCTACCGTACCCGGTCGGGTACCCGTTTGTAACCCTGGTGCGGCCGGGTACGGGTAGGGGTAGGCCGTGAGTCACTGGTGAGTCACCGTTTGTCACTCATTTCCCAACGTCTTGTCTCTTCTCACAATTCAAGTTCCTAGAATCAACCCACCCGCGCCTGCAACATGGCTTCATCCCAGAGGTCGCAATCAGGTACCCGATACCCGTACCCTACCCGTACCCGGCCGGGTACGGGTAGGGTACGGGTACGGCCGGGTACGGGTACCCGTTTGCGACCCTGGTGCGGCCGGGTACGGGTAAGGAATCAAAACCCGTTTGCGACCTCTGGCCAGGGGTCTAGAGATTAGTCGGCGGGAGAAACGTGCCCAAGTTTGCACAGCAGAGGGCGATGACGCTGCTGTTGCTGTGAATGATTCCCGACTAAAAAATTAACCCGTAAAAACAAAGTTTTTCACTATAAATCCTTTACATGCGTGGCATCGGTTTTATTTTATTATTCATTTCTGTTTTTCTTGAGTAAGAGTTTCATTTTTATCACATTGGTATTTTAAATTAAATATGAAAAAAAATTTTCCTAAAAAGTGGAAAATTTTGGAAAAAAAATCTTCACGAAAATAAATTGTCACGCTAACAACGAGTCTGTGTGCAAAATGTCAGCTCGATTGGATCACGGGAAGTGGGTTAAAAAACGACCGAAAGATTTGCACGGTCGTAAGCGCGCAAGCAAGCAAGCAAGTGAACTTAATATAAAGGATTTAAAAAGAGGGAATTGTTCAGCGTTGGGAGAGGTGGTGGGGGGGGGGAGGTGTAGTTTTGGCCGAAACCAGTTCCACTGAAGGTTGCGTGTGTGGATTGAGGGATATCAAGAAACCGGAAGGAACACCACGCAGACCAGGGGGGAGAGAACACACAAACTCTACAAAGACAAAGATCCCCCGTGTAGCCTTAGCAGACTGTAGGGGCAAGTGCTGTTGGCGAGCACCTATGAAACCGGCACGGCACACGAGGGGGGTGGGTGGCCAGCACCACGCCCGGCCGCCTTTGTCTCCCTAGCGGCGATGTTTACTACACACCGCACTAGGTACGCATTTGAGGCTGAGTCGACCTAGGGGGCGGCCAGGGACCGGTTCAGACAATGGTCACTGGCGTTGGCCGTGAGCGGGAATCGAATTCTGGTCGCTGGGTTCGTAGCGCTAACCGCTGCACCACCGCTCCCCTCTACAAACTCTACACACACACAGACACTCGCTCTCACTTACACACTCCCCAACACACTCTCACACATTCACACTCACACAGTCTGTGGAACAGGGGGAGAGAACGCACAAACTCTACAGAGGGTTTTTTCCCGCGAGGTTTTGGGTTCACGTCGCGTGAATATAAAAGTGTCGTTTAAACCCACCGCCACCGCCACCGCCACCACCACCCGACACAGCTGATCAGTGAGGGTTTTTTCACGCAAACAAACACTTACAGCATGCCAATGTTGTGCGTTTACTCTCCAACACACTAACCGGCGAATGCTGAACAATAAGCTAATGGGCACGTGGTGGCGGGTTTAACGACGGAACATTTATATTCAGAAACACCCTCTATTGTGGATGACACCGATCGCCAAAGCCGACTAAATTTCGATTTAAAGCTTCTTTCGTGACTGCAGGGATTCATCTTCTTGGTTCTTTCGGTAAAGTCACGTAGAAGGGAAGTAATAAAATAATAAAAATAAAACATAATAAAATATAATTTTATTATTTTATTATTCATCTTCTTGGTTCTTTCGGTAAAGTCACATAGAAGGGAAATAATAAAATAATAAAAATAAAACATAATAAAATATTATTTTATTATTTTATTATTCATCTTCTTGGTCACGTAGAAGGGAAATAATAAAATAATAATAAAATAGATATATTTTTATTTTATTATTTCCCTTCTACGTGACTTTACCGAAAGAACCAAGAAGATAAAGCCGACTAAGTTGGTTAAACAGACAGTAGACACGACTACACGCTGCCAACTCACTCCCACACTTGACTCGCACACTCAGAAAGGTGTGCAGGACAAGCGGAGAACACGCAAACTCCTCCACGAAGACCTACAGACTCCACGAAGACCTACAAACTCCACGAAGACCTACAAACTCCACGAAGACCTACAAACTCCACGAAGACCTACAGACTCCACGAAGACCTACAAACTCCACGAAGACCTACAAACTCCACGAAGACCTACAAACTCCACGAAGACCTACAAACTCCACGAAGACCTACAAACTCCACGAAGACCTACAAACTCCACGAAGACCTACAGACTCCACGAAGACCTACAAACTCCACGAAGACCTACAAACTCCACGAAGACCTACAAACTCCACGAAGACCTACAAACTCCACGAAGACCTACAAACTCCACGAAGACCTACAAACTCTTCGACGAAGACCTACAAACTCCACGAAGACCTACAAACTCCTCCACGAAGACATTCAAACTCCACGAAGACCTACAGACTCCACGAAGACATTCAAACTCCACGAAGACCTACAGACTCCACGAAGACCTACAAACTCCACGAAGACCTACAAACTCCACGAAGACCTACAAACTCCACGAATATCTACAAACTCCACGAAGACCTACAAACTCCACGAAGACCTACAAACTCCACGAAGACCTACAAACTCCACGAAGACCTACAAACTCCACGAAGACCTACAAACTCCACAAATATCTACAAACTCCACGAAGACCTACAAACTCCACGAAGACCTACAAACTCCACAAAGACCTACAAACTCCACGAATATCTAAAAACTCCACGAAGACCTACAAACTCCACGAAGACCTACAAACTCCATGAAGACCTACAAACTCCACAAAGACCTACAAACTCCACGAAGACCTACAAACTCCACGAAGACCTACAAACTCCACGAAGACCTACAAACTCCACGAAGACCTACAAACTCCACGGAGACCTACAAACTCCACGAAGACCTACAAACTCCACGAAGACCTACAAACTCCACGGAGACCTACAAACTCCACGAAGACCTACAAACTCCACGAAGACCTACAAACTCCACGGAGACCTACAAACTCCACGAAGACCTACAAACTCCACGAAGACCTACAAACTCCACGGAGACCTACAAACTCCACGGAGACCTACAAACTCCACGAAGACCTACAAACTCCTCCACGAAGACCTACAAACTCCACGAAGACCTACAAACTCCACGAAGACCTACAAACTCCACGAAGACCTACAAACTCCTCCACGAAGACCTACAAACTCCACGAAGACCTACAAACTCCACGGAGACCTACAAACTCCACGAAGACCTACAAACTCCACGAAGACCTACAAACTCTTCCACGAAGACCTACAAACTCCTCCACGAAGACCTACAAACTCCACGGAGACCTACAAACTCCACAAAGACCTACAAACTCCACAAAGACCTACAAACTCCACGAAGACCTACAAACTCCACGAAGACCTACAAACTCCACAAAGACCTACAAACTCCACAAAGACCTACAAACTCCACAAAGACCTACAAACTCCACAAAGACCTACAAACTCCACAAAGACCTACAAACTCCACGAAGACCTACAAACTCCACGAAGACCTACAAACTCCACGAAGACCTACAAACTCCACAAAGACCTACAAACTCCACAAAGACCTACAAACTCCACAAAGACCTACAAACTCCACAAAGACCTACAAACTCCACGAAGACCTACAAACTCTTCCACGGAGACCTACAAACTCCACCACGAAGACCTACAAACTCCACGGAGACCTACAAACTCCTCCACGAAGATCTACAAACTCCACGAAGACCTACAAACTCCACGAAGACCTACAAACTCCACGAAGATCTACAAACTCCACGAAGACCTACAAACTCCACGAAGACCTACAAACTCCACGAAGATCTACAAACTCCACGAAGACCTACAAACTCCACGAAGACCTACAAACTCCACGAAGACCTACAAACCCCACAAAGACCTACAAACTCCACGGAGACATTAAAACTCCACGGAGACATTCAAACTCCACGGAGACATTAAAACTCCACGGAGACCTACAAACTCCACGAATATCTACAGACTCCACGAAGACCTACAAACTCCACGAAGACCTACAAACTCCACGAAGACCTACAAACTCCTCCACGAAGACCTACAAACTCCACGAAGACCTACAAACTCCACGAAGACCTACAAACTCCACGAAGACCTACAAACTCCACGAAGACCTACAAACTCTTCCACGAAGACCTACAAACTCCACGAAGACCTACAAACTCCATGAAGACCTACAAACTCCACGAAGACCTACAAACTCCACAAAGACCTACAAACTCCACGGAGACCTACAAACTCCACGGAGACCTACAAACTCCACGAGGCCCTACAAACTCCTCCACGAAGACCTACAAACTCCTCCATGAAGACCTACAAACTCCACAAAGATCTACAAACTCCACAAAGATCTACAAACTCCTCCACAAAGACCTACAAACTCCTCCATGAAGACCTACAAACTCCACAAAGATCTACAAACTCCACAAAGATCTACAAACTCCTCCACAAAGACCTACAAACTCCTCCACGAAGACCTACAAACTCCACGGGGAAAGAAGGTGCCAGGGAATTGGAAGTCGAACCGAGGCACTTGCTAAGACACGAGAGTGGGGTTATTGTGACAGGGCCTCCATAGCTCACAGTCCACACAGGGAGACTGTCAGTCTAGAACTCACAGTCCACACTGGGAGTCTGTGAGTCTAGAACTCACATACTACACAGGTAGACTGGATATTAAGAGCTCACAGAGACACGGGGAGACCCGGGTGTCTAGAGCTCACAGCCGCTAAACAGATCGGAGGCGACGATGCTAAAAATACCGTGAGGTTGAGACGGAGGGAGGGTGGGTGGGGGGGAGTGTGCATCAGGGGATCGAGATATCAAATGAGGGGTTATTTTGAGAGTAAAGGACACGGCACTGTACTGAGTGATGGTAATTTCACATGAGGCCCATGAAAAATTACCGGCGGGACCCCCACCGCCACCGCCACCACCACCGCCACCACCGCCACCACCACCGCCACCACCACCACCACCCGTCATCTTCGTCAGGGGCACAATCTTCAACATCGTCATCAACCCAATCATCGTTATCATCATCAGTGAGAGGCTGCGTAACCATCATCATCATCAGCATCATCAGCATCATTATAAATGTCGTCGTTGTCATTGGCATCATCATTGATTGAATCCATGTCCCCATCATCATCGTTATCGTGATGGGCATCAATACCATCACCATCATTGTTAACGACCACCATCGTCATTGTTAGCCACCATCATTATTTCGCCATCACCATCATCATCGTCATCATCGTCGTCGTCATCGTCGTCGTCAGCGGTGGCAGCGAGCGATCCGCTGTGGCTCACAACAAACCCCATCACTACCATCGTCATTGTTAGCCACCATCATTATTTCCCCATCATCATCATCGTCATCATCGTCGTCGTCGTCGTCAGCGGTGGCAGCGAGCGATCCGCTGTGCCTCACAATAAACCCCATCACCACCATCGTCATTGTTAGCCACCATCATTATTTCGCCATCATCATCATCGTCATCATCATCGTCGGCAGCAAGCGATCCGCTGTGGCTCACAATAAACCCCATCACCACCATCGTCATTGCTAGCCACCATCATTATTCGCCATCATCATCATCGTCATCATCATCGTCGTCGTCGGCAGCGAGCGATCCGCTGTGGCTCACAATAAACCCCATCACCACCATCGGCCATGGTCTATCTACTGCTGACTGACGGCATCCCTGGGCAGCCAGTCAACTCTCAGGGAACGGCGATGGAGCGATGAACACCTGCCCCCCCCCTTACCGCACGGCAGCTGTCATCATCATCATCATTCCGTCTCCTGGATGGACGAAACCCTCTCGGGCACGTTCCAAACCCCTTAGGCTGCCGCTCCGTGCTTAAGTCTTAACCAGCGGTTAGTCAACCAAAGTCTTCTTGGTTCTTTCGGTAAAGTCACGTAGAAGGGAAATAATAATTATTATTATAATTATTATTATGTCCCTTCTACGTGACTTTACCGAAAGAACCAAGAAGATGAATCCCTGCAGTCACGAAAGCTTTAAATCGAAATTCAACCAAAGTCATAAGTTTAATCTTTTCTTTTCGAATTCGGTAGTTTGAAAAAACCCTAAAACTCGATATTTCAAGATCCGCCTCATTATTCATAAATATTTAAATTTTGAAAATGTCTCCGGTGTTTCGACGGTTCACCAAAATAAAACCGAGAGCCACCACGACGCGGCCCTGCCGAGGTGCGGCTTGCCGACCCCCCCTTGGCCTCGACCGACCCACGAGGCCTGCCCCAGGCCTCACGCTCGCCTCCTGGACGCCCAGAACGAGGCCTCCCTCACCCACGTGCTCGTGCCCCCGTCTCGCGGTGTGCTCGCCCTCGTCAGGGTCTATCCACTGCTCGATGGAGATCACCGTGACTACGATGGTCTCTACCCTGAGGTCGCAACCGGGTACCCGATACCCGTACCCTACCCGATACCCGTACTCTACCCGATACCCGATACCCGGCTACCCGTACCCAATACCCGTACCCGTACCCGATACCCGTACCCTACCCGATAACCGGCTCCCCGTACCCGTACCCGATACCCATACTCTACCCGATACCCGTACCCTACCCGATACCCGTACCCTACCCGATACCCGGCTACCCGTACCCAATACCCGTACCCGTACCCGATACCCGTACCCTACCCGATAACCGGCTCCCCGTACCCGTACCCGATACCCATACTCTACCCGATACCCGTACCCTACCCGATACCCGTACCCTACCCGATACCCGGCCACCCGTACCCGTAACCTACCCGATACCTGGCTACCCATACCCGGCCGGGTACGGGTACCCGTTTGCGACCCTGGTGCGGCCGGGTACGGGTACAGGGGGTAAGGAATCAAAACCCGTTGGCGACCTCTGCCCTGCGCGTGTTCTCTAATCCCCGTGCTCCTCTCTCCCTGTCTCGCCTGGAGAGTGAACCCTGTGGCGAGCCTGCAAGTGCTGGAAGAGGTGGCCGTGTACCCACACTTCACCCCACCCCACACGTGCCCTGCCCACCGCCGAGCTGCGGAGTGACCCACAGGCTACACAGCAGCAGCAGCAGCAGCAATCATCGCCCACCTACTGCCAGACTAATAAGCACACAGGGGCATCTCCCACTGGGCGTGCCCCTAGGCTACACCCACACACAGCAGCAACGATCGCCCCCCTACCGACAGACAAATGCCCCGGGTCACTGCTTGTGAATCAAACTGCTATCCCGCTCGCACAAACTTGTATCTCTCTGCAGCTCTACGCGTCTCTACGTACAATATCTCTGCATCTCTGTGTCACGCTGATCACAGAGGAGACCCAGGGCCGCTCCTTGCAAACGGGATTCCTAACCCGGCCTGTTGAATTGTCGGCTGGGTTCAAATACAACCCCAACTACCTCGCGTGGCATATAGCAAGTTGTGGGTTCCAGATCCCGACCTTGACGCCCTCCGTCGCCGCGTGGGTTTTTCTCAGGGTCCTCCGGTTTTCCCTCCACATTTAGAGTCGACATCCGCGCGTTTTAGAGAAGTTTAGCTACCGCTATAAATGTCCACGCGACGATGATGATGCTGATGATAAGCCCACTTCGCCTGTGATGGTGAGGTCACAGCTCAGCGTGACCTTACCTGGCAAAATAAAAATAGTTTATAGTTTACAACACACTTGAAACTTGACCATCATTCATCGTCGTCGTCGTCATCTTTGTCATGTTTACGAGGTGAACCCAGTCCTGCCCCGTGCGCCAATTTAATTAATTATTTAACATCACCCCAACCCCTTCCCCTCTCTATCTCTCTATCTCTCTATCTCTCTCACTCTATCTCTCTCGCTGTCTTCTTTTTTTACGATCAGTGGAAACAAGAAGATGCTCGGTGTAGTCGGCATTTTGCTTCAATCATCATTTCATAATTTTTTTTATAACTTTGCTTTATGTAAATCCCCCACCTCTCGCTCGCTCGCTCTCTCGTCTCTCGCTCGCTCGCTCGCTCACTCTCTCGCTCACTCTCTCGCTCACTCTCTCGCTCACTCTCTCGCTCACTCTCTCGCTCACTCTCTCGCTCACTCTCTCGCTCACTCTCTCGCTCACTCTCTCGCTCACTCTCTCGCTCACTCTCTCGCTCACTCTCTCGCTCACTCTCTCGCTCTCTCTCGCTCTCTCTCTCGCTTACTCTCTCGCTCACTCTCTCGCTCTCTCTCTCGCTCACTCTCTCTCTCGCTCGTTCTCTCGCTCTCTCTCTCGCTCACTCTCTCGCTCACTCTCTCGCTCACTCTCTCGCTCACTCTCTCGCTCACTCTCTCGCTCTCTCTCTCGCTCACTCTCTCGCTCACTCTCTCGCTCGTTCTCTCGCTCTCTCTCTCGCTCACTCTCTCGCTCACTCTCTCGCTCGTTCTCTCGCTCTCTCTCTCGCTCTCTCTCTCGCTCACTCTCTCGCTCACTCTCTCGCTCACTCTCTCGCTCTCTCTCTCGCTCACTCTCTCGCTCTCTCTCTCGCTCTCTCTCTCGCTCGCTCTCTCGCTCTCTCTCTCGCTCACTCTCTCGCTCTCTCTCTCGCTCACTCTCTCGCTCTCTCTCTCGCTCACTCTCTCGCTCACTCTCTCGCTCTCTCTCTCGCTCACTCTCTCGCTCTCTCTCTCGCTCTCTCTCTCGCTCACTCTCTCGCTCGTTCTCTCGCTCACTCTCTCGCTCACTCTCTCGCTCTCTCGTTCACTCTCTCTCTCACTCTCTCGTTCACGCTCTCTCAGTCACTCTCTCTTTCGCTCTCTCGCTCTCATACTGCACGCAGCCCTTCTCGCAGTCCGATGGCCTCCGACGGGTAGCTCATATCAGCATGCAGAGCTCCCCGTCATCTGCCACCGAGCACACGGCCTCCTCCATCGCCCACTGCTCCTTGAAGGCCGGCACGGCGTGGGTCAGCCGCGCCACATGGCGGAACTCCGGCCCACACACCCTGGCTCTCTCTCTCTCTGTGTCTCTCACTCGTTCTCTCTCTCTCTGTGTCTGCATGTGCCAACTCCGGAGCCGAGCGGCCACTCCGGTCCGGTAAACATCGGCGGATCCGGGCCGGGCGACGCTTGAAACCGCCGCCCCGATGCCAGAATTCACAAGGGTGCGGTAATTCGGCACCAATGTGGCTGAGGGGCGGTGATGCGGTCGGACGAGGAGGAGGGGGGAGGGAGGTGGTGGTGGGTGCCAGGATGGGTGCACGAGGGTTAGTGGCACAGCTTCAAGAAAGGGGCGTACGGGACGTGTGTGTGTGTGCGTGTGTGTGTCAGTGTGTGTGTGTGTGTCAGTGTGTGTGTGTTAGTGTGTGTGTGTGTGTGTCAGTGTGTGTGTGTGTGTCAGTGTGTGTGTGTATGTGTCAGTGTGTGTGTGTCAGTGTGTGTGTGTGTCAGTGTGTGTGTGTGTGTCAGTGTGTGTGTGCGTGTCAGTGTGTGTGTATGTCAGTGTGTGTGTGTGTAATGGTGTGTGTGCGTGTGTGTGTGTGTGTCAGTGTGTGTGCGTGTGTGTGTGTGTGTCAGTGTGTGTGTGTGTGTCAGTGTGTGTGTGTGTCAGTGTGTGTGCGCGTGTGTGTGTGTGTCAGTGTGTGTGCGTGTGTGTGTGCGCGTGGTGCTGGCGAGCGGTGGTGCAGCGGTTAGCGCTACGCTGCACTATGAACCCGGCGACACGAGTTCGATTCCCGCTCACGGCCGCCAACACCAGTGACAATTATCTGAACCGGTCCTGGGCCTCCCCTAGGTCGACTCAGCCTCAAATGAGTACCTGGTGCGGTGTGTAAACATCACCACTGGGGAGACAAAGGCGGTCGGGCGTGGTGCTGGCCACCCACCCCCTCGTGTGCCGTGCCGGCCTTCACAGGTGCTCGCTAACAGCACTTGCCCCTACAGTCTGTTAAGGCTATATGGGGGATCTTTGTTTGTGGTGCTGGCCACCCGCCCCCCCCCCTAGACTAGACAACACAGCAGCAGCAGCAGCAGCATTGCCCCCCCCCTACTGTGAAAGGACCGCAGGCTGTGTGTGTCGTGTGAAACACTGCGGCGGTGCCTACTACCAGCGTGACGTTGAGCCTCGTGCCACACAGGGAAAGCTGCCACTGGGGGTGCCCCTCGACCTGACCACCCGCACAGCAGCAGCAACATCGCCCCCATACTGTCAAACCACCGCAGGCTGCGTCCATGACACAGTAGCAGCGGTGCCTCCTACCAGCGTGATCATGAGCCTCGTGCCACACAGGGGAAGCTGCCACTGGGGGTGCCCCCCTGGACTAGACAGCCGACGACGTTTCAATCAACCAACCGCGTCGCGACCGACTGGCTGAGCAAAGGGCATCGATTGAATGCGCATTGCGTCGTGGGAAGTCGATTACTTCCAATGTGTGCAAGCTCGCCTTGCGAATGTTGCTATAAAGAAACGAGATGGAACAACGCCAACTAGAAGCAACAATGCCAATAAGATGGAACAATACAAACTGGATGGAAAGACAATGCACCAGAGGCAGACGCAGAGGTCGCAACCGGGTACCCGATACCCGTACCCTACCTGATACTTGGCTACCCGTAGCCGGCCGGGTACGGGTACCCGTTTGCGACCCTGGTGCGGCCGGGTACGGGTACGGGTAGGCCGTGAGTCACTGGTGAGTCACCGTTAGTCACTCATTTCCCAACGTCTTGTCTCTTCTCACAATTCAAGTTCTAGAATCAACCCACCCGCGCCTGCAACATGGCTTCATCCCAGAGGTCGCAATCAGGTACCCGATACCCTACCCTACCCGTACCTGGCCGGGTGCGGGTAGGGTATGGAATCAAAACCCATTTGCGACCTCTGGGCAGACGACACACACATGAAGATGCCAAGGGTCGTGCCGTTCCTCGAACGGAACTGGGAGCGCAAAGCGAGAGATGTGACCGCTCAATCACCAACCACCATCACCACCACCACCACCATCACCACCACCATCACCACCACCATCACCACCACCATCACCACCACCATCACCACCACCATCACCACCATCATCACCACCCACCATCACCAACCACGACCAAGAGCCTCGTTCCAGCTCAATCAGACACCCGCCGGTGTCCGATTGCAATGAGATAGCAACAATTGTGTGCAAGTGCTACTTGTGTGTTTGCTAATGGGACAAATTGTCAATCAGCTCAACAACGACGCTGTTGGCTTGTGTTCGATCGGGGTGTCAATATACATGCGGGACGCGCCAGCCACTCAACCCCGCTGCCAAACCACTGAACACCACCACCACTACGAACCACAAGACCCCACCATCAAGCGCCACCATCACCACCACTAATGCCACCACCACTACCGATACGACCACAACACCCGACCACTAAACAACACCACCGCCATAAAGAACTACCACCGAACACCACGACCATCACCCACTAGCACCACGACCACTAGCACCACGGCCACAACACACCGCTAAACATCACCACCGCCTTACCCTACCACCACCACCCACCGCCACACTGCAATGCAACACAGACCACCGCCACCACCGCCGCCGCCACCATCACCACCACCACCACCGCCGCCACCATCACCACCACCACCACCGCCGCCACCACCACAAATCAACACAGGCCACCGCCGCCACCATCACCACCGCCGCCACACCACAACTCAACACAGGCGACCACAACCACCACCACCACCACCGCCACACCACAACTCAACACAGACCACCACCACCACCACCGCCACCACAATCACCACCACCACCACACCACAACTCAACACAGGCGACCACAACCACCACCACCACCGCCACACCACAACTCAACACAGGCGACCACAACCACCACCACCACCACCACCGCCACACCACAACTCAATACAGACCACCACAATCACCACCACCACACCACTACCGCCGCCACACCACAACTCAACACAGGCGACCACAACCACCGCCGCCATCATCACCGCCGCCGCCCCTCCCCCTCACCTCGCTGCGGAAGGCCTTCTGCGACACGGCGGCCGCCGCTGCAGCCGCGGCCATGGCCCCCGCCATGCTTGCCGCGGAGGGGACCATGCCGGGGGCCATGGCGCCGCAGGAAGGGTCCCCCAGCGCAAGCTGCGGGAGGTAGGAGCCCCCCGGGAAGAGGAGGTGGCCCCCGAGGGAGAGGTCTGTGAAAAGCCCCATGGGGGCCTGCGACAGCATGGGCAGGTACGGGGAGAAGGAGGCGTAGGGGGAGTGGCTCTGGGCGAAGATGCCCCCCGCGTGGGCCGGCGGGAAACCCTGCAGCATCGGATAGATCTGCGAGAGGGCGGATTGGGGGGGAGGGGAACAGAGGGGGAGAGAGATGGAACAAGAGAAACGCGAGGCGTCGAGAGACACACTGCTGCACCCCGGGGGGTGGGGGCGGGGGTGCAGATCTTCCCAGCATTGCCAGTTTGTCGAGGCTTTGGCCTATGGCCTACCCATCAAGGCCTCTGCACTACCAGGCTGTCGAGGCATCTGCTTATGTCCTACCCATCAAGGCCTCTGCACCACCAGGTTGTTGAGGCATCTGCTTATGTCCTACCCATCAAGGCCTCTGCACCACCAGGTTGTTGAGGCATCTGCTTATGGCCTACCCATCAAGGCCTCTGCACTACCAGGTTGTTGAGGCTCCGGCCTATGACCTACCCATCAAGGCCTCTGCACTACCAGGCTGTTGAGGCTTCAACCTATGGCCTACCCATTAAGGCCTCTGCACTACCAGGTTGTTGAGGCTCCGGCCTATGGCCTACCCATCAAGGCCTCTGCGCTACCAGGTTGTCGAGTATTCTGCTTATGGCCTACCCATCAAGGCCTCTGCACTACCAGGTTGTCGAGGCCTTGGCCTATGGCCTACCCATCAAGGCCTCTGCACTACCAGGTTGTCGAGGCCTTGGCCTATGGCCTACCCATCAAGGCCTCTGCACTACCAGGTTGTTGAGGCTTCTGCCTATAGCCTACCCATCAAGGCCTCTGCACCACCAGGCTGTTGAGGCTTCGGCCTATGACCTACCCATCAAGGCCTCTGCACTACCAGGTTGTCGAGGCCTTGGCCTATAGCCTACCCATCAAGGCCTCTGCACTACCAGGCTGTTGAGGCTTCAGTCTATGACCTACCCATCAAGGCCTCTGCACTACCAGGTTGTCGAGGCCTTGGCCTATAGCCTACCCATCAAGGCCTCTGCACTACCAGGCTGTTGAGGCTTCGGCCTATGACCTACCCATCAAGGCCTCTGCACTACCAGGTTGTCGAGGCCTTGGCCTATAGCCTACCCATCAAGGCCTCTGCACTACCAGGCTGTTGAGGCTTCGGCCTATGACCTACCCATCAAGGCCTCTGCACCACCAGGTCGTCGAGGCTTCGGCCTGTGACCGGCTCCTCACATTTCCGACTAATCTGTGGGAACGGCCGCGGCGGCGGCGCTACACGAGTCGACGCCATCGTCGTCGTCGTCGTCGTCGTCGTCGACACCTCATCGTCATTACCATGGGGTGCACCTGTGGCGCCTGCAGGGTGCAGGTGGCGCCCGCGCTAGCCATGTGCATGTGCTGCGCCAGCAGTGCGGCGCTCTTCTGCTGCAGCAGGTTGTTGCGCCCGTTGATCTCCAGCTGCGCCTTCAGGTGCTGCGGCGGGTGCAGGTACTTGCAGCTGTCGCGTGTGCAGCGGTCCTGTTGCGTGCGTGGGGGGGGGGGGGGTCAGACGCGGGGGTCAAGACGCGGGGGGGGTTAGACACGGGGAGTTAGACACGGGAGGGTAGACACGGGGGGTTAGACACGGGGGGTTAGACACGGGGGGTTAGACACGGGAGGGTAGACACGGGGGGTTAGACACGGGGGGTCAGACACGGGGGTCAGAGGCGGGGGTTAGACACGGGGGGGTAGACACGGGGAGTTAGACACGGGAGGGTAGACACGGGGGGTTAGACACGGGGGTTCAGACACGGGGGTCAGAGGCGGGGGTTAGACACGGGGGGGTAGACATGGGGGTCAAGACGCGGGGGTTAAACGCGGGGGTTAGACGCGGGGGTTAGACGCGGGGGTTAGACGCGGGGGGTTAGACACGGGGGTTAGACACGGGGGGTCAGACACGGGGGTCAGAGGCGGGGGTTAGACACGGGGGGGTAGACATGGGGGTCAAGACGCGGGGGTTAGACACGGGGGGTTAGACACGGGGGGGTAGACGCGGGGTTTAGACACGGGGGGGGTAGACACGGGGGTTAGACACGGGGGTTAGACACGGGGGTTAGACACGGGGGGTCAGACACGGGGGTCAGAGGCGGGGGTTAGACACGGGGGGGTAGACATGGGGGTCAAGACGCGGGGGTTAGACACGGGGGGTTCGACACGGGGGGGTAGACACGGGGGTTAGACACGGGGGGGTAGACACGGGGGGTTAGACACGGGGGGGGTAGACGCGGGGAGATATAGAAAGACAGAGCAAGAGAGACACGGGAGGGAGGGGATTCGGGGAGAGAGACGGGGGGAGACGCAGGGAGATGGGGGATGATGGCGGTGATGGGTGTGAGACGCGGGGAGACGGAGCTCAGAGGCAGAGTCAACACATTTCAAATGGATTGGGCTTTTCTATTTTGTGCAGTCACTGGTGACGGGGCCGAGACCATCAACTACACTGGAGCACCCGGTTATGGTCAGGGGCCGCTAGAATACCTCCGCATCCAAACCTCAGCATCCCATCCCTCTCTGTGTGTCTCTAACACGGCCATTATGAAGACCTGAGAGAGAGACACACACACACACAGACCGAGGGCTCTCGAACCCAGGCCTCTCAGCTGGACTGGCTCGGTTGTCTCCGGCACGGCCATGGTGAACCCTTCACCGCCGGGTGATCCCCCTGTTTGTTTGGATTATTTTTGTTTATTTTGGTTCTCGGTTGGGCCCAGTGACAGCTGCGAAGACTTCCTGCCGTGCGGCCTACAGAGAGAGCGGGAGGCACGCGCGCTTAAAGCGGAGAGTGACGTTGGGCGCCCGGCAGTGAAAGGTGCTGAAAGACGCAGGGGCCTCACACCCCCCGCTCGCTCGCTCGCTCACTCACTCACCGGCTCACTCACTCATGCAGTCACTTACTCGCTCACTCACTCACCGGCTCACTCACTCATGCAGTCACTTACTCGCTCACTCACTCACCGGCTCACTCACTCATGCAGTCACTTACTCACTCACTCACTCACCGGCTCACTCACTCACCGGCTCACTCACTCACTCACCGGCTCACTCACTCACCGGCTCACTCACTCATGCATTCACCTACTCGCTCGCTCACTCACTCACGCACTGGCTCACTCACTCACGTGGGCACTCACTCACTCACCGGCTCACTCATTCACCAGCTCACTCACTCATGCGGTCACTTACTCACTCACTTACTCACCGGCTCACTCACTCATGCGATCACTTACTCGCTCACTCACTCACTTACTCACTCACCGGCTCACTCACTTGCTCACTCACTCACTCACCGGCTCACTCACTTACTCACTCACTCGCTCGCTCACGTGGTCACTTGCTCACCAGCTCACTTACTTACTGGGTCGCTTACATGCCCCTCTCGTGCTCCTGTTCACCCGCTCGCACCTTAAATCACAGACTCACTCACTCAACGACTCACTCACTCATGCGGTCACTTACTCGCTCACTCACTCACCGACTCACCCCAAGCACCCTACTCAATCAGTCACTCACTCACTCACTCACCCATTCACTTACACACCCATCCACCCACCCGCTCATTAATTTGTTTAACTCGCTCATTAATTCACTCACCCACTCACTCACCCTGTCAATAAACCAAGAACCCAATCAATCTCCCACACAATCAATCACTCACCCAATAAATCTATCTCCCACCCAATCAATCACCGAATAATCACCAACCCACCCAATCACTTACCCAATCAATCACTTACCCAATCAATCTCTCCCACCCATTTAATCTCTCCCACCCAATTAATCTCTCCCACCCAATCAATCAATTAGCCACCCAATCAATTACCCACCGAATATTCACCCATCCACCCAATCAATCAATCTCCCACCCAATCAATCAATCTCACACCCAATCAATCTCTCCCACCCAATTAATCTCTCCCACCCAATGAATCTCTCCCACCCAATCAATCAATTACCCACCCAATCAATTACCCACCGAATATTCACACCCATCCACCCAATCAATCAATCTCCCACCCAATCAATCAATCTCACACCCAATCAATCAAGCACCCAATTACTCACCCAACCAATTAACCACCAAACCAATTAACCACTCTCTTAATCAATTTCGTGCCCACTCACCTATCCAACGAGTGACTCACCTACCCACCGACCAAGTATCTGGGTAGGAGTGATTTGGTGAATGATCGAGCGAGCGAGAGAGACAGCTAGTGGATGAGTGGGTGCGTGACTGACCGAGTGATTGTGTGAACGAACGAGTGAATGAATAAGTGAGTGGAGGAGTGAGTGATGGAGCGAGTGAATGAGTTGGCGAGCAAGTGAATGAGTGGGTGAGTGATTTAAAGAGTAGGCGAGCGAGCGAATAAGTGATTTAAAGAGTGGGCGAGCGAGTGAACCAGTGGACGAGTGATTTAAAGAGTGGGCAAGAGAGTTAATGAGTGGGCGGGTGAGCGAGTGAATGAGTGGGCGAGTGATTTAAAGAGTGGGCGAGAGAGTGAATGAGTGATTTAAAAAGTGGGTGAGCAAGTTAACGAGTGGGCGAGTGATTTAAAGAGTGGGCGAGCGAGTGAACTAGCGGGCAGGCGAGCGGGCGGGCGAGTGAGCGGGCGAGCGAACGAGCGGGCGAGCGAACGAGCGGGCGAGCGAACGAGCGGGCGAGCGAACGAGCGGGGCGAGCGAACGAGCGGGCGAGCGAACGAGCGGGCGAGCGAACGAGCGGGCGAGCAAGCGGATGAGAGAACGAGCGAGCGAGCGAGCGAGCGGATGAGCGAACGAGCGGGCGAGCGAGCGGATGAGCGAACGAGCGGATGAGCGAACGAGTGGGCGAGCGAGCGGATGAGCGAACGAGCGGGCGGATGAGCGAACGAGCGAGCGGATGAGCGAACGAGCGGGCGAGCGAGTAAGCAATGGAGCAGTGGGGAGACAACTCCGAGTCCCTGGTGACTCTGTAATTGCGCCGTCACTCATCCTCAGACTCACGCCCTCTCCCACTGCCAACTCTCACGTGGTCTCTCCCACCCTCTCGCCCACTCTCTCATCTCCCACCACCACATGTTCACTCCCGCCCCACTCTCTCTCTCACCCTCTCCCTTCCATGCAATTACACAATGCAATGTGTATACAGTGATCCCTCGTTTATCGCGATTAATGGGGACCAGAACCCCGTCGCGATAGGTGAAAATCCGCGAGGTAGGATTGGCCCCCTAGGAATTTCCGTGTATGTGTGTGTGGGTACCAGAATGTTTAAAATATGTATATTTATACTTTATATATATATTTTACTTAAATCTATTTAATTATTAAACCTTAATATTATACATTCACTCTCTCTCTCTCTCTCATACGATACGTATCATGGTGATCTACACTCACCAATGACAGTAGTATCTTGAGACTTGACTCCAGTAATGACGACGACGACGATGACAATGACGATGACAATGACGACGATGACAGACCTGTGCAGTTCGATGAATGTGATGATGAATGATGATGATGATGGTGTTACTGCTGCACAGGTATAATGAGGCCTTTAAATCAGTTCGAAAAATCCGCGATGCACTGAGGCCGCGAAACTTGAACCGCGAAGTGGCGAGGGATCACTGTATAATAGTGTTCGCATGCCAGCGCGGGGTCTCTGACACGGCCATTACGAACCTCGGCGTGACAGAGAGAGAGAGAGGGAGGGAGAAGTCACCCAGACCTAGGACTTGAACCCAAGGCCTTCAGCGGTTCTGGCTCAGTGCCTCTGACACGGCCATTCTGAACCCTGTGAGGCACCCTCACTACCTCAATGCGGTCTTTGTATCGCCATTCACAATGTGCGGTTATGTGGCGCGGCGTCTCTCTATGCTAGTCTGTTGGCCTCTACGCGAGTGAGTCTACGGGTCTCTGTGCGAGTCTACGGGTCTCTGCGTGAGTCTATGAGACTCTGCGTGAGTCTATGGGTCTCTGTGTGAGTCTGTGGGTCTCTGTGTAAGCCTGTGGGTCTCTGTGTGAGTCTGTGGGTCTCTGCGTGAGTTTGTGGGTCTCTGTGTGAGTCTATGGGTCTCTGTGCGAGTCTGTGGGTCTCTGTCTGAGTCTGTGGATCTCTGTGTGAGTCTACGGGTCTCTATGCTAGTCTATGGGTCTCTATGTGAGTCTGTGGGTCTCTATGTGAGTGAGTCTATGGGTCTTTGTGTTGTGTGAGTCTATGGGTCTCTTTGTGTGAGTCTATGGGTCTCTGTGCGAGTCTACGGGTCTCTGTGTGAGTCTACGGGTCTCTGTGTGAGTCTACGGGTCTTTGTGTGAGTCTGTGGGTCTCTGTGTGAGTATGTGGGTCTCTTTGTGTGAGTCTATGGGTCTTTGTGAGAGTCTATGGGTGTCTGTGCGAGTCTACGGGTCTCTGTGTGAGTGTACGGGTCTCTGTGTGAGTATGTGGGTCTCTGTGTGAGTCTCTTGGTCTCTATGCGAGTCTGTGAGTCTCTATGTGAGTGAGTCTATGGGTCTCCGTGTGAGTCTGTGGGTCTCTGTGTGAGTGAGTCTGTGGGTTTCTAAGTGGGTCTGTGGGTCTCCGTGTGAGTCTATGGGTCTCTGTGTGAGTCTGTTGGTCTCTGTGTGAGTCTACAGGTCTCTGTGTGAGTCTGTGGGTCTCTGTGTGAGTCTATGGGTCTCTGTGTGTGTCTATGGGTCTCTGTGTGAGTCTATGGGTCTCTGTGTGAGTCTGCGGGTCTCTGTGTGAGTCTATTGGTCTCTGTGTGAGTCTGTGGGTCTTGGTGTGAGTCTACAGGTCTCTGTGTGAGTCTATGGGTCTCTGTGCGAGTCTGTGGGTCTCTGTCTGAGTCTGTGGATCTCTGTGTGAGTCTACGGGTCTCTATGCTAGTCTATGGGTCTCTATGTGAGTCTGTGGGTTTCTATGTGAGTGAGTCTATGGGTCTTTGTGTTGTGTGAGTCTATGGGTCTCTTTGTGTGAGTCTATGGGTCTCTGTGCGAGTCTACGGGTCTCTGTGTGAGTCTACGGTCTCTGCGTGAGTCTGTGGGTCTCTGTGTGAGTATGTGGGTCTCTATGTGAGTGAGTCTATGGGTATTTGTGTCTGTGCGAGTCTACGGGTCTCTGTGTGAGTCTATGGGTCTCTGTGTGAGTATGTGGGTCTCTCTGTGAGTCTCTTGGTCTCTATGCGAGTCTGTGGGTCTCTATGTGAGTGAGTCTATGGGTCTCCGTGTAAGTCTGTGGGTCTCTGTGTGAGTATGTGGGTCTCTTTGTGTGAGTCTATGGGTCTTTGTGAGAGTCTATGGGTGTCTGTGCGAGTCTACGGGTCTCTGTGTGAGTGTACGGGTCTCTGTGTGAGTCTCTTGGTCTCTATGCAAGTCTGTGAGTCTCTATGTGAGTGAGTCTATGGGTCTCCGTGTAAGTCTGTGGGTCTCTGTGCGAATCTGTGGGAGAGAGAGGGAATCAGTCATTGGCAGGGAAGGGGAAGGTCTCGAGCCTGGACAGGAACAGGGTAGGGAGCCCACAGCACCGGTGGCTGGGGGGAGCGAGTTCCAGACCCCGGTTGGGGGGGGGGGGTAAGAGGGAGGGGGTCAGTGTCTCTCTCTCTCTCTCCCTCCCTCTCCTTTCCACTCTCTCTGTCTCTCTCTCTCGCCCCCTCTCCGTCTCTCTCGCCCCCATCTCTCTCACTCTCTACGATCAATGGAAACAAGAAGATGCTCGGTGTAGTCGGCACTTTGCTTCGTTCATCATTTCGTAATTTTTTTTTAAAGTTTGCTTTATGTAAAACCCCCACCTCTCGCTCACTCTCTCGCTCGCTCTCTCGCTCACTCTCCCGCCCACTCTCTCGCTCACTCTCCCGCTCACTCTCCCGCTCACTCTCCCGCTCACTCTCCCGCTCACTCTCCCGCTCACTCTCCCGCTCACTCTCCCGCTCACTCTCTCGCTCGCTCTCTCGCTCGCTCTCTCGCTCGCTCTCTCGCTCACTCTCCCGCCCACTCTCTCGCTCACTCTCCCGCTCACTCTCCCGCTCACTCTCTCGCTCGCTCTCTCGCTCACTCTCCCGCCCACTCTCTCGCTCACTCTCCCGCTCACTCTCCCGCTCACTCTCCCGCTCACTCTCCCGCTCACTCTCCCGCTCACTCTCCCGCTCACTCTCTCGCTCTCTCTCTCGCTCACTCTCTCGCTCACTCTCCCGCTCACTCTCCCGCTCACTCTCTCGCTCTCTCGCTCGCTCTCTCGCTCGCTCTCCCGCTCGCTCTCTCGCTCGCTCTCTCGCTCACTCTCCCCGCCCACTCTCCCGCTCACTCTCCCGCTCACTCTCTCGCTCGCTCTCTCGCTCGCTCTCTCGCTCACTCTCTCGCTCTCTCTCTCGCTCACTCTCCCGCTCACTCTCCCGCTCGCTCTCTCGCTCGCTCTCTCGCTCGCTCTCTCGCTCGCTCTCTCGCTCACTCTCCCGCTCACTCTCTCGCTCTCTCGCTCACTCTCCCGCCCACTCTCTCGCCCACTCTCCCGCTCACTCTCCCGCTCACTCTCTCGCTCACTCTCCCGCTCACTCTCTCGCTCACTCTCTCGCTCACTCTCTCGCTCACTCTCTCGCTCACTCTCTCGCTCACTCTCTCGCTCACTCTCTCGCTCACTCTCTCTCGCTCACTCACTCGCTCTCTCTCTCGCTCACTCTCTCGCTCACTCTCTCGCTCACTCTCTCTCGCTCACTCTCTCGCTCACTCTCTCGCTCACTCTCTCGCTCTCTCTCTCTCTCACTCGCTCACTCTCTCGCTCACTCTCTCGCCCACTCTCTCGCTCACTCGCTCGCTCTCTCTCTCGCTCTCTCGCTCACCCTCTCGCTCACCCTCTCGCTCGCTCTCTCGCTCGCTCTCCTCGCTCGCTCTCTCTCTCACTCTCTCGCTCACCCTCTCGCTCACTCTCTCGCTCGCTCTCTCGCTCGCTCTCTCGCTCGCTCTCTCGCTCGCTCTCTCGCTCGCTCACTCTCTCGCTCGCTCTCTCGCTCGCTCTCTCGCTCGCTCTCTCGCTCGCTCTCTCGCTCTCTCGCTCGCTCTCTCGCTCGCTCTCTCGCTCGCTCTCTCGCTCGCTCGCTCTCTCTCGTTCTGCACGCAGCCCTTCTCGCAGTCCGACGGCCTCTGACGGGTAGCTCATATCAGCACGCAGAGCTCCCCGTCATCTGCCACCGAGCACACGGCCTCCTCCATCGCCCACTCTCCGTCTCTCTCGCCCCCTCTCACTCACTCACTCCCTCCCCCCTCTGTCTGTGTCTCCGTGCTACTGGAGATAAGAGAGTGTGACATTTGCCGCCGCTGGTGACACAGCTACTGCTGCTGCTGGCGGTGATGGGAGCCTGCGCCGGGGAGTTGAACCCAGCCCGCTGGAACCCCGGTGTCACCCGTGAGATGTTATGACATTCACAGGCACCCACACAGAGACACCGGTGGCGCGCATCCTAAATAGACTGATCACGCTAGCGCTGTTGGAACCTCATTTGCCAGTAAAAAAAAATATGATAATTGTTTTTTTTACCCTTTTATCTGGCAACAAAACTGACACCTTTTTTTCCCTATGACACACATGTTCATACAAATATCCGCCGTGTAGCCTACTTCACAAAAATAATATTCAGGGCCTACCTTGGCTCCTCCCACCCTCAACCAGTATATATACAATTCCGGTTTCTTTGGAATTTCTCTCACTTGATACAGCTATCGTGCTGTGACTGTTCCACCTGAAGACGGAAGCTTGTGTTGCCTCCGAAACGTCGTGATTTTTATTTTATTTTACTTTTATTAAAGTCACGTAGAAGGAAATAATAAAATAATAAAACATAATAAAATAATTCTCACGACGTTTCGGCCACAACGCAAGCAGCCGTCCTCAGGTGGAGAACAGGTCTGTCTATTTTCCTTCTACGTGACTTTACCGAAAAAACCTAAGAAGATGAATCCCTGCAGTCACGAAAGCTTCAAATCGAAATTTACTTTTATCAATTTTAATTTTTTACCTTCTACGTGACTTTACCGAAAAAACCTAAGAAGATTAATCCCTGCAGTCACGAAAGCTTCAAATCTAGAACTACACAGGTTCGGTGGGGCAAGTGCTGTTTGCGAGCGGGGCCTGTGAAGGCCGGCGCTGTGGCACGCGAGGGGGTGGTGTGGCCGGCACCACGCCCGGCCGCCTTTGTCTCCCTGGTGGCGATGTTTACTACACACCGAACCAGGTACTCATTTGAAGCTGAGTCGACCTCGGGGAGGCCCAGGACCGGTTCAGATAAACCTCACTGATGTTGGCCGTGAGTGGGAATCGAACCCGGGTATCCAGGTTCGCAGTGCAGCGCGCTACCCACTGCACTACCGCTTCCCGACACACACACACACACAGACACACACACACATACGTACATGCACACATCCACATACACATGCACACTTAAGACAAATATACACACACACACATACAAAGAAAAAGATCCCCCGTATAGCCTTTAACAGACTGTTGGGGCAAGTGCTGTGGGTGGCCAGACCCTGGTGCGGCCGGGTACGGGTAGGCCGTGAGTCACTGGTGAGTCACCGTGATTGTCACTCATTTCCCAACGTCTTGTCTCTTCTCACAATTCAAGTTCCTAGAATCAACCCACCCGCGCCTGCAACGTGGCTTCATCCCAGAGGTCGCAATCGGGTACCCGATACCCATATGGGTACGGCCGGGTACGGGTACCCGTTTGCGACCCTGGTGCGGCCGGGTACGGGTACGGGTAAGGAATTAAAACCCGTTTGCGACCTCTGACAAACTCGCACACACGCACGTCCCCTGCGTAGTCTGTATGTGTGTGTGTGTAGTAGGTGCCACTCGCTAACGGGGGGGGGGGGCGGCAGCGTTGCCCTCGTCTCTGCGGGGGGCACCTTGAGCGAGTCGAAGCAGGCGACGACGCGCCCGTTGTCCACGGTGACGCCCTCGGGGGGGTGCGCGTAGCGGCACTCGGAGGCGTCGCGCGAGCACGAGCCTCGCGAGAACTCGCGACACACCTCCAGCGTGAGCCAGCGAGCGTCACGCACCGCCATGCCTACAGAGTCACACACACACAGTCACACACACACAGAGTCACACACACAAAGTCACACACACACAGTCACACAGTCACACAGTCACACACACACGCGTCACACCTCTAGCGTGAGCCAGCAAGCGTCACGCACCGCCATGCCTACAGAGTCACACACACAGAGTCACACACACAGAGTCACACACAGTCACACAGAGTCACACAGAGTCACACCTCCAGGGTAAGCCAGCGAGCGTCACGCACCGCCATGCCTACAGAGTCACACACACAGAGTCACACACAGTCACACACAGTCGCACACAGTCACACACAGAGTCACACACACACAGAGTCACACCTCCAGGGTGAGCCAGCAAGCGTCACGCACCGCCATGCCTACACACGGGGCACACACACAGAGTCACACACACAGAGTCACACACACAAAGTCACACACACACAGTCACACAGTCACACAGTCACACAGTCACACAGTCACACACACACGCGTCACACCTCTAGCGTGAGCCAGCAAGCGTCACGCACCGCCATGCCTACAGAGTCACACACACACAGTCACACACACAGAGTCATACGGAGTCACACCTCCAGGATGAGCCAGCGAGCGTCACGCACCGCCATGCCTACACACGCAGAGTCACACAGAGTCACACCGAGTCACACGCAGTCACACAGAGTCACACGGAGTCACACACACGCAGTCACACAGTCACACACACGCAGTCACACAGAGTCACACCTCCAGCGTGAGCCAGCGAGCGTCACGCACCGCCATGCCTACACACGGAGTCACACGGAGTCACACCGAGTCACACCGAGTCACACAGAGTCACACATGCCTACACACGTGCACACAAAGATCCCCTGTGTAGCCTTCACAGACTGTGTGGGGCAAGTGCTGTTAGCGAGTAGCAGCACCGACGAAGGCCGGCACGGTGGCACACGAGGGGGTGGGTGGCCAGCACCACGCCCGGCCGCCTTTGTCTCAGTCACCGGTCTTTGCCGTGAGCGGGAATCGAACCCGGGTGGCCGGGTTCGTAGCGCAGCGCTAACCGCTGCACCGCCACCCTCCACACACGCGCGCTCACGTACACACGCGCGCTCACACTCGCACGCACGCTCACGTACGCACGCTCACACTCGCACAACAGAATTATGGAGTGAAAACTAAACTTGCGCAACACGCATTGGATTTCCCCATCACCCGCCCAACACACGGCGCGCGCACCAGTTCACCGAACGAGCGTTCGACCAGCGGCAACGACGTCACGTGCCAGGCCGCCCCGGCGAGGGCGGTGACGTCGCACGCGCTGTGACGTCACGTGCTGTGACGTCACGCGCTGTGACGTCACGCGCGTCACGCGCGATGACGTCACCGCCAACAACTTTTAAAATAAAATCGAAAGAGGTTTTTGGGTTAACTGCATCAGCATGAATGCGTCGTTAAACCTGCCACCGCCTGGCACGTCAGAGTCGGGATCGAACCCACGACCTCCTGTATACCAGGCGAGGTAGTTAACATCTCCTAGCCACCGTGATGATGATGATGATGATGAGAGAGACACGCAAACTGCAAATATACAGCAGGCGTCAGGGTCAGGATCGAACCCATGACCTCCTGTACACCAGGCGAGGTAGTTAACATCTCCTAGCCACCGTGATGATGAGAGAGACACGCAAACTGCAAATATACAGCAGGCGTCAGGGTCGGGATCGAACCCACGACCTCCTGTACACCAGGCGAGGTAGTTAACATCTCCTAGCCACCGTGATGATGAGAGAGACACGCAAACTGCAAATATACAGCAGGCGTCAGGGTCGGGATCGAACCCACAACCTCCTGTATACCAGGCGAGGTAGTTAACATCTCCTCGCCACCGTAGCGCTCGTATTTTTGGAGTTTCCATGTCTCTCTCGCTCTCCCCGTGGTCACCGCGTGGATTTTTATCCGGCTCCTCCGGTTTTTCCCCTGCACATTTACAATCGTGCGTTTGGAGTATTTGGCTACTGCTCGACATTTCCACGCGACGACGACGACGACGATGACGATGATGATGAAGACGATGATGACGATAATGACGACGACGACGATGATGATGATGACGATGATGACGATGATGTTGACGATGATGATGACGATGATGATGATGACGATGATGACGATAATGACGACGACGACGACGACGATACGACGACGATGATGACGACGACTATGACGACGATGACGATGATGATGATGACGATGATGATGACGATGACGATGATGACGATGACGATGATGATGAAGCCCACTCCGTTGAGGCATTCGTTTGTGACGAGCAGGGTCGCTTCTGAAACAAAGATCTAAAGAGCTTCATATTCTTGGTTCTTTCGGTAAAGTCACGTCGACAGAAATTTTTAATAAAATAAAAAAATGTTAATTAAACATTTTATTGTAAATAATTAAAGCACAAAATCCACGACGTTTCCATCGCAACACCAGCGGTCTTCATCAGACGGAGAGATGAAGACCGTTTGTGTTGCGATCAAAACGTCGTTTTTTGCTTTCATTAATTTCCATTTTTACTTTATTTTTACCGAAAGAACCAGGAATAGGAATTCCTGCAGCCACGAAAGTTTTAAGTCAAAATCTACAGAGCTCAGTGAGGCCTTAAACCGGGCAAAAAAATTTTAAACGTCACAAAAAAGCGTTTAGTTTAAATTTCGATTTAAAGCTTTCGTGACTGCAGGGATTCATCTTCTTGGTTCTTTCGGTAAAGTCACGTAAAAGGGAAATAATAAAAATAAAATATAATAAAATAATTCTCACGACGTTTCGGCCACAACGCAAGCAGCCGTCCTCAGGTGAAGAACAGGTCTGTCGGAAAGACAGCGT
>NC_136162.1:1611356-1909660 GCF_965212315.1 Lampetra planeri
TTCGCCTAGTTAAGACAAAAAGCTCAATTATTCTGTATTGCTATTAAAGTCACGTTAAAGTCGGAATTTAACAACAGGGTAGGCTAAAGTTATTGATATGAAATGTTATTTCCATACTTTAATACTTTATATACAACTCGACCCGAAGCATAACGGGATGAATCACCACCAGGTCGAATATAAAATACATAATAAAAGAGCGATGTTAAACCCAGGGTCGGAGAGGAAGGGAGATCCCGGCCGTCTTTGTATCCCCGCAGCGCGGGATAGGAGTGTGTATACGCTCGGGGAAACACCTCCACTTGAGTCAAGCACCACGATGGGAAACGACAGACCTTAGGTTACATACAGAATCATAACTGTGAAATGGTAAGGGACAAATGTTAAAACTTTTTAACCATTTCTTTGTGCGTCAGTGAGGGTCGGAGGGAGTGTTGCCCCTCCCTCCAGGTGGTGCAACACGGACAAAGATGCCTATGAGACGATTTGTAACGTCTGTGTTTTGGTTCATGAAGAAGGCCAAACAAGAGATAATATCGCACCCAGACAGAGAGACGACCGAGGCAATTTGTAACACCTGATTGGTTGCTCGTGGATTTTATGGAGGGAGTATGACAACGGAATATACCGTGGGTGATGCACACAAGGACATACGGACGTACGGACACACACATGGACACACCTACCTACGGACAGATCCTGACACAGTAAATCGAAATAAACCCCGCATTGTGGGCAGGGTCCAAAGGGATTTTTCGGCATAAAAGAAAGGACCCTGAGCATTGGAAATCAGTTCGACCGGGAGGGTCGACTCAGGAGCGAGCTGCGACCAGCGGGTCGGCTCGACTCATCTTCAGTTCGACCGGGAGGGTCGACTCAGGAGCGAGCTGCGACCAGCGGGTCGGCTCGACTCATCTTCAGTTCGACCGGGAGGGTCGACTCAGGAGCGAGCTGCGACCAGCGGGTCGGCTCGACTCATCTTCAGTTCGACCGGGAGGGTCGACTCAGGAGCGAGCTGCGACCAGCGGGTCGGCTCGACTCATCTTCAGTTCGACCGGGAGGGTCGACTCAGGAGCGAGCTGCGACCAGCGGGTCGGCTCGACTCATCTTCAGTTCGACCGGGAGGGTCGACTCAGGAGCGAGCTGCGACCAGCGGGTCGGCTCGACTCATCTTCAGTTCGACCGGGAGGGTCGACTCAGGAGCGAGCTGCGACCAGCGGGTCGGCTCGACTCTTCAGCTCGTCTGGGACTCAGCCGAGTTCGATCGGCTCACCGGAGCCGGCTCTCGGGGCTCGACTCAAGCGGCTCCCCATCTCCTCTGCAGGCGGGCAGGACCCGCTTGACAGCTCAACTCGGCCTGCGTAGGTCAACCTCTGCCGAGTCGGAGGTCTCTGCTGCCGCCGGAGTGGCGAGAATCGCGGTTTGGCGACGAGGCTCCGTGCTCACCCTGGTCGACGACCCAATACTGCACGCTGCGAGCGAGCTGTGGGCGCCACCTACCGACCGGGTTCCGAACTGCGACAGCGTATCAACGGGCATCCAAACCAATTCACCACGGTGACAGGGGAGCGACTGATACGTATGACGCGCACCGCCCCCTCACCACACGACCACCAGGCGTCTGTTTGACATAAAGAACCGACTCCGAACACTGACTATTCAAGACAACTCTTACCACTCAAACACACTCGAACCCATAAGCCATCCGTGGCTGTGAAGGCATCACAACGAGACCGAGTGATGGCCATCCGTCGTTTATAAGTGTATTCGTAATTTTTATCTTTAATATTTAGTGGGCTGTACTCTTAATCGCATAAATTCCCAACAGATCCATCAATATGAATTGATTCTTGGCACCTCCTTCCGCCGAGCCACGCTCACGTGGGGAGTGGTGGCCCACCAGATCCTTATCAGGTGATCTGGTCCCCAATTAGTAAACTTGGTATAAGATAACGATCTTCGGGAAAGGAGCACCGTCGCAGGCCCTTACTCCGAGCCATTCTGTTGTCAGATAACCTGCCGATGTATCTGTTGAGATTGGTGCCTTTAAGAATAATAACTGTTTTTGATTGTTTTTTTATCGCCGTATAATCTTTCAAGTATCTTTCAGTCATAATCGCCGCACGTACTCGCATCCTCTACAGAATATTCAACTGTCCCGTGACCCAAGGTGCTAACAACGTGATAAGGGTTGCGTATGATCAATAAGGAGTGCGGTACTGCGTGAACAATATTGAGTATAATCATTCATTAACGTTAAGGTTTTTCTTAGCATAGTATTTGCATATTTTAACGACTCTCTCTCTCACTAACAACCATCGCGTTATGCGGGATCCATGTGCCGTTGTCAAAGTGAAATCAGACAATCGTTGATGATACTGTATTGATGCCGTGTTGACGTTCCGGGATTGAGAGTTCGCATACTATATCATAGTTGAGGTTGAATTAGTAATAAATTGATTAATACAGAAGTGGTTGTGTGATTCTTTCCTGAAATCTATGCATAAGATCTGCTTCTGCGTTGAGATCTGAACTTGGTGACCTTAATAAACACACTAATACATACTCAGTAAATGTTAAAGCGATAACGGGGTGAACCGGGGACCTAAAAAAATAACCACGAATACCCACTCTGGGAATGTTAAAGCGAGAATGAGACGAACCTAGACAACGATGCCGAGTTAATCTAAGTTAATCTTGCATACTTACACCACACCTGCATAACTGCATACGATTAATTGCCTTATTCCGATCGATAACCCACCCTCGTCACCGAGGCGGGGTCTGGTTATCATAACGACTTGCATTATCATAATTACACCCACTCGCATAATTACTACGATTACCTCTCGAATTGGCATAATTAAATGTGCATAATTACATAAGTTAACATATTTCCGGATAATTACACATTTGACCAAATTTCATTTGATTATTATTATTTTCACTGAATATTCATAACCCACACATACAACATAATAATTTCACCCACGCACGCATACAACATAATACATTTTGATAACCAACATATACAACATAATGGGGGCTCGTCCGGGATTTCTCGCAGACAGTTTGTGCATGAATTCAGGAACGAATCACTGTTGTGTTAATCAAAGTGTTGTGAACTAACGTTGCCTTGTGATTGTAAACGGGGGTATACAAACAAAACGCGCTCTGAAGGGAAATACCAGAGTAGCAGAGTATAACAAAGACAGCTGGGCTGAGATTATTTGCTCGAGCCAAACTGACCACACTCTGTGAGATAATTGTTTTATATGCACTCTGAAAGGAAAGGTCAAAGTAACTCCTGCCACTTGAGATGATAGGATTAAGAATAATTTTTGAATGGGTGACGGGGTACGGGGAACTCGTATTAAAATGTACCGACCAATCTGTTACAAAGCAGTACAGTCAGAGAGACATATGGGAAGGGAGCTGTATCGATAACACGAACACACCTCGGGGGAAACTAATTGACTGGATAAAATGTAACAAAGGCGAACACGATGCAAAAACTACACGAAAGGCAGGACAGGACTCATTCCTTTTCACACAGGCATACAGACAGGGATTGTGGAATGAAGGAAAATTCGGAAAGGAAACAGGAGAGAAATCGTCTCTAATAAACGAGGAAAAATGTCCTCACACCATCGTAAGGGAGGAGAAATCAGGGCTCGCGACACCAGCGAAACTCACAGACGTGGATCCACAGAATAAATATGGAAGTAACATTAAATCACACTCTTGGGTACGTGGACAGAGTCAAGGGACTGATCGGGAAAAAATTATGAATATCGAACAAAAAATCCTTGACAAACAGGAACCCTCACAATTCGAGGGAAGGGATGGAGAGATACATATGCAAACAAAAACATGTGAGATTGACAACTTCACAGATAGAGGGAAGCAAAATGTTAAAGTAAAGTCGACAGGACGTGCTCCATTAAGGGCAGAGGCAAAAACTGAAGGGAAATGGCAACACGAGCGACACGGCATTGGGCGCGCACACAGAAAATGCACACCGATTAATCACGCCCGACACAGAACAGATAAAAGTGACAGATTGCCTGATGATAACTTGTTTGATGATGACGCTGACGGCGATCAACTTTCGGAATACTTATTCAACAGTAAAACCCTTAAATTGATGGACAAGGCTCTAGTCAGAATTCCCGATTTTGACCCCCACAATAAGACTATGGATATCCACACACATATCGCGACAGTGGAAGAGGAGGCAATGATTAGAGGGTTGATGAGACGGGATGAAAAAGCGAGTTTGTTGAAACGAAGCTTAAATAAAGATTCTATCCCATGGGTAAAGTCACTACCACACAAGGTTAGAAATGATTTTAAACAACTGAGCCTGGCAGTGATTCGGAAGTTTGGAGAATATGCGACACTCACTGAGGGGTTTTATGCTGTAAAATCGATGACCCAGGGCATGGACCAAGATCCACGTGACTACCTCGTGCAATTTAAAAGAGCGTATTACGCAGGCGATGTGAATCAATACCACGAAGGAGATAAAATGTTCAAAATTATGTTTTTTGAATCCTTGAGCCCAGAGATTACAGAAAGGGTGAGAATGGTTTTGAATCCAGAAACCGCATCCTTACGCCGCATAGAGAGCAAGGCGTACATGGCATGGTTATACAGAGCTAAGAATCATAATTCGGATCCAGAACACAGGGAGAGGGATAAAGAACCCAGCCTCTCAGAGAGGAATAAAAATCACCGAGCAGTCCCACAATGCAGGACGGAGCAAACAAACACGCACACATGGCAAAATAACCCAGAGAGAGGTTGGCACGAGAATGAGAGCGGCACAAAGCCGAACATTCAGAGGAATCGCAGGAGGGGGAGGTTCAGAACAGAACCATACCAACACCCCATGCCACGACACACACGAGGCCAAAGTTGCACACTAAGATGGCGAGATAACCATCCAGCGGGAAGGTACACAGACTGCGGAGGTATGGATGCGAACATGCAGGAGAATCGTAGGAGGGAGAGGTTCAGAGCAGAACCATATCAACACCCCATCCCACGACACACGCAAGGTTCAAATTACGCACATAGATGGCAAGATAACCACCTAGCGGGAAGGTGTTACACAGACCGCGGAGGTATGGATGCGAACATTCAGAGGAATCGCAGGATGGGAGGTCAAACACAATCGATCCAATTCCGACCAATTCCTCCACCGGCTATACCAGGAGGGAATAGAGGAATAACACAGAATGCGGTCCAAAGACATGATAAACAACCCACAGTGAGCGCGAGCGAGCGGCCAACACGCGCCCCACCCGCCGAGGTATTAAACCCGAAGCTCAATGAGAAATACAGGCAGGCTGCAAGTGACAGGGCGGGCAAAAACGTGGACAGTGCTCCCGTAAATGACGCGCGGATCGAATACAAGGACAGGGTTGCATTGAAGCGTGATCGGACAGTACAAAAACAGACAACAGGGACACGCCCTGAGGAGCGCAGGCATGAGCCTTTGAATGGAAAATATCCAAGGGAAACCAAAATTTATGTGGATCGGAGTGCTAAAATGGAGACGAATGTCCATGACGTATCGGGAATGGTGTTGAAATCCAACACACTCATAAAAACAAAGAGGGCAACATTACGAGGGACAGAATTAAATCGACACACTGACTCGGCAAATGTGCATGTAATCGCAGAGAGAGCGAATGCCAGTGATGACGGAGTACAGAAGTTGGTTGTGTGCGCGAATTCTGATTATGTGCAGCACAATTTTACACCACACACTCCCACGACGCGAGAAAGTGAGAGGGGAAATTACAAAAACGAACCGGAAAACCGTGATCGAATGATCAAAGTGATAAGTGGTAAACCAGACACTCGGAACTTGGTAAAAAGATTGCAAGGATGTAACAGGAGGAAATTAACGCAAAAATGCGTTCGAAACCGCTACCTAGCGTTTCCCAGGATTTAACAAGAACAAAAAAAATTAATATCCGTCGGAGTTATGAGGGATGAGAACCATGTAACTGGTGATATCGATGTTAAAGTTTCGTTGTATTTTCCTTGCTTATTTCAAATGTAACCTTGTTAAGATTGTGATACATATGCGCGCGCTTTGGAAGGAATGCGTTATGGATTAGTACTGATGTTTAACGTTGTGTTTTATTTCTTTTGCTTATTTCAAATGTAACCATGTTACGATTGTGATACATATGCGCGCGTCGTAAGAAAACCGCCGAGAGTGAGGGCGGCTTATAGATTCATAACACAAAAAAAGGGGCATTTACTTGGTTTGAAAATTCGCCAGTGGCCAAATCGACCCCTGATAATTTTCAAACGGGCGGATTGTTGTGTCTATCCTTTTTTTAATTAAGAACAATTCAAAAAAAATATAATAATTTTTTTAATCTATATACCTTTTTTAATTAATTAATGAAACAACTCACTTCTCCTCACAAGAACACCAGGAATCCATGAAACATGGAGGGCGGTTAAAATGTTGAGAGTTCGGTCACAAAATGAATGGACATCCAAATGGACAAAAGATGTATGGACTAGCCTCCCAAGACATCTGGAGATATACAGATAAGGGCAGAATAAATAACGGTTGAAACTTTGCGTTTTCTTAACGTTTTCCTTACCGAAAAGTAGAAACTTAACAAAGATAATTAACCAACAAACAATAATATTTTTTTTTCTATTATTATATGTTTCCTACCTACACGACCTTCCAAAAAAAATAAAAATAAAAACTAAAGAGTACGAATTCCAGAAAGCTTAAGTGGAAACATAATAACGCTTAACCTCAGGACATTAAAATATAACTCAGAATAAACACCAATCTCTGGAGAACTAAACTTGGCGAAGCCAAATAATAATGTGACGAGAATCATTACAAATATTCATTAAACATAGACGAATGATTACCACGATACTAAGACCGAAGGAACTCATAAAATATAATTAAAGAATAAATGTAACAACAGGACCACCGTGAGCCTCCTAAAGAAATATGTGTCTACCACGGGCCGCGACTGGGATACGAAACTACCCCTAGTCTTGATGGCCATGCGAGCCACACCCAACTGAGCTACAGGCAGGACACTCTTCGAGATCATGACAGGGAGGCTAATGACCCTCCCAGTACACCTGTTATATGTCCCAGCGGAGGACGAGACCCCGACGGCAATGACGCCAACTGAATACCTGACGGGACTCAATAGTCACCTACAGAGCACATTCGCTATGGTCAGGGACCAGTTGCAAGTAGAGGCTCAGGGGAGCAAAGCATACTATGACCAAAAAGCCAGCCACGCAGAATACCAGCTAGGAGACCAGGTGTGGTACCTCAATTACGAGAAAAGAAAACAGAAGTGCAGGAAATTCCTGCCTTCCTGGACAGGACCACACGAGGTTGTTGACAAAATGTCCCCAGTCGTATATCAGCTAAAAATCACAAAGACAGGAAGAGAGCAGCAATACAAGTGGGTGCACATCAACCAAATCAAACCGTACCCTGTGCTGGTGGAGCAAGATGAGGAATAAAGGTGGAAAAAGGGGGGGGGGGAACTAAACTAATGGGCATATCACACTACAATAATATATAACATGTTTTCCAGGAAATGGCAGCCCTCCTGCTCACGCTCCTGCTAACGTACCTTGCCAAGCTAGAAGGGAGCCAAGGCCTGATGATGCCACCCAAGAATAACCGTAGAAACTATCTTTTTAACGATATCTCCTATAACACGTAGTCAATAGAATAATTTCTCCCTCCCTTATCGTGTTACCTTCCTTTAGAATATATTTTTTTCCTCTCTCTTGTCACATATAACCATGTTAAGTTGTGACACGTACGCGCGCGTTGTAAGGAAATAGCAGCAAAACTTGAGGACAATCGATGGTTCATGATGGAAGAAGGGTATACATTTTTTTTTAAAAATAACCCGTGGCCATTTGACCACTGGTCATTTTTAAAAGGGCGGAATGTTGTATCCTAACCCTGCTTCCATCATTGATATATAATGAATGAAAACACACCAAAGCGCAGCAAACTGCAAAACACCAGGTGTTGTTAAGTAATGAACTGGAGGAGGGCTAGGATGGCAGAATTTGCAACCTTGCTTCAAGGAAAGATAAGGCCTGATAAACGGGCACACGTCACCCGTGCAGGCGGCAGAGACAGTGGGAGAGTCAGCCAGACATAGTTAAGGCAAAAAGCCCAACCATCCTGCATGGTTTTAAAGTAACGTCAAAATTCGAAATTCAACAGAGTAGGCTAAATTATCGATCCTCGCACTCGCTCAAATTGGAGACCAGGCTGCGAGCTACATCAATGAACCATTGCCCATTTGCTAATCCAATACTGAATGTCATTATTACTGAAGTCAAAACGAATTCTATGACCTCAGCACATGGGCGAATAATAGGGCAGTGTCAACTCAAAGGCAATTAAAGGAAGCAGAGGCGCCTTTGTCTAAATCACAACCACAGAAAGCCAGGAATCATCACTGATTGTGTGTTTAGGGATTCCGAGCTAATTGGAACACGTGTGCACAGGGGAGGGAGCTGATTTAAACAACCCTGCACGTCTGAACGTGAGGGGGCCTTTGTCCTGAAATTAATAACACTCCCAGAGCAGAAGGTTGGATGACCACAGTGAGACGAGAATAAGGGTGTTGTGCATCTCTCAAGGATGCAGGCTCAGCTGAACAGCGAGGCTGCGGGGGTCACCAGAAGTTCGTGTTCGCCTAGTTAAGACAAAAAGCTCAATTATTCTGTATTGCTATTAAAGTCACGTTAAAGTCGGAATTTAACAACAGGGTAGGCTAAAGTTATTGATATGAAATGTTATTTCCATACTTTAATACTTTATATACAACTCGACCCGAAGCATAACGGGATGAATCACCACCAGGTCGAATATAAAATACATAATAAAAGAGCGATGTTAAACCCAGGGTCGGAGAGGAAGGGAGATCCCGGCCGTCTTTGTATCCCCGCAGCGCGGGATAGGAGTGTGTATACGCTCGGGGAAACACCTCCACTTGAGTCAAGCACCACGATGGGAAACGACAGACCTTAGGTTACATACAGAATCATAACTGTGAAATGGTAAGGGACAAATGTTAAAACTTTTTAACCATTTCTTTGTGCGTCAGTGAGGGTCGGAGGGAGTGTTGCCCCTCCCTCCAGGTGGTGCAACACGGACAAAGATGCCTATGAGACGATTTGTAACGTCTGTGTTTTGGTTCATGAAGAAGGCCAAACAAGAGATAATATCGCACCCAGACAGAGAGACGACCGAGGCAATTTGTAACACCTGATTGGTTGCTCGTGGATTTTATGGAGGGAGTATGACAACGGAATATACCGTGGGTGATGCACACAAGGACATACGGACGTACGGACACACACATGGACACACCTACCTACGGACAGATCCTGACACAGTAAATCGAAATAAACCCCGCATTGTGGGCAGGGTCCAAAGGGATTTTTCGGCATAAAAGAAAGGACCCTGAGCATTGGAAATCAGTTCGACCGGGAGGGTCGACTCAGGAGCGAGCTGCGACCAGCGGGTCGGCTCGACTCATCTTCAGTTCGACCGGGAGGGTCGACTCAGGAGCGAGCTGCGACCAGCGGGTCGGCTCGACTCATCTTCAGTTCGACCGGGAGGGTCGACTCAGGAGCGAGCTGCGACCAGCGGGTCGGCTCGAATCATCTTCAGTTCGACCGGGAGGGTCGACTCAGGAGCGAGCTGCGACCAGCGGGTCGGCTCGACTCTTCAGCTCGTCTGGGACTCAGCCGAGTTCGATCGGCTCACCGGAGCCGGCTCTCGGGGCTCGACTCAAGCGGCTCCCCATCTCCTCTGCAGGCGGGCAGGACCCGCTTGACAGCTCAACTCGGCCTGCGTAGGTCAACCTCTGCCGAGTCGGAGGTCTCTGCTGCCGCCGGAGTGGCGAGAATCGCGGTTTGGCGACGAGGCTCCGTGCTCACCCTGGTCGACGACCCAATACTGCACGCTGCGAGCGAGCTGTGGGCGCCACCTACCGACCGGGTTCCGAACTGCGACAGCGTATCAACGGGCATCCAAACCAATTCACCACGGTGACAGGGGAGCGACTGATACGTATGACGCGCACCGCCCCCTCACCACACGACCACCAGGCGTCTGTTTGACATAAAGAACCGACTCCGAACACTGACTATTCAAGACAACTCTTACCACTCAAACACTCGAACCCATAAGCCATCCGTGGCTGTGAAGGCATCACAACGAGACCGAGTGATGGCCATCCGTCGTTTATAAGTGTATTCGTAATTTTTATCTTTAATATTTAGTGGGCTGTACTCTTAATCGCATAAATTCCCAACAGATCCATCAATATGAATTGATTCTTGGCACCTCCTTCCGCCGAGCCACGCTCACGTGGGGAGTGGTGGCCCACCAGATCCTTATCAGGTGATCTGGTCCCCAATTAGTAAACTTGGTATAAGATAACGATCTTCGGGAAAGGAGCACCGTCGCAGGCCCTTACTCCGAGCCATTCTGTTGTCAGATAACCTGCCGATGTATCTGTTGAGATTGGTGCCTTTAAGAATAATAACTGTTTTTGATTGTTTTTTTATAGCCGTATAATCTTTCAAGTATCTTTCAGTCATAATCGCCGCACGTACTCGCATCCTCTACAGAATATTCAACTGTCCCGTGACCCAAGGTGCTAACAACGTGATAAGGGTTGCGTATGATCAATAAGGAGTGCGGTACTGCGTGAACAATATTGAGTATAATCATTCATTAACGTTAAGGTTTTTCTTAGCATAGTATTTGCATATTTTAACGACTCTCTCACTAACAACCATCGCGTTATGCGGGATCCATGTGCCGTTGTCAAAGTGAAATCAGACAATCGTTGATGATACTGTATTGATGCCGTGTTGACGTTCCGGGATTGAGAGTTCGCATACTATATCATAGTTGAGGTTGAATTAGTAATAAATTGATTAATACAGAAGTGGTTGTGTGATTCTTTCCTGAAATCTATGCATAAGATCTGCTTCTGCGTTGAGATCTGAACTTGGTGACCTTAATAAACACACTAATACATACTCAGTAAATGTTAAAGCGATAACGGGGTGAACCGGGGACCTAAAAAAATAACCACGAATACCCACTCTGGGAATGTTAAAGCGAGAATGAGACGAACCTAGACAACGATGCCGAGTTAATCTAAGTTAATCTTGCATACTTACACCACACCTGCATAACTGCATACGATGAATTGCCTTATTCCGATCGATAACCCACCCTCGTCACCGAGGCGGGGTCTGGTTATCATAACGACTTGCATTATCATAATTACACCCACTCGCATAATTACTACGATTACCTCTCGAATTGGCATAATTAAATGTGCATAATTACATAAATTAACATATTTCCGGATAATTACACATTTGACCAAATTTCATTTGATTATTATTATTTTCACTGAATATTCATAACCCACACATACAACATAATAATTTCACCCACGCACGCATACAACATAATAAATTTTGATAACCAACATATACAACAACAAGGACTGGATCTTGTCTTTATAAAAAAACAAGAGTGCATGACTTGATATTATGAGTTCCTCGCACTTACATTTTGGACAACATTGGACAAGGCATCAAATCCCCCAGTCGTACTTTCTCTACTCTGCTCAATGTCTGCCAAATGAAGTCTCCACTGCAGAGCTCCTTACACAGTAAGGTGGGCAGTTACACGGCCTTCAACAGTGGACCTAGGCATTAGGATAATTATTTCCAGGCCACGGTTGAACTGAGGATACACTAAAATAATGCAGACAGGCACATGCGCGACACCCCTGATGTAGACAATGCAACATCACATACGTTCTATACCAAAGCAAACAGCCGGGATGTTAAAAACAAAATAGTGACTCAAGGCAAGAACATAAAACAGGAACCCGTTAGAGGAGGCCTAAACAGAGGCATTACTCACCTGCAACTTTTGCATCCGGAAATTGGTACTTAAGGGTTGCATTGACTTCTGTAACAGAAACCTCATTCTTGTCCTGATGAAACAAGCATACAGCAAGTTCAATGAGTACAAATTTTGTAAATGTATTCCATGTTCTGTGGTGCACTGTATAATCTAAGAAAAACTGAGTGTAGGTAGAGAATCACGGTCTCACAGTCATTCATGTGTAGTTTTGTGACTAATTTTACAGCTGTATATGACCATGACAACACATGGCGGCATGAAGCACGAGCGTGGGTCGCCACGCACCGCACAATGTCACTCTTTGTTTACGAGCTGGCCGTAGAAGGCAGAAGTCAAGCTCAAACTTGCCTCCGAGGTCAAGGGAACCTAACAACAGGGTAGTGGGACCCTGGGTAACCTTCATTATTACTGCAGATGCTCCTCAAGCAGGCCAATAGCTCAAAACACTCGGAAGTGGCCACACCTGGTGTATTGTTCAGGATGGTAGTACAGCTATGGATTCTTGAAGAGCGGATCGTATGTGTGGACTTTCAGTGCGTAACCCAGCTTCCTCCTATATGCCACGTATTCATGGCAATGGTCAAACATTTCAAGGTCAGGACCCTCCTGGAAGCGTTCATAGCAAGTGATGTTTCCCTGGTTAAATAAAGGGCATTTTTATTATATTACTTAGTCCGCATGGTTTACTTTTACAGTGTGAACTTCATACAGCCAGTGGCATTGCTTATGTCGCCAGGTGTCATAGACATACTTACTCAGGCAATCAGTGATGCGAGGGTTGTTTGGGGAACTTAGTTATCAGCACCCACAAATGGCCAGCCAGATTGGTTCTCACCACCACCTAGTGATTTATGGCCAAATTGGACCTTCCCATGCCTCCCCTGGAAATGGATAATGAATGGCTCTCACTTGCATAACATCAAGAATCAGGAAACTTGTAGAATTTAAAAAAGGTACAACTGGTGGATGCGGTCACAGTGAAAGCTGCAGCAGCTGAAAAGTATCTTGTTTGACACATACATGCAACCACACCGTTCAAATTAAATCGGCAAATGAAAATTATTGGGATGTGGAGGCACCTCACCCATGGATCACATGGACACACAGTATACACTACTCCTAAAGCTTCAATACATTAGTTCGTTTGCAATCGATGAAATGTAATCATGTGATACTGCATATTTATTCTCAGAAGGGTAACCTACAATGGGCAACCCCGCATATGGAGAAATTTGCGACCAGTCTCCAACTGAAGCTGCAAAAATACAAATTGGTCTCAGGAGCTGAGCAGTACCAACTCTGCATGCACGGTGCACACCAACTCATTAACATTTTAGAAAAATTGATAAACGTGCCACTTAACGAGTTACATACAACTGCAGTAAAGGAATCTGAAAATAGTAAATAAAGAAAGTGGTGTTGAGGATCGGGTGAGGGGGGGCAAAGCTCATAATCATAAAGAGCCATCTCACCTTGGTGAACATAGCCAGCACAAATCCATGGGAAAACGTGAGGTTGAGAAGTGCCTCCGTGTCACCACACTTGCCACTGGCGACCGTATCTTTCGGATCAACGTTGAACTGGCCGACCTGCGGAGGGAAGAGATCATTAAGCAGCCTCATGGTCTGTCCTCGGTGAAAACACCACACGATACATTCACTTCCACTTGAATCAAATGTTTCCCTATACCATTCTAGATCTAGTGAATTGCTGGTTAAAGGACACTCAATTGATTTTGATAATGTTGAAGTTTCGTGCAAAACTAGCTACTACAGAATCTAGATTTGAAGTTTTCGTGACTGCAGGGATCCATACTCTTTGGTTCTTTCGGTAAAGTCATGTAGGTAGAAAATATAAATAAATCACGACGTTTCGATTGCAACACAAGCAATCATCAACAGGTGGGAAAACAACAGCAAGAAATGTTTTTGCTGAAGTGGGAGAGAGTTGCCGTGGTAAGAGGTTATACAGGTGTAATGTAGTAACTCGGCGGGAGACGACTTCACGGGTAGCACACTCTTTATTTCACCAAACTCGTTCACAGGTGACTAACACCCACTTAGTATCTCGGGTGACAAACACCCACTTAGCTACTCGGCGACTAACGCCCACTGAGCTACTCGGGTGACCAACACCCACTTAGCTACCCTGGCGACTAACGCCCACTGAGCTACTCGGGTGACCAACACCCACTTAGCTACTCGGCGACTAACGCCCACTGAGCTACTCGGGTGACCAACACCCACTTAGCTACCCTGGCGACTAACGCCCACTGAGCTACTCGGGTGACCAACACCCACTTAGCTACCCTGGCGACTAACGCCCACTGAGCTACTCGGGTGACCAACACCCACTTAGCTACTCGGCGACTAACGCCCACTGAGCTACTCTGGACACTCCCTGCCCGGGGTGTCCGTCTTGACTGTGGGTCCCCAGCCCGACCCACGCGGGCGTCGGACCCCGGGTCCCACAGTCTCGCCTCCGAGCCACACAGGGCCCCGGTCCCTACAAGGACGGCGGGACTAGGGGTCTCGGGGCACTAGGTCTTCAACTCCGTCTTCGATCTTCAACTGGATAACTCTCCCCGAGTGCTCTCGCGCGTCCCCCTTTATACCCCACCTGCGGACGTCGCTGCGAGCACCCATCCTATTCGACCAATCACTGGGCGCTGGCTACGATCCTGTTTTCCCACATCTCAGCGTGCCTCACCACCCACGCGCGCCGCCCCGTCATCTGTCACTCCCGGCGCGCGCGTCCATACCACGCCCACAACGCGTGCCCAACCCCGCACCGCCCCGTGATCCATCACTGTCACAGTCGGCGCGCGTCAACACCACCACTACACAGGCAAGAGAGGGGGAGGAGCAAGTAGGGAGAGGGAGGGGTGGGGGAAGCGTTGCGTGGACGCCAGGAGAGGGACACGAGGCTGGGGGGGGGGGAAGTGGGCGGGGCTGGGAGTGAGAGGCCGAGAGAGCTGGGGATGCGGAGGGGGTAACTCGGAAAAATAGACTAGTAGTAGTGGTACCAGGCAGATATGATAGACGACAACCACTACAAAGCAGTTAGGGTTTTACCTGGTTAATAACATCCTTACAATGATTGCTCAATTTGTATCCATCTTCTCGGTTGAAGTTATGTCTATGTTTATATATCTGGATGGCTTCATGAACAAACCTTTGATATTTACACTATGAGATCTCTTTTACCAGTGGCAAAATATGATAGTAGGTTTTTACCCTTTTAACTGGTACAAAACTGACACCTTTATTCAAGGCATCATGTTTGCAATGACCACAACACAAGTAGTCAAAAAAGCAAACAAAAAGAAGCAACTCTGATAAGGATGATAATATGCACTGTCCTTGAAGTTGATTGGCCCACACCCGAGACGGCTTTCTTTAGAGCCTAGTCCCCATTGGTGTAGGGCCAGATGACACCAGAAGGCGTACAACTCAAACACAGTGCAATATCAGAGTATTGAGAGCTCGGGGTAAGCATTTACACTATGAGATCTCTTTTACCAGTGGCAAAATATGATAGTAGGTTTTTACCCTTTTAACTGGTACAAAACTGACACCTTTATTCAAGGCATCATGTTTGCAATGACCACAACACAAGTAGTCAAAAAAGCAAACAAAAAGAAGCTTCTTTTTGTTTGCTTTTTTGACTACTTGTGTTGTGGTCATTGCAAACATGATGCCTTGAATAAAGGTGTCAGTTTTGTACCAGTTAAAAGGGTAAAAACCTACTATCATATTTTGCCACTGGTAAAAGAGATCTCATAGTGTAAATGCTTACCCCGAGCTCTCAATACTCTGATATTGCACTGTGTTTGAGTTGTACGCCTTCTGGTGTCATCTGGCCCTACACCAATGGGGACTAGGCTCTAAAGAAAGCCGTCTCGGGTGTGGGCCAATCAACTTCAAGGACAGTGCATATTATCATCCTTATCAGAGTTGCTTCTTTTTGTTTGCTTTTTTGACTACTTGTGTTGTGGTCATTGCAAACATGATGCCTTGAATAAAGGTGTCAGTTTTGTACCAGTTAAAAGGGTAAAAACCTACTATCAAACCTTTGATAGTCACCCGAAGGTTTGCAGAGTACCTTGTCTCGGAAAAAAAATATCATGCGAGCCCCACAGCTGATGATTGCTTGTGTTGCAATCGAAACGTCGTGATTTATTTTATTTTATACCTATGTGACTTTACCGAAAGAACCAAAGAGTATAGCTACTACTGGCAAAGACTAATTAGATAATCCATCGAAATTGAAATAAATCAAAATAACTTTAACCGTTCGGATAGCTACCGCCTTAGTGCTGCGTGGAAGCGAATCATCAAATAATACATTACCTAAATGCATGCCTACAAAGGGCAGCGTACTTCAAAGGGGATTACCGTTGGTAGGGCTATTTTAATAGACAAGAAGGACAAGTCCAAAGGGCTTGCATAATGCACAATGTACGTTGCCTCAGTAATCTGCCCCCCCACATTGTGCAAGAGCGCAGTCACATATGCACCTCTACATAAGGAACGAAACGGGTGGACTTCTCCACAAATCTGGCTGTCGCCTGATGAAGCTAGTTGTGATTACTTGCGGAACATCGTACTCAGATTGTAAATGTGGTAGCTTGGCTCTCCAACACACCGGTGTGCTGTACTAGTGACGAATTGGCCACGTTATGTTTATGTGACAACCCTTACTAGTTGGCTGTGTCGGGTGGTGGCGGGTTTTAACGACACATTTATATATTTACGCGATCCAACCCTAAAACCTCTACGAGTACCTAATGCAGTTTTAACCCTTCCAGAGACATGCGTTTTCTACTGTGCGCCATTGCAGCTAATCACCTTTTGTAATTTATTCTGTAAACTATCAGTTTTATTTCTGGTTTAAAAAAAAAATCAATGCATGGGGCATGACCCCGGGCAATTGTGCGATTTTTTTCTCTCCAAATTTTGCCACTAGATGGCAGCAGCACATATCATATACGAGTCCCAGCAAACAATCTACAGTACAGGAGAACCTTGAAAAGAACGGGGATTACATTATTGGAAAGTGCCGCAATAGGGCGAGGTACACGGCAAAAAAATGACACATCACAATTGAAATAAGTACTGATGTCAAATAAATTAATAACATATTTGAAATAAACTTGTAAACGCCCGATACAAAAAACATTCCGAGACAATAAAAAGAATACTGAATACTGTTCTTACCGATGATGATCCAAAGAGGGTGTGTGTGTTTGTCCGCGAGTAAGGAGCGGGAGTGCAATGGTTAGCACGTTGCGAGATGCATGTAGAACGGTTGGCAATGTACAGTGCAAACTTATTTTGCACTGTACATCGCCAACCGTGCTAATCGGAGGTGCAGGGGAAGGATAACAAACTGAACGCAAAAAAGATGCTTGCACGGCAAAGGTTGAGGTGCGACAGTCTGCCTCGTGTGCCTCGCCCGCCCGGCACCAAGGTACCAGCCAATGACACGGTACTTCCACGTACAGTATACCTGCGAAAAGCCCAAACTAACCCCTGCGATAGCTAAATTGGTGGACAAAGAGTTGCCACGATAGGTCGAATCCACGAGTTATAAACCTGCGATATAATACAAGTGTCTCCCGTACATTAATTAGGCTCAATAACTGGCCACAGGGCACTTCCGAGATCCAAGAATAGCCAGGATTGGCTGTGAAAGTGTTAACTATTAATGCAGTGGAAATGAAGTGTTAACCAAGGTAACCTAATGTTAGTTTACAAGAGTAGCAGGCTGCACCCAGGTTCTCACCTTGATATTGCCGGCGTTGTCTTGGTAATTCACGTACAGCCTGAGCGCCAGGTCTGCACGAAGGCAAACGAGACTCTGCTGGCTCACGTTGTACGAACCCACACCCGGCTCCGGGAGGGCCGTGGTGCGAGCCGTGGTGCTGCTTTGTGTGGTAGTGTGGCTCTGTTGGGTGGTTGGAGGCTTGCTGGTAGTGGTTGCATTAGTCGTGGTGTTGTGAGCAGTTGTGGCGTTATTTTGCAGCAGCGATATTGTGGAGATCAGAGTGGGTGACACAGAGTCACCCGTCACTGCAAATGAGAATGCAGAGCATCGGTGTTTAGTGACAAAACCGTGGCACACAACTTCACCCTGGTGACATCAAATGCTGGGTCGGTCAAATTAACGTGGGTCCTACAAAAACATAATTCACGCAAACCTAGTATCTAGCAATTAACCCACATGTTCTGCCAAACAATAAATGAACAGAAAATACCATGAAATTTACACATTGAAAGTTAAATGCAATATCAATAAAAGTTTTCATTAGGGGCCGTCCATAAATGACGTCACACACCTGGGGGGGTCAGACATTTGTGACGATGTGTGACGAAGGGGGGGAGAGGGTGAGAAATGTGACGTCACATAAAAATGCGCAACTTTAAATAAATATAGACAACACGTTCTACTTAATTAAATAGACTTTAATAAATGTTTTATCCTACAACATCAGAGTGCAGCGCCACATTAAATATACACTACAATGACAATAGTTTAAAGCGATTTTAAAATGTTTCGTGGTATTCATAAACAATTGGATACAGTATATATTCTATTAGCTTAATTATGGGTAGTGGTAGGGTAAATATTCGATTGAATGAAAAAATCGTAGCAAGTACTGAGCATATATATGTACAGCGATAGGATTACAGGTAGCGATAGAAACAGGAGTGCGATGCACTGATGAGAGAAAACGAACTCGTAATCGGGTAGGGGAGGCACAACTATTTCCGGAAATTGGATTTAATCGTTTAATTTGGGGGGAAATTGTTCAGTTTCCAAGATATGGAAAATTCGTGTTACGAATCGCTCGGGAACTTAACTCTGCTGTAACCCCGGGACTGCATGTATTTAAAATGCCCATACAGTCCGTGTTATGAAATGTGTTACGATTCAACAAAAAGAGAAGCATTGTTAAACTCATAATTAAGAAATATTGTACATTTGCATGTAACATTGTTAAAAATACCGAGTAGTAAATAAAAAAGAAAGTAACATAAATAGAAAAAACCCCGTTTTATTTTCACTTACCTCAAGTCCCGATTGCTAGCTTGCAGTCGGAAGGGGGCAATGAGTTACCACAATTGCACACACTCCAACGATCCCTCATGTAGTCTCAACAGGCTGTTGGGGCAGGCTGGCACGGCACACGAGGGGGCGAGGGGCCAGCGCCACGCCTGACTGCCTTTCTCCCCCCAGTGGCGATGTTTACACATTTGGGGAGGCCCAAGTCCCATTCAGATAATCGTCACCGATGTTGATCGTGAGCGGGAACTTTGTTGGAAGCCCAGCGCGCCAACCGTTGCACTACCACTCCCCCCCATACACATGCAGTGACATAAATGACGCCACTCCTGTGTTGCGACAGTCCCGAGGGATGACGGGTACTATGTGTGTGGGGTGCCCCTCTATGGCACCAGCATGGCACGGCATGACTGGCTAGAGGGCAGGGTCCGGGTGTCACCGAGGTCGGGTCAGGGCGCGATACCCTGCATGGTGAACCCGAGAGGGCACATGACCGGACGAGGGGGGCCAAGGGACCCCCAGATGGGGGTGCGAGGGTCACGTGATGAGGGACCCGGGCCTTCCCGAAGGATCTGGAAGGGGGCGTGGCCAAGGGCGGAGCCGGCCACACCGCAGCAGTTAGAAGCCACTTCCCGAGAGGGACCTGGGCTGTTCAACTCTGGGAAGACTCTCCCTCGTGTTAACTAAATGAGGAGCAGTGGTCACCACCCTATGTAGTTATCCTGTTGATGTTAAGAGTTGTATTAGTTAATAAACCGTGTTTGCCTCCAAGTTCTGGTGTGCGCCTCAATTGAACCCATTACACACACACACGTCCACATAAAAAAATGCCTTATTATAGCTTTAACAGACTGTAGGAGCACGTCCTGTTAGCAAGTAGCACTTATGAAGGCCGGTATGGCACAAGAGGGGGTGTGGGTGGCCAACACCACGCCCGGCCACCTTTATCTTCCCAGTGGTGATATTTACACACCACACCAGGTACTGGCTTTTGGCCGTGATAAAGAATCAAACTCGGATCGCCGAGCGCGAGGCCGACTCATTACATCTCACGAGGATCGCTGCTCTGAACAAAATAGTTACGCGGTTCGGTTTGCACTTGTGAGTTCGCGTTTTAAGTGAATGTCATTTTTTTTTATATTTCATGGCTCGCAAGTCGGGCCTTTGTAAGTCGAGGACTGCCTGTACCAGTAATATTTTACAATTACAACTAGTTACACGTGGCGGCCGAAGTAACCGCTAAGTACATTTGCCCTCAAAAATTGGATGCTATCCAATTAACACTTTACAAAAGACCTACAACACGATATGAATGTATGACACTTCTAAACATGACCGCATTGTCGGACACTGCTATGGAATTGACGAAAATTGGTGGTAACCACAGAAAACAAGTGAGAATACTTGTGTATTCTGTGCAACGGAAACATGGAAGCAGTTTGGTGTCGATAATGGAGCAAAGTCTGGCAAAAATATGACACGTTCCATCAGCTTGGAGGTGGGGACAAGAGGGATAAGGGCCGGTTATAGTTGGAGGGTGTATCTTGAGGTTTTCCAGGTTTCAATGGCAATGACTTTGGCTTGCTTCTATTATTTAGAACATTTGCCCGTCCTGTGTACAATGGTGAAGAGATTTGAAAGCCATTTTTACCAACAGAGTCCCAGGTTCTTTAGGAACTTAGGACAAACGCCATCATATCCCAGTGCCTTGTTGGAACGTTGTGGCCCTGAAGGCCGCTTCCACTTTAGCAGGTCTATGGTATCGTTAGATCTATTGCTTGCGGTAGTTGGGGAGTTGTTTCTGGACAGCTCATTTGTCGATTGGTGCCTTTGAACAGGACAGTGGCGTGTGGGAATCCACAATTTCCGTGGTTTTTGGTAGTCTGTGCTCTGTTGGTTGAGGCACCTAGGTTCCGGAAGAACTGCCAGGTTTTACAGCTTGAGTGAGTTACGTACAAGTCTGCAGTTACGTCTTGCCAACTTTTCTTTGTTTAGAGTTCAGGGACTCTTGCAGTACAGTGCCCATGTTGGTCACAAGTTCCAAGTGATGGTTTGACACTAAAAAGTTAAACATTAAGGTCATAGGTAACAGTATGGTAGTGTGACCCTTCTAGGCAGTCATGTTCACGGTGCTGCGTGAGCGGTGGTTTTATGATTTATGCACCACATGACTTTTTAAGCATGCATCCCCCAGCAACAACGTTTAAAGATCACAACCTGTGGTGCCGAAAACAAAAACCTGATTACAATTACGGTATGGATCCAACGATTTTAACAATTTCGAGACAAACATAACTACTGTTGTGCAGTTATCAAACCGTGGAGGTCAGAGAGGTGGACACATACAATACGACAGAGACAGGTGCAGATAGACCGACTGATGAAGACAAAGAGATTAGAGAAACACATTTGTATATATGTGACACGGAAAGGGTATCAACAAAAGACAAACAAAACTGTTCTATGTTTCCAGGGAGGTGGGGGGGGCTCCAGTAACTCAGCACTGGAAAGGAGCTCACAGGGAAACTCACGCGACCCTCTTCGAGCCACCCGACACCAGAGGGAGTTGTGCGCGTGCCATCACGTGAAACCCATAAGGCGGCTGGATAATATAATCAACACTCGCCATATTCCGGTGAAAGGTCACGGAGCCCACCATAGTATGACGCAAGAGTTCACTCCCCTGTACAAGGGGGTCGATAGTGGCGTCTGTGTACACATTGTACAGCTTCAGCCAGGATGCCAACACGTTCAGCCTTTGCACATTCCATCCACACGACACCGAACTTTTCCATTAATAAACAAAGTAGTTGCGAATTAACATCATGGTTGGGGGTTAATTCAACCCATCATCCTTCTGGGATCAATAAAATTAGTTCGATTTCTTGGACAAGTCAACAGTGGTTGTCCTATGGAGCGACATTCCCTGCCACATGAATGATGATTTTCCACCACTGTCTCAGGACTAAACTGATGAGCACTGCACCAATGCCAATTTAATCGGGAAATAACTTTGCGTATTTAAGCCAAGTAATATGTTGTGTCGAATGTGTTCATATGGTCGAAACACTCGTATACGTAAATGTAAGCCGGGGTGCAGTGAAAAAGCCACTGTGTATTTGTCTTGATTTTAAGCTTTCGTGACTGCAGGAATCCACTCTTTGGTTCTTTCGGTAAAGTTACGTAGGTAGAAAACAAATCACGTTTCGGGCGCAACACAAGCGTCCGTCATCCGGTGGTTTATTTTACACCTACGTGACTTTACCGAAAGAACCAAAGAGTTAGTTTATTTGTCATTTAAATGTTGATTTAACGTAGCGTGTATCTCAGCATAATCGCCTTCAAAGCAAGAAATGTGATGCAGTAGCAATCCGTCTACTGTGGAAGCCTCACAGACGTACAGTCAATTAAGCCTTCAGAGCCGGGATTAGGCAGCTCAAGTTAGAAACATTCTTTACAAGTTTGTGCCACCAATAATCCGTGTGACACGGCGTAACCACGGCAAGCTCAAGCCCGGTGCCCTCCCCAGGGCTTGAACTCACTGCCACGGGTCGAGTGCAGCCCTCTGCGCCACTAAGTCACCCAACACATGAAGAAATGCCGATCGACTTGCTGCAGAAGAGAATGTGGTGATGTTAACAATTGCCTTGCAAGTACGAACACCTTTAAAGTTATTAGTGTTCATTGAAACTGCAACGACTGCAGTGTGGGTTTCGACTCACGGCAGTGAACCCATATCGCAAACACTCTCAGCTCCCATTACTTGGACATCTGTGGAGCAAAAGCTTCATAGCTCATCAGATTCCTCCAGTCTAAATAAATATTCTAATTCTGACCTCTGTCAATCGTATTGCTATTACAAGTCACATTGTGTGAGATATACACACAAGGCAGTTCCTACGGGAAACGACTCGCAGTGGCCGCGCTGAGATATGCATGGGAGTCCGTAGACCAGGAGAGACCGGTTCCACCTGGGGTGGAAACATTAGTAGCAACTACCAACTCCTTTACATGGTCAGTAAGTTATGCAGTATGTGACTGAATTAGTCGCCTGATTGAAGTTACGTAATTAACTGTTAATGGTCGCTTAGAGAAGCACCACGCACCAGGCAATGTTAACTCGCTTCAAGGGAATGGTTGCACACGCGACAACAAAGGGGCGATCTGGGAAAGAAAGAAAACTCAACCACCAATTCAACACGAGACCCAGCGCAGCTCCGCTGCAGCACTTGGCAATCCACATTCGACAGGGTTTACTTCATTGTTTCCGCCTCCCCGACTCACGATTTATTTCGTGAAATGGAACGCTCAGCAAAGCCCGACTTTCTGGACAATATTTGATGAATATTCTAGGACACTCGTTAAATTCAGCAAACTAAAATTGACGCAGTAAACAAGACGCGCAGCGGACGCGTGGTCACAGGCGCATTACCAACAACAACAACAGATAACACCAACAAAAGAGTTCGCGTCGTGAGCAGTGCAGACGATGGGGAAAGCAGCAGTGGAAGTGTGGAGGAGGGTCGGGAGTGGGCAGTGCGGAGTGGACGGAAAGCGCGCGTATAGGGGGAAGTTGCCGAGCGCGGAGAGTTGCCGAGCCCGCACACACACGAGGGTCTCTTCTCACCCGAGTGCGCGATGAGCACGAGGAGGAAGAGGAGGCCGAGGCCCGCGGTCGCCGTGGTCGCCGTGGTCGCCATGTCTCCGTCTCAGCTGTTTCTGCTCGTGACTCCTCCACTTCCGCCTCACGCTCAGGACAGCACGTGACCGGTGATGGGCGGGGCTGATTGGCGCCCACAGCCACGTGCGACGCTTTAAACGGGCGGGAAAGCCGTACCACGTGACGCCGGATAACGAACTTCATTGGTTGAGCGCGCCAAGGCGGGGTGACTCGTTGGTATTTATGGGGGTCACGTGATACGGCGGGGAGGGAGGTCTCGTGACCGTGCGCGTGATCGACTCGAGATCACGTGGGAGTTGATCAGAGGTCGCAATCGGGTTTCTGATACCCGTACCCTACCCGATACCCGGCCGGGTATGGGTAGCCGGGTATCGGGTACCCGTTTGCGACCCTGGTGCGGCCGGGTACGGGTAAGGAATCAAAACCCGTTTGCGACCTCTGGAGTTGATGCTTCACACACGAAGACGGCCCCCGTATCGCCCGAGATGACTGATGGGACAAGGTTCTCTTGAGTTGTACACTTCGGCTGGCAGGGCACACACGACGGCCGGGCGTGGTGTTGGACATCCCCACTTCCCTGATTGTCATGCCAGCCTTCATTCGTGCTTTATACTGTTTTTCTATTCGCGTGTTTTGTCTATAACTGTTAAATATGCAATACAATAATAGGGGTTTCCCCCTTTTTTCTGGCAACAAAACATGAAACCTTTTTACAGGATTCATGTCTGCATTAACCACAATGCTTGCAGTGAAAATGCAAACAAAAACACTAATATATGCATTGTCCTTGAAACTGATTGGTCCACACCAGGGACGGCTTAGGAGGTTTAATTATGTTAAATATACCTCGTTTGTTTAATATTCCGATACTCGGTTCTCGGCAAAATTGTGTTTGTTTGCGTTTCTCGCGCACCACGGATCTCCTTTGTAATAAACTCCTTTAAAAAATGTTTTTTTAAACAACGGTTTTATTATCAACTTCGTTTAACTCACGGTTGAGACACGTGGCGCCTGCGTTTTGTGCGAGCCGATTCCAGTTTAGGGACCGCGGCGTTTTTTACCTACACAAATATATAAATAACGCGTCCATACAAAATGTAAATTGCTTTAAAGTAGCGAATTAATTGATGCCGATTTTGATACAGGCATGCATGATCACCGGATCCGAGGACGTGTGCAAAATGTGGAATTGATTGGACAATGGGAAGTGGACGAATTTTTGATTACAAGATTTAACCACGACAGAGGAATCAAGTTAAGTAAAACCGTTGAAAATAGCCGGGAAACTGGCACAAAAGGATCATCATCTGTTGCAATAAAGCAAGAACTGTAAAATCAAACCATTGCCCCAGCTGAACAGTACAATAGGTTATTCCAAACAAGACTGAGATGCGAGATCTGCTGATCTGAATATACAGCACTTTATTTTCCTTACAATTCAAAAGTACTTTAATTTACAATACAAATCAAACCAACATGGAGCCGTGCAATGTTTTGTTTTCATTTTATAAACTGCTTTTATTTTTTAAATTCAATGTAAAGTTTAATAATGAAATATAGCCAGCGTAATGACATACACATCAGTTCAAATCTGTTGAACTGAACCACACATAAGCGCTTTCCATGAACTGTTTTGCGTGCATGTGTACATCGTGCCAAATGACAGCGTTCGCTTTAAACGCCATGAGTCGGGATGACGCTGCAAGGGGCCAGGGTGGGACTGAGCACGCACGCAATCGGCAATTCGCCATGACCAAACATTACATGAAAAGAGCACACATCTCACACTGTGCAGTCTCATTTCAACGCAGATAACACAAGTCATACATAACGGGGTTCCTAAAACAACTGTACTTACGGATATGGACTAAAAAATAAAGTTTAATATCCATGAACATGTGCGGTCACCACATTGCAAACTGAGCATCATCTCGAGTAGCTCGACTCTGGGGGACCCTTGGATGGGGCGTCACGTGCTGAAGGGGTTGAATTTGTAAAACTGCCTGTGCTGCATCTTAACCCATCTCCACTCTCACAGAGGGCGTCAAGCGTGGCCACCATGCAATGAGGTCCATTAGGAGTCAAGTACATTAGTTGTATTGCAACACTGACCGTTGGGTCAATACAAAGGTCTGTGCTCTTGACACTCATAGATCTGTCATCAGGGTGGTTGCTCCAATGGATATCTGTGTTAATCAAAAACGGTGTCCTATTGAGAAAGATCCCACTAATGCCATATCTCAGGTATCACGCCGGACACTGTCAGTGTGGACATTGGTGAGGACACAGTGGGACAATTCAGGCTGGCTCCTTGCTCAATCATTCTCCATGCGGCGACGATCCCTGTGAGCCAGTGGCAGTGTCGATCGATCATGCAGGGATGTGTCGTGCTGGGAAACCATCTTATGGGCAACTTCGTCAAGCCGAAAGGACGCAGTAGAGCAAGTAGATGTCTTGCTTATATGTGGAGCACAGTCAAAACTCCAGGCACTCGTTTTATCCCACATTTAAAAGGAAATTGGTCAAACAGAGCAAGTAGGATTCTACTAAAGCGTTGAGAGTCAGCAAGGCTTTCTGGGTGAACATATCAAATTATAGTTTGAGAAAATATTAACGATGACTAAGTGAGGACCTTTACAGAGTATATTTCAGCAGAATCTGCAGTATTGTCAGTGTTTCCTGACAGGAAATTTTCAATGTAAAACTGAACCTCCACAACAAATGGACAATATGACTCTTACTAATGACACCTGTCTTTGACCAGCCCTCACAGCATTTAAATGGCATTACTGTCACTATCACTACGGTTTATCTATTAGCAGTGAACGCTGCTTCTGAGCAACTACACGAATTACACTTTGTAAATGTATTTATTTACTCAAGCAGTATTTTGCCAAATTTTCTAGGCTTAATTTACTCAATTCTTAATTCATATTCCTTCATGCCTGAAAGGGCTCGGAGAAACCAACGCAGAGTATTCTCCTCGAGGAGAGAATACTCAAACTCCACGTGTCAGAAACCTACTTGCTGGGCTGCTTCTTACAGGGGCGATGGATGGCGCAAGAGAAACCAAAAGAAAAACCTCAACAGAATAGAGATGAATGCATACATATGGGTGCTCTGCGATATCCTGAGGTTTAACTTAAAGTCTACATTTCCACAGCCCAAATTAACCAGTCATGAGAGACATGGCGCGATGTATCATCATCCTGTTGGCGAGAACACACGGCTCTCGGCAGGGACCCTGGGTCTGAGGCTACCAGATTTCGGCCTTAAGACCTGCCAGCACACAGGTACGGATGAAATTAGTAAAAGCATGTCGCACCTAAATCTTGACGTAAAGCTTTCGTGACTGCTGGAATTCATATCATTTGGATCTTTCGGTAAAGTCACGTAGATAGGTTCAAAGAAAACAAAAAAATAAGTTTCGATCACAACACAAGCGGTCGTCATCAGGTGGTGTTGCGATCGAAACGTACTTTTTAACTTTCTTTGAACCTATCTACGTGACTTTACCGTAAGACCCAAAGAATAAGCATGTCGGAACCTTATCTCTAATTTCACAGATACCTCTTTAGCGCCCACGAGTGACCTAAGCTTTAGCCCAATTAACAGGACCTCATCATTTTCCTCAAAGTGTGACCTGGACCTACAGATCGGAGTTAAACAGGTGACTGGTTATCACCGTGAGCAACTAGCAAGGCCTTCGGGACCCACTCACTCCAGCATGAATTTAATACGTGGGGCACCACAGCCAACTACAGCTTTGTGAACTCAATCAACATTGTCTAAACTCGAAAATAAATACCCAGCAAATTGTTTGACTTAATTACGCTGAGAAAGTAGAGCAATCGATAGTCACAACTGTGGTGCCAACAGGAGAACTGCGAGACAGTAAATCCAGCAGCACTGGCCACTCGGGGCCCCAGCGAGTTATTGCTTTCATTACTTCTACGCCTGGCACAGCGAACCGAGGCGACACAATCTCGGCACGAGGGATGGAAAACTGGCAACACAAGGTAGCACCGAGGCAGCCGCAACCAAAACATCAACAGCGAATCAACGTAAGGTGAACGCTTTAACACTGGCGTCAGTGGTGCAGTCGAGGTTTTAACAGAAACTAGCAGAGAAAGGATCTGCATGGATAAACGGGGACGCTCATTTGTTTTAAAAAATAAACAAGTGCACAGGCCTACTAGCCGAGGCTCCAGACTCTACGTTGCTGAACTGAGCCCTATCCTTTCTTGGATGCATCCTCAGCTCAACTCACACATCCAAGGAGGATGCGACTTTAAAGCAGAAGGCGGCCGTGCTCATGGCTAAAATGGAAATGCAGCATTTAGGCAAAGTCTGGATGCCGTGGAGCTGTTTGAAGCGCTGGCGATGGGGTTCGCTCCAGTTTGCCGAGGCTTTGGCCCCGTGGCGCCGCATGCAGACACAAGTTTGGCTGCAGCGGTAATCATAGCGCATGGCAGGGACTGATGCTCACAGCGTGAAGCAGTTTGTTCCTTCCACGTGCGCATTTCTAATTTTTTTTTCAGTGTTCACTCTCCCAAGCGATCGTGAGGAGGGAGCAGAATTTTCAGCTGAACCCTTGGGGACACAAGCGGCCCACACCATTCCACTTTCCCCACAAACCAGTGTCAGAGGCAAAGTAGGCCATTATGAAGGAGCAGGGGCAGCAGTAGATGGGCAAGATGACCTCGGTCTTGAACTGGGCACCACCAATGCCATTGCAGATTTGTCCCCACTCCAGGCCAGGCTTCCAAGTGACACGGCATGGTGTTACCAACGCCATCTGCTAAATGCACATGGGCATCCGGCAGCTACACTCGTGTGTCCACGTCACTTCTGCGTTTCAGCACCAAGCACAGACGTAGGGCGGCGACGTGTGTACACAAACTTTAATTCATCCACTCACTTAACTCCAAAACCTGCATCAACACTATTGAGTTTTACTCGCTGTCGCATCGCGTTGCTTCCCCACACACTCTGCTCAGATTTGTCCATGGGTTAAAGCGTCCGTTTTGCAGACGAGCGCCGCTCCGCTCAGCTGCCGTGTCCGGTTTTTGGGAAGCAACGCTGCCCCAGTAAAAGCAGGGCCCCCCACGCTGCTCCGCCCCCCTTCACTCTCAGGCCACGTAGTGGTACTGATTGGCATTCTCCTTGTCGCGCTCCATGTAATCCCGGTCGATCAGAGACTCGATACGCTTTTTGAGGTCGGCCGGCTACAGGAGAATGAAGAAACAAAGAACAGCGACAATGTATGAGCGAGCGAGAGAGAAGATGCGAGCCCTGAGAGAGTGACCCTGTAAACATGAGCAATCGCCTAACAGTGAGCACACGTGCATGAGTGTGCGAGAAGAAAATGTACGCACAGGCATATAAGTGCGTGCACGTATATGAATATATAGGTATATGTGTAACAGGCTTTTGTTATATGGTCACTGAGAGAAGAGAAAGATGGACTGGTCTGACTGACTTGCTTCAGGAAACACTGAAGTTTGCAGTGACTTGAATAGACCTGATAGGCAGGGCTGGGTAGTGGACATGCATTGATTTAAGTGACTGAAACCTCAAGAATTACAGAATGAGAAATCTTAATTTCACGTCAGTCGGTTGAATTGGCCTAAACGTCGAGATCTGCCTCTCGTATCAGTGACAGATCAAAACAAGGAATATCAAGCATATGCATGAATTATGTAAAGCGCTCAAACCGTTTGAACTGGAAAGTACTAATTTGCGACAAAAATGTTGCTCAACGCTATGATGTCAAACGCCATGTGATTTAGTAAGCGACGTAATGGGTAGCTGAGGCGTCTACGGTGTGTGACATCACCTTATTAAGGGGCTTATCCATCTCTGGCTGCTTTTTTTATTGTACCGTTCAGCTGGGGATCAATTTGGCTGATTTATTCAATGGTAATTCCAAACATAGCAACAAGATACAATTTAATTCATATTGGATAATTCTTAAGAGAGTTGTCATGATTCTATTTTACAGACGGTAGAACTAATGCATGTTGCTTTCATCCTTAGTTGGTAATTATTACTTAAAAGCTGTGTGTTACCTCGTAATTAACAGTTTTCTTCGTGTAAGTAAGGTTGTGTGTTTGTCAGCATCACCTTTACGGGAAACTTGAGCTGGTTGTAGAGTTCCGTGACGAGCAGGTTGTGACTCAGTGTCTTCCTCATCTTCATGATACGCACGATGGCTGCATCAATCTGGTACTGCCGGTCTTGGAACACGCGCTCGTGCGTGCTCGCCTGCTCCTCCACCTGCCGTGATGCACACAGAGAGGCACTAAGACATCTCCTCGCTATGTGAAGGAAAATCGCCAAATATCAAATACCACCACAGTACTGTCTCCTCAGATCTCAGAAGCGAAGCAGATTTGAGGCTGGTTAGTACTTGGATGGGATAATGCCTGGGAATACCAGGTCTTGTAGGCTTGGACAAATGAGCCGACAGGCTAGCAATTAATTTACTCCATCTATGTGGATGGATTAAATTACAGCAGCTTCCTCGCTGAAGTTTCCTCCCACAAGACAAGCACTCATTAATATAAATGGCCAACATTCAAATGCCGGACCCTGTTGAAAAAGAGTATTAAGACAGCTATTCCGGGTTAAATTCATTACATTGTGATCACTGTTCTCTGAATTGCAATTTCTCAAATTTGTAAGCGACTTGACAATCAGTCGCTAGACTCCACCCTGTTAATCTTTCAGTTTTCAAAAACCGAAGGTGTGGATAATAGTGGATTAATAGAGCCATGGATAAGAGGCATTTCACTTTGATGCTCTAGTCCATGCGGTGTCCCGTAACTATCCTATCATGTTGCGCAACTCCTGGATCATGTAATACCACATGTAGATCGCACAACCTGTGATATTGCACAACCTTTGAGTTGTTGAGCTAACCCCTCACCGTCTCCTTCATCTGGATCTGGTTGATCTTGATGCGGAAGAGCTTGTGCTTGAAGTCCCCGTTGAGAAGGAAGTGGTCCCCGTCCTCCACGTCCTTGCTCTTGGGCTCTTTGTTGATGACGCGTGCCTTCCCACACGCCAGTGACTGCAGTGTACGCCGCAGCTCCCCATCCTCTGTACGCATCGTAAACAGACATGCAACACACACCCGTGAGACTCATGTGTACTACGCGGCTCTCCGTCGTCTGCGAGCGAGCATATATATACACAAAAATGAAGACCCCCAATATAGCCTTAACAAACTGTTGGGGCAAGTGCTACTAACGAGCACCTATTAAGGTTGATACGGCACACAAGGGGGTGGGTGGCCAGAACCACGCCGGGCAACCTTTGTCTCCCCAATGGTAATGTTTACACATTACACCAGGTACTCGTATGATGTGGAGTCGACCTAGGGGAGGCCGTGCGTGGGAATTGATCTTCTGTATGTACATACAGTGCCACTATGTACATAGAGAAGCGCACACACACACGTCTACATATATAGAGACGTGTACATTTATACACAAAAATCTGTACGCACGCACACGCATGTATACATGTATACACAAAGGTGCAAACCTGTACAAGCCTTTAACAGACTGTTGGAGTCAGTGCTGTTGGCAAGCACCTCTTAAGGCTGGCATGGCACACGAGGGTATGGGTGGCCAGCACCACACCAGGCCACCTTTGTCTCTCCACACCAGGTGCTCATTGAAGGCTGAATCGACCTGGCGGAAGCCCAGGACCTGTTCAAATTTTTATCACTGATGTTGGCCGTAAGTGGGAATCGAACTTGGGTCACCGGGTTTGTAATGCAGTGCGCTATCCACTTCGCTACCACTACACGTGTACACATACACGGACACCTGTACATGCACACGTATACACACACAGGTGTACAAATACACACGGGGGTCATTCAGGAAGGCTTCTCGGTACGCGCTCACTGTGCACAAGGCAGCACAAGGGTTAAGCCAACAGCCAGCGCAGGTTAGGCATTATCGAGACACATGACAGGGCCATAAAGAATGTCCACAGCTCACGCGGGGAGACAATGAGACTTGCCTCGCTGATAGATAAGACTCAGGCAAACATGGTTACTCAGAGACAAAGACAACTCGCATGGAGAGGAGGTATTGGACTCAGATGCACATGGAGACAATGCAGGGATACGGACACATTGAGAAGCCTGGAGACAGCCTCATACCACAGGGGTGGTCAAAGGTTTGAAAAGGCAGCATTAAAAGCAAATTTTTTTTCACAAACTTGTTTTTATTAATTAGTTTATTTTGAGTTCGATCATCTAGATATGTTAATTTTTTTACTATATCCCTCCAACAACCGACAGCCAATCAAACCAAGTTGTCATTTTGGCAAATATACCAACTAAATAGTTTTTTCAATAAAACAAAAAGTTTAAAGGTGTACAGAATGTTTGCAATTTTATACATTTCGCTGCAGATTACATTCAGCATCATCTGGTATTACCAAGATCCCAGCTCTCCCCTGAAAGTTTCCTTATCTAGGTCCTTCAGTAGGTGCCATGACATCATCATAACAGCCATGCAAGTGGACCAGTTGAATAGAGTTGATTGCTGGTTGATTGGTTGTGAATGGCAGGATAGATTAGTGTATTAAGGTGAATCTATTTAGTAACTGGTGAAAAGCTCTCCTTAATTTGTTTAGGTAAAAACAGTGGCACGTGATTACGTAAAAGTGTACCAATAAATCAGCGTGTCTGCTCAAAACGCTAACTGTTGTGTACTGAACATTAACTGGGTTTGAGTCCAATACCAATAAAAGTGTTTATCTGCCAGGTGCTTTAAAACGTGTACGGGTTGCAATGGGCTTGGTCATGTGACCTTGAATTAAAGTCAGCATTTGAGGTCATGACTGCCAATGATGTTATCGTCATGGTGGCGAGGATATGTTATCTCCCTCACCTGGTATGCAGGCCGTCGTGGGTTCGATCCTGACCCTGACGCCTGTATATTTAGAGTTCCCATGTTTACCCCGTAAATTCATGGGTTTTTCTCCGGGTCCTCCGGTTTTACCCTCCACATTTAGAAACCTGCGTTCAGATTATTTGGCTGCTACTAAAAAATTCCACATGACACGCCACTTTGATGAGCTGTCATGTTTGTCCAGGTCACCTCTGAAAAAGAGCTAATAGCCGAGTGAGCTTTACCTGGTTAATAAAATAGTTTAGTTTAGATTATGGGAAGCACGAGCAGAGAGCACAGATCGATAGAGACCCCAGAGACTTGGGGTTCAAATTCAGGTATCAGCCCCCATCAGTAAAGTACAATTAAAATGAAGTGTCTTGTCTGATTACTTGTTTGGGGTGCGTGTGTCAATGCCGTTTCTATTCTTGTGTATGCAAATGTTCAGGATCTAAATGCCAACGTCAAGGTCTGCTCGCCACGAAGGGGCTCCAGGAGAAAGTTCGTGTAGTATTGCTATTCTTCCGTTGCAGACGTGGCAGACTAGTGGTTTGGGTTGCATGGCCACAATTGTCCTGTGGTGTTTGAGAATATATTCATTTGCAAGTGTGATTTCCCTCTCTGTATACATATTCATCTTCTTGGTTCTTTCGGTAAAGTCACGTAGAAGGAAAATAAAATAATAAAAATACAACATAATAAAATAATTCTCACGACGTTTCTATATATATCTTGTATTCTCCGCAGGGAATGGATTCTTTGCTACGCTGCAAGCTTCCTATCACCACTCTCCCATTGACATATTTCATTGCTTCCTCTTAGTACCTTTCACGCCACGGTCAATGGTATAGTGTATAGCATATTGTACAATAATAAATAGTATTAAAATGTAATGGTTAATACAATGTATAAGGTAATATATAGTATCGTAATTGTATAGTGAATATACAGCAGTGTGGTATACAGTTGGGTGGGTAGAATAATACATAGTGTAATATTACAATGTATGGTCTATAAGCATATTAGTTGCTGCGGCGCCATATTATTAACATTCCTTCCCTTTATTAATTCTAACCTTACTCCCTCCCTTTGATACTGCTACTCCTGCATTGTGCATGGGCATAATGACTTTAAACCCCTCGCCAAACCTCCTACGCATTTCACAAGTAGTACTAATCGCATACCTGCATTTTTCCATAAATATGCAAAATTTCTCTTGATATGCAAATAATTTTGTCAAGACGCTCTTCGCCCCTTCCATCCCAGCATAAATAGTCGTTCCAAGCCTGGGGCGTGCCATTCAGACTGTCTCCTTGACAGACCTGTTCTCCACCTGAAGACGGCTGCTTGCGTTGTGGCCGAAACGTCGTGAGAATTATTTTATTATGTTTTATTTTTATTATTTTCCTTCTACGTGACTTTACCGAAAGAACCAAGAAGATTAATCCCTGCAGTCATGAAAGCTTTAAATCGAAATGTATACATATTGTTCGAGATAATGCATGATTGTTACATTTTTCTATGTAACTCTGGAATTTTCCACTATTGCCAACCCCAGCTTGGGCTGGAGACGTGAAACAGGTCATAGCTCATCTGGCTCTTCCAGCTTAAAATAAAGTCTCTGTTTTTGTGTGTGCATGCGTTGCGTGTACGCTCGTATTCAGGGTGTGTATGCACGCGGACTCCCTCACCAATGCCTGTGGCCGTGCGAATATCTTCGAAGCTGAACTCCTCGCCCTCATTGAACATCAGCAGCACAAGGGTCTGAAAAAGCGACACCTGCAGCTCCTTCTTCCCCTGTGCGAGGAGGAGACGGAGAAGCCACGATCATTGACACACGGATTTCATTTGCAAATGCCCATTGCCAGGGCGGTCAAATCTTGTCCTTACGAGCCCCATACCAAAGCATCATATGGCTCAGAGCCACAAAAGTCGTACAGAATCACACACGCATTCTTGCTCTCATGGCTCACACGGGGTGGATAACACTGGTCTACAGCCAAAATGTTTCCGAAATAAATGTAGTCCAATTAAAACGATGCTTAAAATTGTTGATTGGCTCTGGTTTTCAAGATATGCTACTGGGTCAGTATATACGATTCTGGACTGGCGAACGGCGGATGATAAGTGAGTTATAAAGGAAAGGGATCTCAATTTAAACCAGAAATTACTAAAATACATATTTTACTGGATCTATGAATAAATCTATGACTGGGTAAGGACAGTACTTGCTTATTGAGCAAAACAATGAATGATGCAATCTGAACTTGGTATTGCATCATACATATGTAGTGACTGTACTTGTCACTGTATGGTGCTGGGACTTGCGAAGTCACGGCCGGTGATGTTGTCATTGCGGGCAGCCCGGGTTGCGGGCTGCAGTACCAACTCTAGCGGTGGTTGGGCGAACGCTGGTTAGTGCGGATGCACGAGCAGCGTGCGGTGCCGGCTCCCGGTGAGAGAGCGAGAGGGAGCGTCAGCCAGCCAGGGTTACGCTGGGGCATGACGCTCTGGCTGTGACCTGTTGTCACGTGACCGGACGATACTGGAGGGGGGCCGCCGGTGGACGGGGGCCGAGGGGCGGTCACGTGGTCCCGGAGAGCTCTCGGGAACGTTCGAGAAGGAGCTGGAGAGACCTGGAAGGTGGGCGGGACAAGGGGCTGAGCCAGCCCCAGCCCGGCGGCATCTAACGAGGGCCCCGTGAGAAGCTCGGGGTTCTTCGTGTGCTCGAGGTGTTACGAAGATCCACGTACGTCGGGGAGAAGAAGCCTCTAGCCACGGGGGCCGGGACCCAGCTTGTGGTCCGGACCGGGATAGCGAACCGTGTCTAGTTCTACATCCCTCTGCTGAACAAATTGCTCTATATCAGCTCTAGAAATCAGTGTCGTGCTCTCTTATTTGTCAGTGTTTGATTTTGCAAAGGGACACATTTTTGTTGAGCCAAAATGAGCAAAGATGCCTCGTACTTGTGTGAACAAAGCAGGTAACTTCTGCTTTGTTCACGGTGAAGTTACTTTTGCATCACAAAAGCGCAGTATAACCACTATGGTTAAGAAAGCATATCACCTTTATTTTGGCTGCAAAATTGAAGATCAGGACAAGATGTGGATCCCAAACATATGCTGCAGTACTTGTGCAAAAAATATTCGCCAGTGGTTGAACAGGAAAAGGAAATATATGCCTTTTGCAGTGCCAATGATTTGGATAGAGCCAACAGATATCAGCAATTGTTACTTCTGCATGGCGCCTCCAGTTGGAAAAGGTGTGTCAAAATCTAAAAAGTGGATTGCACTATCCAAACATTCCATCAGCTACACGCCCAGTACCCCACGGAGGACTGCCTGTTCCTGATGCACCACAATCACTCACTGGAGTCAGATGAGGAAGAGGATGAAACTTCTGGTCCTGAACCATCAAGGTCACATGACCCAGATTTTCTCCCATCCTCCTCCTCTGAACCACACCTCATAACACAAGGTGAACTGAAAGACCTTGTCAGGGATTTGGAACTACCCAAGAGTAAGGCAGAGCTGTTGGGCTCCATTCTTCTGCAGCAGTGGAATCTCCTGGCAGGTGATGTTTGGGTTTCCATGTTCAGTGACCGTCAAAAGAATCATGTCCCATTCTTCTTCATGGAAGGTTATCTTGGAGCCTGCAAGAACATCGATGGTGTGATGGCAGCCCTCAACAACTTTCATGATCCAGGTGAGTGGAGACTGTTCATTGTTCATTGAAGAGGAGTCTTAAAGCTGTTTGCTGCATAATGGCAATGTTTTTCCATCAATTCCAGTTGGTCATGCAGTCCATGTGAAGGAAACCTATGACAATATGAAACAACTTTTGAGGTGCATAAACTATGACCAACATACGTGGCAGCTTTGTGGCGATTTGAAGGTTGTTGCTCTCTTGCTTGGTCTGCAGACTGGATACACAAAGTACTGCTGTTTTCTCTGCGAATGGGATAGTTGCGCGAGAGATTCCCACTAAATCAAGATAGATTGGCCACTCCGAAAATCATTGGAGCCTTGGAGGAAAAGTTTTCAGCATCCACCACTTGTTGAACAAAGGAAGATTTTGTTACCACCCTTACACATCAAGCTGGGTTTGATGAAGAACATTGTCAAAGCCATGGACAAAACACAAGCAGCATTCAAGTACCTCCATGGAAAATTTCCAAGGTTAAGTGAAGCGAAGATAAAGGAAAGTGTCTTTGTTGGTCCCCAGATTCGTGAACTTCTTCTAGATGATGCGTTTGACAGTGCACTACGTGGCAAGGAAAAGATGGCATGGCAAGCCTTCCAGTTAGTGACAACAAATTTTCTCAGAAACAACTACAGGGAGTTGGTGGAAAACCTCCTCAAAAGCCTTGGTTGCAAAATGCCACTAAAGATACATTTTTGCACTCTCATCTAGATTTTTTCCCACTGAACTGTAGAGCATTGAGCGACGAGCATGGCGAGCGATGTCACCAGAACATTGCAACAATGGAGAAATGCTATCAGGGCAAATGGAGCCCATCAATGCTTGCAGACTATTGCTGGACTGTGACAAGAGATGCTCTATTTAATGAATACAAGAGACAAGCCAAGTAGCGCCGAGTAGACACTGAATAAGGACTAAACTATCTTTCCTATACAAGTAATTTTTTGTCTGTCTGTCTGTGTGTCTGTCTGTCTGCGCGGGTACCTTGAGACGTTTTAAACTGACAAACTGTCGGGTTAACGTATCAAAAAAGTACACGGATACCACGCTGTATGCCTTGGGACGAAAAAGCACTTTTCCTATTTCACATCTGTCAAGTTTAAGGTTGTTAAATGAACAATGTATTCCTTTTATAAGCACAGGGTGGTGCCAGAGCATGCATCTGCGCATGCGCGAGTTACGCCGACTCGCGGTGGTGGTTGCCCTAGCAACGCACACACGCAATCGGTGGGGGGGAATCCTCATTCGCGTTAAAAATGCAACAAAAAAATACACAAAGCTGAGGTAAATTCTTCAGTGTGATGTCCTCGTCTCCCCCCCCCCCACGTGTGCACTTACTACTATAGGGTCGGTAGATACTACTATGATAGTCCTTAGATAGTATTACTGTACAGTGGGCGGGGGGATGGTGGGGGGGGGTAGTAGCAGCCCAGCCCCAGCCTGCAAAGTTGCCACCTCGGTCGGCTGGGCAATCTAGGTGAGGCTGGGGGCTCTGCACGGGACTAGGCCTCACCACGGCACTCGGTGAAGTTAGTAGTTAACTAGATACTATTATAGAGTTGTTATATACGACTATAGAGTCGGTAGTTACTACTGTAGAGTCGGTAGATACTACTGTAAAGTGGAGAGATACTACTGCAGAGTCGGTAGATGCTACCTTAGAGATATATAGATTCTGCTATAGTCAGCAGATACTACTATAGATTCAGTAGATACTAATATCGTCATTAGATACTACTGTAGAGTCAGTATTTACTACTATAGAGTTGGTTGATACTACTATAGAGTCAATAGATACAACTACAGTCAGTAGATACTACTATAGAGTCAGTAGATACTACTATAGAGTCAGTAGATACTACTATAGAGTCAGTCATCTCTGAAGCAGATTAAAAAAAAATAACAGACCAGTGTAAGCGGGGTGGTCCAGTGGGCTGGTTCGTTCATGCTGGTTGGCTGTGGAGTTTAAAAAAATGTAGACATTTGCGGGGGCTAGTGCCCCAGGCCACTCCTGTTTCCGCATATTGTCTATGAGGCGCAATTGAATAACCCAGGGAGCCACAGTTGGCCACCCCCTGGCCTACTGCATCAGTCCAGCCAACAACCAGAAGTTGGGTTTTTAATGCCCACTTAGGATTGGACATTGTCCCCTTCATCCCCCCTTCCCCCTTTAGCCATGCAGCATAGCCCCAAAATCACCTCCTTGAACTCAGACTTGAGGACACAGTGCCCCAGACTGGGCTGCCACTGCAGCTTGCGGCCACTGTGCTTCCCCAGATAGAAGGTCTTGAACACCTCCTGCAGCTTCACCATCTGTGCACACACACACGTCAGAACATTACCATGAGCATCTGTGTACAAATGTGAGCAGGTATGCAAAGACATACCGTAATCCATATTTGATGAGTCGTGATTTTAGTATATCAGTACAGTAACAAATTAACTTACAAGTAAACTAAGCCACAAAACTAATGGTTACCCAATTCAGTTTTATCCACTCCAATTGCTGAAAGATATCAAATTTGAACTGACGGGCATTCATTTTGCCCAGATGACACGATTGGTTGTAATTAAGTTTACATGAAAGCATGTAACAGGTAGGCCGCTAGGAGGCGACTATCTCCTACCCATAATCAGATGACCCACATCCATGGGAAACTGCTATTTAAAGAGCATGAAGGTGCATTGTCTTAAGAAGCACCATTGAGTCGAGTGTGCAACACAGACCAATGCTTAATTAACTCTGGAAATACTTCTGCTATTTCATATTCTGGAACCCGACAAGACTCTACTGATTAAATTACTTCTATAAGGGACATTCCCTTCCTCCCGTGAGGATGTGAGTGTGCAGTGTGTGACCGAGGCTGGTCGGCACACCTCAGGGGGTAGGTGGACCTCCATAGGCGTGTACGTCGGCCAGTAGCCCATGGTGAGGATGTTCACCGTCAGCTCAATGTTGTTGGCATCATTCTGGTTCTGCATGTACTTCACGTGCGCATAGACACAATCACATATATATGCATGTGCACACAATACATGCATGTGCACACACACGAGCCAACATTCACCACGAAGTGCAGATAACATCACCACAGCGCTTGTGTCAGGCTAGGTGTACTTGGCGGCTACGGGACAAGTGTTATGGGTTGTCTGAAATACAAAAAAAGACAAAGATCCCCCGTATAGCCTTAACAGTCTGTAGGGGCAAGTGCTGTTAGCGAGCACCTATGAAGGCCGGAACAATACACGAGGGGGTGGGTGGCTAGCACCACGCCCGACCGCCTTTGTCTCCCCAGTGGCGATGTTTACACACCGCACCAGGTACTCATTTGAGGCTGAGTCGACCTCGGGGAGGCCCAGGACCGGTTCAGATCATCGTCACTGGTGTTGGCCGTGAGCAGGAATCGAACCCAGGTCTCAGGGTTCGTAGCACAGCACGCTAACCGCGACACTACCGCTCCCCACGTGTCTGAAATACAAACACGTGCACACACAACACATCCCACGAACGTACAAGAGGATGCACAGACAAACACACAGGGTGGACAGGCTGACGGCCCCCAAAACAGGATCCCCCTCTCAACCCACACACAGATTGCAGATGCTACCTGTTGTGCTGCCTATTCAGTTCACAGACGCACGGAGCACACACCCCACGGCCTCATTAGAGAAAAGCGCTCGTGTTGTTAGCTGAAGGTGAGCCTCATGACCTTACAAGAACTCAAGCGCTTGTGCCGTGCCACCATTCCAAGAACATTAACATTGGGCAAGAGACAGTGGTGCAAGCTGTGATGTCTGGAGGCCATGAGTCACCTGCTTGAACTGGATCATGATATCCTTGGACAGCTCCATGTCCTTGAACATGCCCTCCAGTTTGCTGGTAAACGCCCCTCCACACTCTGCACACAACCACACAATGCCATTTAGCAGTATCCAGAGACTGTCGGGGCAAGTGCCATTACGGAGCACCTACTAAGCCCAGCAGGGCGTATGAGTTGGTGGTGGGTGTGGACAACGCAAAACTCATCTGCCTTTGTGAGTGCCGATGTGGACCACATTACACAGGGCATAAAGGGCACAAAGGAAACAGAGTTGACCCGAGACACATGGGACATATGAAGATGTTAAACCCAGACACACACGGAAACATGCCCACACCAACCGTGCTTGAGTTTGGAGAGCATGGACTTCTCAGCGTCCACAGACGCACTCTTCCCCACCAGCAGCCTTTTCGCCAGGTCCTTCTTGTAGAATGCCTCAAACACGTCTTTTCCTGCAAACACACACAGATATAGCAGAGTGAAACATAGGGAGAGGGGGGAAGAAGACAAAGGAAAAGGGGCGTGGAAGGAACGAGGCTTGGGGACAGGGTGTCTCCTCACCGTGGATGAAGCGGAAGATGATCATGATCTTGTCGAGCAGCCTCTCCAGCTCCTCGTCAGTCGCCTCTTTGTTCCCCGCGCGCAGTTTTGAATCCACATACTTGGCTGTAAATGCAACACCAGCCATTCACCAATAAGAGGTGGTCACATCGCCAAAGTACTTGTGCGAGGCTAGGTGCACTTTGAGACCACGTGAAGTGTTGGAACACTCGCTGACAGGTCATGGAACAGACCCTGGTGCCATGGGTTGACTGAGATGGCTGCCAGATGCACCAGCTGTGCCCTCTACTGTGCCAACTTTATTCTTTTTAGCCACCCAGCACGCCGCTCATTGGTGTGAGCATCGTTCCTCTATCCTCTGCTGTTGCTGAAGGACTGCCTACAACTGCCTAGTAGCTTCCTTAACGAGCCTCCTCTTCAGAGGCTGATCTTTGACACTGCTGGTACCAGTCATCAGCAAGTCTACGTAGCTCGATATCCTCCTTTACCACATAAACCCATCTCTTCTCTACCCCGTGCAGCTCCTATTTAGCCCTTTCTACCTTGCCAAATAGAAGCTGTTTGGACATGTGGTGGCTGAGCATGCGGGCTACATGACCCAGTCAATTGTAGCGCCTTGCCTGCCGGAGTTCATTAATGGGACTGTGTCCAAATCTTTCAAGGATAGTTGAGCTCCTCACACAATGCAGTTTGGTTAAACCCCGGATGAAACATAAGCTAGCTTGCTTATTTCAATCTGCCACAAATGTTCCTTCACAGGGCTGCAGGTTTCACAGGCAACACAACATTTTCTAAAGTTTTGTTCATACCAGATCTTTAAAAGTTTTATTGTCACCTCCCCCATTAAATATGGACAGAACTAATGATTTAAAGGCCTTCAACCTTTTTGAAAGTGCTTTCACGTGAACTTGAGCACATGGTTTGAGAGCAGACATGGACCAGTATGCGAGCGGTGCCGACTCAGTGCTTGGACATGGCCATTATGAGCCCGCGATGGAGCCACCCTGCACGATGCGCTTTGCGTGGGCTCTGACCGATGAGCTCAGCAGGCTTGTTGAGCCTCTTGTTGATGAACGTCTCGAAGGCCTCCTTCATGGCGTTGATGAACTTGTCGCTGCGCTGGAAGCAAACCTCCACGATCACGTCCACCTTCTCCTTGAAATCCAGCAGTTCCTGCACCATCGTCTTGTCCTTTTCGGGGTTCACCACGATCGTCGTGCCGAACACCTGCCACCCGTACACCAAGCAGCAGCCAATAATAATGTCAGCGGAGGCTTTTATGGAACGCTGAGGGGACCATCGTTAGCAGCCGAAAGCGCCTTCCTCTGCTGTGCTACAAAGCATTCACGGACCACGACAATGCGTGTCTAAAATGGGTGGGGTGGGGAAATTGACAGAAATTCTGTCAATGTACCAGATTTACAGGTGAAAGATAACTCTGCAGGCAGATTACATTTCAGTGTACATGGTTAACATAAAACACGATTGTAAGATTCCTCCAGATATTCATGCTAGGAATGTTCGCTTGGTTTGCTCTAAAGAATGTACGCACTCGCTCACAACAAAGACAAATATCCCCATATAGCCTTAGCAGACAGTTTGGGCAAGTGCTATTAGCGAGCACCTATGAAGGCCGGCAGGCACACAAGGAGGTGGGTGGCAAGCACCATGCCGACTGGCTTTGTCTCCGTAGAGGTAATGTTTACACAGCACCAGATACTCATTTGAGGCTGAGTAAACCGAGGGAATCGCCAGGACCAGTTCAGATAATCATCACTGGTGTTGGCCATGAGCGGGAATCGAACTGAGGTTACCGGGGTCATAGCGCAGCGCACTAACCACTACACGAGCGGTTCGCTAACACTCACTGCCAGACAGACACACTGACCCGCCCACCTCGACTTACAGACCCTCTCACACTTACACACTCAACCACACTAACAACAAAGACCCCCAATAAACATACAGGCTGTAGGTGCAGGTGTTGCTTAGTGGGCACCTGTGAAGGCTAGCACGACTCAAGAGGAGGTGGTGTGGTGAACATCACAACCAGTGGCCAGTGTCTCCCCAGTACTGACATTTACACATCACACCAGGTACTCATTTAAGACTCAATCAACTTCGAAGAGGCCCTAGACCGATTCAGATAGTCACCACTAAGGTTGGCCATGGCTGGGAATTGAACTTGGGTCGCCGGGTTTGTAGTTCAGTGCGATAACCACAAACACTGCAGACACTCAATTAGTCACACAAATAAAGATCCCCCGTATAGCCGTAACCGATTGTAGGAGCAAGTGCTGTTAGCGAACATCTATGAAGGCCGGCAAAGCTCACCATCCCTGACACATGCCCCTCACTCCTCTCTCTACCTCCTATCATAACAAAAGGGGTTCCACAGGGTTGACGTCCTCGGCCCCCTCTTGTTCTCTCTTCATGTCAATGACTTGGGTACTGACCTGGATCATTCCAGGGTTAAGCTGTTTGCAGATGACACGATACTGATTACTGCTGGCCGCTCTCCGGATGACGTGATTGCTAAGCTCCAGGGTGATTTCAACCAACAACAACATCAGCTAGTTGCTCTTAAACTAGTCCTGAATACCTCCAAAACCAAGGTCCTATGCTTCTCACCAGGACTAAAGCAGGAAGTATTTTTTCCCCAATTAAATTCCTTAAATAATGATCAAATAGAGCAAGCAAAGATCTATAAGTATCTTGGGGTCATCTTTTGATTAAAAACTGAATTTTCAAGATCACATTGATTATATTGGTAAAAATAAAAAATTTATTTTCTGTATCGACACAAGCACTGCTTCCCGTCTATGTTCTGTTTGGAATTGATAAAAGCTACCATACTTCCTCTACTTGATTACTGTGACATTGTATATAAATCAGCCCACAGTACTATACTGAAGAAGCTTGACTCAGTCTATTACTCGGCCTTAAGATTTGCATTGAACTGCCCATATAGGACCCACCACTGTGATCTCTACATTGGGTCAAACTTAACATCTCTTAATGTTCGACGGCTTGTGCATCAGATAAAATGTATTCACGATGCACTAACAAAAAAATCAGCAGACTACCTGCTGGATCTCCTCACTGTTTCCAAGAACAAACGTGACCTAAGGTCCTTGCTCATTTACCAGCTTCATATTCCTTATTGCCGTACAAACACAGGAGGAAGGTCCTTTGCTGTTGATGCCACCAGAGTCTGGAATGCTATCACCAATAAACTGCAACTTGGATCATTACCTGTGAGATCTGCACTCAAAACTGCTCTTGAGGAGCTGTACACCCCCCCGCTGCCACTGCTATACAGAGTGGCCTGAAATCAAATGCATCTCTCCGAATGTCCGCTGCAAAGTATGATCTTGAGTTTTTATTATAGTGTGCTGATCTTTAAAGGTGCATTGAAAATTTGATACTCCTACTGATACTCCTGCTGTTATGGAGTGACTTATGCTGCCAGCTATGGCTACAAAGATGGGTCGTATATGTTATGTATATCGCTTATTGTTAAATTTGAATCACAGTTCCTATGATCACTGTTACATTGTTTTTATAGCTTTATTTTGGTGATTTCGAAAACGTATGGTGAAGGCATGTTTATTTGTTGAAGTACGGAGTTAGCCTGATAAATTTCGATTTAAAGCTTTCGTGACTGCAGGGATTCATCTTCTTGGTTCTTTCGGTAAAGTCACGTAGAAGGGAAGTAATAAAATAATAAAAATAAAACATAATAAAATAATATGTTTTATTTTTATTATTTTATTACTTCCCTTCTACGTGACTTTACCGAAAGAACCAAGAAGATTAGCCTGATAACTTTCATCGAAATTGTCTTATGGTTGTTATTGTTTTACTTGCATCCCACTGGGATTTTTGCACACAGCGTTGATATACAGTGTTTTTTTTCTGGAAGAATTTGCTGTTTATTTGCTGGATGTTTCTGTTGCGCGTCGTCACTTTAAGATGTTCTTTGTTCATGTTTTTGTTTGTTGCAGTTGAACCCGAGTCAAGAGCCGCATGGCTCATAGGGCTATACCTAATAAATGAAACTGAATCATGTCTCTGTGGCAGTAAACCACACCTTGATGTAGTCGGCCCAGTGCTGCAGCAAGACCTGGATTCCGCCCTTAACACGGCTGAACAGCTGATAAAGCAGGGACAGTTCAGGAATCCGGTTCTCATCCAGGAGGTTGTTCAACCCTGCAAATGCACACAAACTTATATACACACACAATATACATACTGACACATATCCACACAAACACAAGTATACAGATCAAGCAGACTGTTCAGTAGTGTGGAATTTGATTGGCGAGTCTCATGGTGTGGTGGTAAGTAGTGGGCACAGTCCTATGGTGAGTAGTGGTATGTCATGGTGAGTCTCGTGGTAAATTGTGATGAGTATTTGCAAATCTCATGATGAATAGTAATGAGTAGTTGCCAGTCTCGTGCTGTGGAGTCTCATGGTGTGGTGGCAAGTCTTGCAAGGAGTAGACAAGAGGCTATTGGTCAGTAGTGGGGAGTGTACAGGCTGCACCTTTCTGCAGGATGGCCGTCAAGTGCTCCCCTAGTAGCTGTTTCTCCACGGAGGCGATGAGTGACTTCCTGCAATGAGATGGCACAAAGACATACGTCATCAATGGGACATGCGTCGGTGAGCGTGTGTGAGCAAACAGGATTGATTGTGAAAGAATGAGGGCATATGCTTATGAGCAGTTCTCGTGTGGCAGAGGAGGACACTGGATCAGTTGAGCGGCTTTATCTTTCATCAGCCACATAGCGGAGTGTGGAAGCTACCTGACCTATTGCTCCATGCGAAGCTCCTGGTCTTCTCAGACACAGTTACACCTTTCCTTCAGTATACTTGTGAAACGTGGACTCCACTTTAAAGAAACATCTGCGCCTATTTGAAACATTCAGGCTGGTCTGCCTCTAAACCATCCTGGGTTTATATTCTTTGGCTCTTTCCGTAAAGTCACATATATAAAAATAATAATAAAAATAAAGTTAATTAAAAAAACCTTCGTGAGTTTACTGGCAATCCATAATGTAGACTGTAGCCTGATTTTTAAGCTGGTGAGCGTATTGGCAATCTATAATGCAGGCTGTAGCCTGGTTCGTAACCTAAGTGAGCACACTGTCAGTATATAATGTCGGCTTATTCTGGTTCTTTCAGACTTATTCTGGTTCTTTCATCCTGGGTTTACTTAGACTGGAATGCGTGAGTTCACAGACTCATTAAAGTTCTGGAAGCAAGCTGCATTGGCTGGGTCATGAAGCCTGCATGCCCAGCCATCGCATGCCCAGCCATCACATGCCCAAGCAGGTTGTTTGGCAGGATAGAGGAGGCTAACTGGGCACAGCACGAGCTGAAGAGGAGAAGGGCTGATGTAGTACCAGAGGATATGCAGCTCGTTGCACTTACTGATGATTAGTACGAGCGGTATCAAGATCGCTTCTGTGGAGGATGCTTGTGAAGGACACTACTGGGCAGTTGCAGGCAATCGCTCTCCAAAAACCGACACTCGTAACAACGAGCGGAGCGCCGGGTGGCTAAAACGCAGCAAATTGGCAGTGGGGAGCACAGGTGTGCCGTGACCTCCTGGTAGCAAGCTTTCTGTACTTTACGTGGCCTCCAAGTGCACCTAGCCTGGAAAAAGCACCGTCGTGATGTAACCAGCACTTCGTGGCCAATGGTGACTGCTGCTATTGTTGTCTTCTCATGTGTGATGAGTGGCGGTGTGGTGATTTTCACAATGCACTTCGATCCTGGTGGAACTGCATTGGTATACGTGTTAAAAATTTGTGTGCATTAGACCTGGGCAATTCTCACGATTCCTATCCTTATAACGTGATTCCGCTCTCAGAATTCAACACGGTTATTAGCAGCGCTGTGAGATTAGCAGAATCTCAGAATCATGGAGGAATCAGGCCGTGTGGACCTGGACATGGCATCGTATAACGGACGGCCCGTGGGGTCTGACCAGTCTAGTAAATTGTATTGTACTGCGTACACATTGGTCAAATGCTACAATTAGCTACGATATAAGTGTGCCGATGCGCATGCTATGCGTGTGTGTGCAGTTTTTCCCATGTGCAGCATTACTGTGTGCTCTGGTCAAGGTAGGTGATGATTCTGTCGGACTCCTCCTCTAGCCGCTTGTTCACATGATGCAAGTACTCCGGCACCTGCGCAGATACCACAGAGTCTCACGTGACTGCCACAGTACACTTGGTACCTTATGGATTGAGACAGCATTGCACAATGTGCTGCCTCAGAAACACTTTAATTAACAAGTGGTTTTCCTCTTTCATATCAGCTAAGAAACCAATTCCGCTCACTGCCAGAATTAGTTGAGCGTACTGTACACGTTCTGTTAAGATTTTTTTCTCCGTTAATTATTTTGAAATTGAGCCATCAGCGTCATGTAACATGACAAATACATTCCCATTTGAAGCTCACAGCAGGGAAAACTCCATCACTCAGTCAATGAACCACCACGAAAGATGACATCCACAGGCTGCTTATTCACACCAAGTGGCAACATTTTTGAACGCTCTGCAACAAGTGCCAATTGTTGTGTGGAGATTGTTTAGTCCTCTGGGCTTGAAATTAAAGACAACACCCACATTTTACATAAAGATGTTGTTGTACAATGACTGAAACTATTAATTGAAAATAGGTTTCATCACATGTGGCTGAAACCCAGATCAGAAGTCAGAATTTTAGCAGTGCCGGTTCAGTGCACTGACACCGCAAGGCCTCGGCATGGAATGACTGACTACTCCCCCACACCATGATTCAGTGAATTGTCAAGATTTGGGGTTCTGATTTGACTAAAAAAAGTATTCCCTTAGGACTCATGTGTACCACTTTGTTTATACTGTCTTTCCTGCAAGGTCATACGAGCTGTCTCATGTGTTCTTATGCCAAAACCACCAGCCTTAAGGTAACATACACATATAAATTACACTTAACATAAACAATCGAGTGTCCCTAGTATTAACCCCCAAAGTTGTCCAAGCACCTCCTTGCTTGTGTGCACTGTCAGTTCGAATGCCATGTGGTGGAGATGCTGGTGATGGCAATAAGTCACCTCGCGCTCCTGCATAAGCCTCTGTCCCTCCGCTGCGTACAGGCGATTTGTTTCAACCAAGAACCTCTGCTCAAAGCAGTCCTGGTATATCTGTGCACCAGCCCAAGAGCACACAGCAAAAGCAGGTCAGTCACACACGGCCTCCCGGACACGCAGTTATAGGTGAACAGAACAGACTAAAAATGTACTGGGTACAGACAAGAGGTGTACAGGTGGCTCGTATACACTCATCAAGCGGACAGACAGCATACTGATCAATGGTTGTGTATATTTGGCTGTGTACATGGCTATGTGTGTACACACCTGCAAGTTAATACAGCACACTGAGCAATGGGTGCGTGTGTATACTTGGCACGTACACACCTGCAGGTCAGACAGCATGCTGAGGAGGCTGCGCAGGAGGCTACGGTCAACCGTCTCGCCGCTGCGCTCACGCTCAATGAGCAGCAGGAGCCCGTCGATCGTGCGGTTCTGCACTAGGCGGTCACTCACAACGTGCGTGCGGAACAGCTCCAGACCCATGTCCCTGTACACACACACAAAAACAAAGGTCCTCTGTATGCTGTTAGCGAGCCCCTATTTAGCCCGGCACGACACATGAGGGGGTGGGTGGGTGGCCAGCAGCACGACTCGCTGCCTTTGTTACCCCAGTGTTGATGTTAACACACCACACGAGGTACTCATTTAAGACTGAAACAACCTGATGGCGGTGCATGATTGGTTCAGACGTTCGTCACTAATTTTGGCATTGAGTGAGAAATGAACTCAGGTCACCAGATTCCAAGGATTGTGATATGTAAAAATGATAGAAGACCTTACTGCAACTCGAGATTTGGAACATTGACCCACAAGCTATACCACACACTGACTCACTTCATGCACCAAAGTAGCACAGCTTTACGAGTGGACAAGAAGCTAATAACTCACCATATGGAAGGCAACATAGAGTTCTGCAGCACGTACGTACGGTCCAGAAACAGGAAGATACTTCTGATCATTATCTGTGGCACAGAAAACACAGGTCAACCATGAGCTTCTACGTGCAATGGCACTGCTGGGCAGGCGGTGTTATAGCGGGTGCCCGTCAAGGCTGGGATGAACCAGTGCAAACCCGAACCCTCTTTCGGACTACATTGCAATCCAAGTACTTACTTCAGGTAGGGTTAACACCAGGTTTCAGGTACCAACTGTTGTAAACATTGGTTTATATAGTGTCCGTGAGAAATTTAATGGTGTGAAGAAGCCATAATTCAGCATTGGATTAACGTGGCTAATGATGAGAATGATAGCGTCTAAATGTGACCACATTTCAAGCCAGGTCAATGAGATCGTAGTGCAATCACTGACCACACTACCATACCGATACACTCAGACACACTGTAAAATAAACACAACAAATCCCCCACAGAGCCATTAAAACTGGTGGGGCAAATACTGTCTACAAGCACCTATTAAGGATGGAACAGCGCATGGAAGGGGTAGTGGGCAGGACCACACCTGGCCACCAATGTCTCCATAGTGGAGATGTATACACGCTGTGCTAGTTACTGATTTAAGGCTGATTTGACCAAGGGGAAGGGAGGAATTATTTCTGATACCACTTGCCAATGATGTTAGCCGTGAGCAGGAACCAAAGATTGCTGGGTTCATAGTGAGTGCAGGAACCACTGCACCACTGCAGCCCTCACACAAACTCACATCATAGGGTGCGTCTTGCTTAGAAGCAGCTCATGTCAGTACCTATGGCATAAGCTGTCTTACCATCTGCCGGCAGTGATCTTGCCAGCACTTGTCGATGTGCTTCAGGAACAACACGCTGTCCATCGAGCCTGTGGGTTTTTGTTAAGGGCGACGGCTGTACACACATAGATGCCCGATTCATAACTTAGTATCAATCTGCATCTTTCATTTAACCAGCACTTCTTTTCAATGTATTTGCTGATACAGTTATTTATTCAGATTTTGGTTTTGGGTTAATCAGTGAATGTGTGGGTGAGTTTTATTATTGTTCTTCTTTCATATGGCTGATGTAGATGCAGAGCAACAACTACAATTTTACATTCAGGTGGTCAAGCCAAATAACCGTGTCATGTGTAGCGGAGTGTATCGCTGTGATGTCTCCTTCGCATTTGTGGATCAGGCATTGCATCGTTAGACGTTGCATGATCCAAGGCCGTAGCCATGAAGTCAACATTGGGGGGACCAAATCTTCCAGGGTGTCTGGGGGTCCCAACCCAGAAAAATATTAATCTCGATTTGAAGTTTTCGTGACTGCAGGGATCCATACTTTGGTTCTTTCGGTAAAGTCACGTAGGTAGAAAATAAAATAAATTATATCACGACGTTTCGTGGATAATGAAATTGACCTACGAATACCTATCTTTTTAATGAATTACCTTCAATAAATACATAAACTATGAAATACATTAAAATTTTACGCGAAAATTTTTGTTATAATAAGCAGTAGGAGAATGCAGCAATGCCAATGATCATTGCGATGCCATTACTGCTCCTGTATATACACATTTGGATAGACTGGGAAGTCATCTTGATCTCTTAACTTTATTTCATCACTTAATTTTATCACTTTCTCATATCACATTTTCTCATCACTTTATATCATGACTTTATTTCTCTCTTTCTCTCTCGATGCAGTCGTATAATGTTCCAGACATGATTCGCGGATAGCAAGTTCACTATTAACAATGGAATAATACATTTAGTAAGTGATAGGGTCAACTGGTAGGTGGGTGGATATATGTGCAGGTGGGTGAGTGCTGCCCATGTTGCAAGTGGGCCAAGGATATCCCCAGAAGTGCTGGATCTGAGCGCGGATGTGCTCCTCGCACACCTGCCGCAGCTGTAGGTAAAGCTTTGCAGAGATCTTGTACGAACACAGGTTCTCCACCGCCTACCAGATGGAGGGGGAGCATGGCAGAACCAGCACCAACATCATCATTACCATGCACTACACCATAATGGATCCTCAATAGGGATATCATTTTAACTAAATAACTATGCTTAATAATTATACAAGGTTATGAAGATGCCTTCGGATCATGCCGACAGCTATACAAATGTATGTGGAACAAGGCACCGATTCAACGAATTATAATTTCCACACACTCAAATACTCGCATCAAATTGTGCGTGCTAGCAGTGATTAATTTAATTTATGTATGTCACGTAACACCCTGCAGCCACAACCTTCAAGTTCATTGTTTAACCAGGTGAAAACTCAAAGAGACCAGGCTAGAAGCACTACATTCACCAAAATAACAAAATATCTAGCCATCTATCAGTGTGAGCTCCAGGTTCGGAGGTGAAATGCCAACGTAAGCCAGCACTTCCGCTCTGTTCAAAACCTCTTTTGGCTGAGCTGAGTCCACTCCCCCATGTCACCCCCCTACTATGTCCACCTTTGTCTTCCTCTTGCTCGTTTGCCTTAGATTTCCCCAAGGATGAGGTGTGCCAGAAAGGCTCCATGTGAGGCTTGAGCTCCATGTCATAAAGCTTGCACTCTAGAGGTTATATTGGAACCCCAATCCATGACAGAGTGAAGAATGGTTCCACACCACCCTGTGTTGCTGGGCTCACCTGGTAGAGCTCCTCTAGGTTGTACTTAATGGAGGTGCTGTTCTGGATCGCCTGCACAGCCTCCTGCAGCTTTTGCCACGTCTCCGCAGGGTAGCTGTCAGGCAGCTTGGGCTTGTCTGCACACACGCACACATACACACATATATAGAATACATGCACACAACAGCCGCCAATCACCACTAAGTGATGGTGATGTCACCACAGAACTTTTGCAAGGCTAGATGCACTTTGGGGTCACATGAAGTTTGGAAGACTCCCTGGTAGGTCACGGGACAGACCCAGATGTTACGCGTCAACTAAGAGGACCACCACCTGTGCTCCCCACTGTACGAACTTGTTGCGTTTTAGAGAACCGGTAAACCACTCACCTTTGTTGTTGGAGGGCAACTGCCTCCAACTGCCCAGTAGCATCCTTTGAGCCTCTTCCACATAAGTCGATATTGATACCGCTGGTACCAGTATTGGCAAGTTCAATGAGCTTCCCACATAAAAATGAAGGTTTTTGTTTGTTATACATATGTAGGGACATAAATGGCGTCCCTGGGGTGTGACTATTGTGAGGAGATGCGCTCCCTTTACCTGCACTTGTCTGCCGATGGGGACTCGAGGGGTCTGTCACGTTGGCTAGGGTGCCATCGGGAGAGTCAGGGGAAGTGACGTGGCAAGAGCCGGGGTGGGGCCACGCTCAGGGAAGGGAAAGGGAAGAGGCGGGGCCTTGGGACAGTGTGAGGCAGTAAGTGTGGGGCTCGGATGGTGCATGGTCACGCTGGTGGAAGCCGGCGTTGAGGTGTAGAATAGCCTTGTTGTAGCTGTTACTGTTAAGTGAATAAAGTGTGGTGCCTCCTATCCCAGTGTGCCTCGTCAGACACGCATTACACATACAGTACAGGCTCTCATACAAATACAAGTGTACATGTTCATGGAGAGATCTAACAATTGCTGTTCACCACTAAGTGGTTGTGACGTCACCATGTGCCTGTGCCAGGCTAGGTGCACTTTTTGGCCACATAAAGTGTCAAAGCTCGCAGAAGATTTCGATTTAAAGCTTTCGTGACTGCAGGGATTCATCTTCTTGGTTCTTTCGGTAAAGTCACGTAGAAGGGAAATAATAAAATAAAATAATTTTTTTACATAATAAAATTACATTCTCATGACGTTTCGGCCACAACATAAGCAGCCGTCCTCAGGTGAAGAACAGGGCTGTTGGAAAGACAGCATCCGAATGGACACCACCAAGCTTGGCAGCGTATATTTAAGCTGGGTTAGAGGAGGAGAGCGCCTTAACAAAGGAATTTACATATCAACAGAGGAATTAGCATATTTATGGAAAATGCAGATATGGGATTAGTCACTACTTGTGGAATGTGTAGGTGGTGGGGGGGGTCTCAAAGTCATATTATGCTCGAGTATTATGTAGGATTAGCAGTCATAAAGGGAGGAAGTAGGATTAGCAGTAATAAAGGGAGGGACATTTTAATAGTAAGGAGCTGCAGCAGCCAAACCACCACGTAAAAAACTAAAATATATTGAGAAACTATGAAGGATGAAAGAGCACATGAGTGGGTGATAGTGTGGCCCGCATCATGATCGAGTGTATTTGTCCATCAGTGCCTTATTTATATACACAGCACGAAATATTTCAAAAAGGTTAAGTTGCCCAAAACCAAGAACAGGTTCAGATTTCGCTTGTCATTGATGGTTGGCTATGTACGCTGCGAAAGAGGTTCAGCTTACATACATGTTACCTGTGGCCGTGAACAGAACTCAGGACACTGGGTTGTATGCTGAACTTATTTCACACCGTATGTCGCCAACTGTGCTAATCGGAAGTGAACACAGATTGTCAGTTTTGTAGCAGAGTGCACACACAACTACAACAACCATTCACCACTAAGTGGCGGTGACGTCACAACGGTGCTTGTGCCAGGCTACAAAGACAAAGATCCCCCGTATAGCTTGAACTAACTGTAGGAACAAGTGCTGTGAGTGAGCACCTATGAAGGCCGGCACGGCACACAAGGGGGTGGGTGTCCAGCACTATGCCCGGCTGCCTTTTGGGTCCCGAGTGGCAATGTTTACACACCGGACCAGGTACTCAATTTGAGGCCGAGTGGACCTAGGGAAGGCCCGGGACAGGTTCAGATAATCGTAACTTGTATTGACCATGAGCGGGAATTGAACCCGAGTCACCGTGGTTGTAGTGAAGCACGCTAACCGCTACACCACCGCTATGCCACCACATGCACACATGCAGAAAGACAAAGACTTTCCATTTAACATGACAGACTGTTGCACCAAGTATTGTTTAGGCCAGCATGACAGACAATATGGTGGTATGACCAGCACCATGCCTGGCTATGTTGTATTCCCAGTCCTGATGTTTGCACACTGCACTAGGTACCCTGTAATGGCCGAGCCAGCCAAGGTGCAGGATAGATTCAGATACAACTTGGCACAGATGTTAACCATGTTCTGGAATCAGTCAGGGCACTGGGATTTATAGCACTACGTGAACCAATGAAACATTGCAAGTACACAAAACGACAAAGATCACCCATATTGCCTTAACAGACGTTTTTGGGCAAGTGCTGTTCATGACCGTCGTCTCCCCAGTAATGATGGTTACACATGGCACCAGGTACTCAATTGAGGCTAAGTCGACCTAGGGGAGGCCCAGAAACGGTTCAGATAATCGTCACTGGTGTAGGCCGTGAGTGGGAATCAAACCTGAGTCACCGGATTCGTAGCAGTGTGTTAACCAATGCACCACCGCAAGTGCACACACACGCACACACATACACGGCACGCCATTGCAATGGTTTCCTCCCAATAGATCTGTAAGAATAATATTATCAAATTCCCCCAATGGTGGAGGCAAACACTAAGCAGTGCTCATAAAGGAAAGGAGTCACGTTTACTTCTCTCAGAATCTTATTTAGACTGGAGGAATCCGATGAGCTATGAAGTTATTTTTCAGAGATGTCCAAGAGGGCTTCATCAGCAAGTTATAAGAATACAAAAAAACAATCAAGAGAGCAAAATAGAGAACAGGTAAGCAAGTCACGCATCATAAATAAAGTATATAAGTACAAAAGGTATAAGTGCATAGAATCCTGAAATGCAAGCTTGGGCAAGGCAGCAAAATAACAACAAAAAGAGTCCCAGACCACACCAAGACATGTATATAGCCCCAAAAGCCTCACCGAGTCTCAAGAGCTTTTCAAGAGGGTCTGAAAAAATAACCTTGCAGAAAATGGTCTAAGGAGATTTCAGGAGCCTAGAGCAGTGGTCCATAAGGTGGTGGGATGTGGCCTGCGGAACTGTTGCAAATACAGTGATCCCTCGTTTATCGCGGTTAATGGGGACCGGAACCCCTCGCGATAGGTGAAAATCCGCGAAGTAGGATTGGCCCCCTAGGAATTTCCGTATAGGTGTGTGTGGGTACCAGAATGTTTAAAATATGTATATTTATACTTTATATATATATTTTACTTAAATCTATTTAATTATAAAACCTTAATATTATACATTCTCTCTCTCTCTCTCATACGATACGTATTATGGTGTTCTACACTCACCAATGACAGTACAGTAGTATCTTGAGACTTGACTCCAGTAATGACGACGACGAGGATGACAATGACGATGACAATGACGACGATGACAGACCTGTGCAGTTCGATGAATGTGATGATGAATGATGATGATGATGGTGTTACTGCACAGGTATAATGAGGCCTTTAAATCAGTTCGAAAAATCCGCGATGCACTGAGGCCGCGAAACTTGAACTGCGAAGTGGCGAGGGATTACTGTACTACAAATTGTAGTTTCTATTTGAAATATCTGATATTGGTGCACTGTCATTCACGAAAAATGAGGGTTGAAAGTGTTCCGTAAATCCAGAAGGGCCTAGTGGATAACACTCAAGAGCAAAACACAGGTGACCTCGAGCCGCTTGCTGTATTGCCATCTCGTGGCCACCTCGCAGTCAAGCAGGTTTGAGTGTTTCACAAATCTTCATGTTCTCCAAAGCGCTGGACGACACGTATGCACGAGCTTTTCATATTCAGAGGTGACTGAAGACGGAAATATAAAAATCCAAAATACATTTAATTATTGGCAAAGCGCTAATTGCTCGAACAGAGGGAATGCCACTAAATTCAAATTGTTGTTACAATGATGTCTATTTCCCTGATAAACATACACGTCTCAGAGACATATGTATGTAGCCAACCGTGCTAATCTGAGGTGCAGAAGAGACCATGAACAGTCGTAGCCTGGCTCAAAACTAGCCTGCTCATAAACTCGAGGCGACGGCACGGCCGCTCATCAACACAAAACTCCCAACACGTACAAATTCATAAGGGCGCCATGGTGGCGAGATGTTAGATACCTCACCTGGAATACAGGATGCCGTGGGTTCGATCCCGATCCTGACGCCTATATAATTGGAGTTTGTGTGTTCTCCCCGTGATCGCGTGAAACATGCGTTGACAGTATTTGGCTGCTATACATTTCCACTTAAGCCACTTCGTTGAGCTATTACTTGTAGTTAGGTAGCTATATAGCTCAGTGGGGTTTCCCTGGTAAAATAAAAATAGTAAACCAAAAGTTGTAGGCTTTAAAGTGCTCACATTTCACCTAAAGAGTGCCACTATCCCCATATTAACGAAGAGCATAGTTCTGTGAAGCAACTCAACTTGCACACCCAGGCTACTGACATGAAAACATGGAAGCTGCCATGATGAATTGAAAACTCCATTGAGCACTCACAATATACGCATGCACCATACATCAGTCAGATTCATACAATAGCCAATGCCACATGAAATAAGATGAAATTCTCAGTGGGTTTATCCTAAGATAAATAATAATTACACCTCATGTGACATGGATTGGTGTCCAAGCAATGAGGATGTCTCAATGAGGAGCTTCGGGTCCATTAATAGCATCAAAAGGCCTGGTGGGTAAATGTGATGTTGGAACCAGTTTAGTGTTTCCTATTAAGAATGAAGATGCTTCATCCTTAAATAAAGACATCATAAAAGGTGCAGTGGGGCTTTCCTGACTGAAGATATAAAATACTGAAAACTACAAGCGTCCATACATTTGGGTTCGTCAAGAGCAGGAGATGGAGAGACTGGATCAAAAGGTGCCCCATGCTTCCAAGCCTGAGCCCTGATCTTCGTCAATGAGGCACAATCCAAACATTCAGATTTTTACAAAGACTTCTCAACACCTCAAATGTTCACCTCCGGCAGGAGCCGTTTGCATTGACAGTTCCGCTCCTAGGCTATGGGCTCCGTTTAATACCTGTAAACTGAATAAACTAACAAAATTTTCTGAAATCTTGATGCCATATAAAATAAAAAGTTAAAATGGTACTGAAGAACCGATTTGAAATTCACAAATGCAAGGCCTATATCACATTCAAAAACTACTCACTTATCACTCCACCTCAACCTCGCCTAGATTCCTTCTGGGCAAAGGTGGCCCATCCCTGGAAGGCTTACTAGGCCACAGTGGGAGATGGTGCAAAGGACTGTCCCATGTCACAGTTACGCCCAATTCTTCAAACCACTGCTGCCAGTGCGAGGTTGCAGATGTGATTGACTGAGCGGTGAACTCCGTGTAAGGCTGAAAGCCCCGTGTGGGGCTGTGAAGAAGTAGCTATGCGTCCAGTGTGATGCTGTTAGCAGTGAAGCTGTGAGGGAGTGGCTGTGAGTGATAAGCTTGTGCCGGAGGCCCCGAGGGGACAGGTGTCTATGACGTCTCCTGGCCAAACCCCATTTGGCGGAGCCAGGAGATTGAATCTCGGGGCTCCTCCAGAAACAACAAAAAGCCACTACGGATGGCCACGTGGAATGTCGAACACTTACTGCAGAGGAGAGGCTGCCACTCCTCTGTCAGGAGCTGGACCGGTACTGCCTGGATCTCTGTGGCATTCAGGAGGTCCGGCGGACCGGCTCTGGCTCCTCCCACCATGAGGGGTGGACAGTCCTACACTCGGGGCAGGAGACTGCCAAACAACAGGGAGTGGCTCTTCTTCTGAACAAAAGAATGAAGGGGGCGTGGGAGCGTGGCGGTGAGGTGTGGGAAGCTGTAAGCCCCAGGCTACTTTGGGCTCGCCTTCCCATCAACCGGAGACGAGGAGTGGTGGTCGTGGTTACTTATGCCCCCACCGAAGACGAACATCCGTGGAGGGATACAGGCAAGGCTGATGAGTCAGATGCCTTCTATGTCCTCCTGTCACAAGTGCTAGCTAAAGTAGCCACTCGGGATAGAGTCATCTTGTTGGGTGACTTTAATGCCCGAGTTGGTCATGATGCTGGCACCTGGTCTGGAGTGATAGGAAGGCATGGGTCAGATCACCTCAATAACAACGATAGGAGACCGCTAGATTTTCGTGCAGCCCATGGGCTTGTAATTACCAACACGCTGTTCCAGCATCGGCGCATCCACACAACATCATGGATGCATGCCGGGTCCAAGCAAGAACATCTGCTGGACTACATAGTGACAGAACAGCGGATGCGGGCCCATGTCCTTGACACCAGGACCTACCGTGGAGCTGATCTGCCCTCTGACCATCGACTTGTCATCTGTAAGATGCGCCTGCCATTCTTCCACTCCGGTGGTGGGTGTACACCCAGAACCCCATTCAAATCTAAGGTGGCCTGGTCTCAGCTGATGAAAGTTGCAAGCTAGAATTTCATAATCGCTTGCGACTGGGGTTGGCATCGTCCCCCACTCCTCCAGATTTCGAGTGTAAATGGGTGAGGTTTAGGACTGTGACTCAGGCAGCTGCAGTGGCTGCTTTGGGTATGCAGTCCAGACCTCCCCAGAGACCCTGGCTGACAGAGGAGGTGTTCAAGCTGGCTGAGAAAAAGCGACAGGCCCACTCTAATCGTCTACAGCATCCCACGTCAGAGAATGAGGAGGCTTACCACAGCCTTCGCTCGGAGGTTCGGAGAGCTGTGAGGCGCTGCAAGGATGGGTGGTGGTCGCGGGTTGCTGAGAAGATGGAGTCTGCCTCAATGGCCTGCGATCACAAATCCCTATTTAACTCCAACAAAAAAGTAACCTGCAGTGCCACACCTATTAACATCATTAGGGGAAAAAACGGTGATTCAATCTCCGACCCCCAGGAACACGTTTGCAGATTTGCTGAGCATTTCTGTTAAGTCCTGGGGGAGGGGAAATCCCTCGACATGGAAAACATCGTGGGACAAAAGTGGGGATGACCCTGCTGAGGCTGCCGTGCCTCAAATATTGGAAAAAGTCATCCCCTGTGAGTGGCTGACTGAGGTGCCATCTGTTGAGGAAGTACTGAAGGCGATCCAGAGTCTGAGACCAGGAAAGGCACCGGACAGAGATAATCTCCCAAGCAAAATGCTGATGGAGGGTGGCGTTTGTGCACAGACTGCCCTACATGACATCATAACAACAGTCTGGACCACTGGACGGGTTCCACAGGATTGGAAGGATGCCCTTGTGGTCCCCTCTAAGAAGTGTGACCGCACAGACTGTAACAACTACAGGGGCATCTCACTCCTCAGTGTGCCACGCTGAGGAGAGGCTTGGGGAGCCCCAATGTGGTTTCAGGAATGGGCGGTCCTGTACAGATGCCATATTCTCTGTCCGTTTGCTACAGTTGAGGTGTAGGGAATTCCAACAAGACCTACATCTTTGCTTTATTGACCTGGTCCAGGCCTATGATACCATCAGTAGGCCTGGGCTCTGGGTTGTTCTTCGTGCTTTCGGAGTCCCTGACCCTCTGCTTACGATCATTAAGGACCTTCATGATGGTGAGCGGGCCCGGTTAAAACTACGTGGCCGGGAGTTGGTGCGACAGGGATGTCCTCTGGCTCCAACATTATTTAACATATTTTTCGACCATGTAGTTCGTGAAGCCTTTGATGGCTGTACCAGAGGAATTTCCATCTGGTAAAGATACAATGGGAGGCTGATCGATGCCCGGGTGCGGTCAAGGGATGGCTCCCTATTGGTCAACCACATTATGTATGCCGATGATCTGGTAATTGACGCTCACTCAGAGGAGGAGTTGGAGGCGCTGCTGCTGAAACTGGAGCGTGCCACTAAGAGGTGGGGCCTTACTATCAGCCCCACCAAAACTAAGCACTTGCCTGGGTATTTTGTACCATCGGGCACTCCACCCCCACAACTCCCAATCGGTGATGGGGTCAGTTGTGGAGAGAGTGGAGAGTTTCCCATACCTGGGCAGTGTGCTCATGACCGCCTCCGGTTTGACAGCAGAGGTCTCACTCAGAATCAGTTGAGCGGCATTATCTTTTCATCGGTTGCGTAACGCTGTGTGGAAGCTACCTGGTCTGTCGCTCTGCACGAAGCTTCAAGTCTTCTCGGCCACGGTCATTCCCTCCCTTCTGTACGCTAGCGAAACATGGACCCCCTTAATGCAGTATCTTCGCCGATTGGAAACATTTAGGCTGGCCTGCCTATGATCCATACTGGGTTTAAGCAGGCTGGATTGTGTGAGCTCACAAATCTTTGAAAGATCAGAGCAAAGTCCCATCGGTGAGCTCCTCCGGCAGGCAAGGCTGCGTTGGCTGGGTCATGTAGCCCGCATGCCCAGTCACCGCATGCTTAAACAGCTTTTGTTTGGCCGGACAGAGGGGGCTATACGGGCGCGGCACGGGCTAGAGAAGAGATAGAGTGATGTGGTACAGGAGGATGTGGAGCTGAGTGGACATGCCGATGACTGGTCCCAGCGGTGTCAAAATCGGCCTCTGTGAAGGAGGCTCGTGAAAGACGCTGCTGGGCAGTTGGAAGCAGTCGCCCTCCAACAACAACGGAGGGCGGAGGAGCGACGCTCACAACAACGAGCGGAGCACCGGGTGGCTAAAGCACAGCAAGTTGGCACAGTAGGGGGCACAGGTGGTGCATCAGCCAGTCATCTCGGTCATCTCAGTCAGTTGACCCGTGGCACCTGGGTCTGCCTCGTGACCTCCTGCCAGCGGGCGTTCGACACTTCACGTGGCCTCAAGGTGCACATGGGCCTGGCACAAGCGTCGTGGTGACGTCACCGCTACTTAGTGGCGATTGGCGGTTGTTGTTGTGAGTGAGCCCCAGAGGTGGGACAAAGTCATTGTTATGCAAGTCCAAGTCGAGTCGCAAGTCATCAAATTCATGACTCGAGTCTGACTCGAGTCCAAGTCACATGACTCGAGTCCACATCTCATAGGTGGGACAAAGTCATTGTTATGCAAGTCCAAGTCGAGTCGCAAGTCATCAAATTCATGACTCGAGTCTGACTCGAGTCCAAGTCACATGACTCGAGTCCACACCTCTGGTGAGCCCCCGTGTGAGGCTGAGTGAGCAGTTGTGAGCCCCGTGTGAAGCGATGGAGAAATGTCCTAACTCAGTCATGCCGGCCTCTGACTGCGGCTCAGGGAAAGTTATTTATGGTCACGTGAGTGAGGAAAGCTCCGCTCACTGCCTGGGAGCATCGTGGCCGAGTTTGTGTCGTGAGGATTGCGTGCGAACGCGTCACATATAAGACATTCCATCACACAGCACAACATGACAAACAAATATAACACAATAAAAGTGAAAACAAAAGAAAATAGAACCCAACAGAACAAATCTGATCACAAAGCAACTTTAACAAAAACTACCCAACACAACCAAACAATACAAAACACTGCCTAAACTACCTAAACATCACACGGAACCAAATACAACCCAACATTACCTAAAGCATACTAAACCCAACACAACCTAAACAATACACTGACCACAATACTACCCAACACTGCGAAAACAAGACACTAAATCCAACACGACCTAATATACACAACGTGGTCGTCATGTAAGCCTGGTCCAGCATGTATAACTATAGGTCAGGGGTCGGCAACCTACGGCTCCGGAGCCGCATGCGGCTCTTTACGGGCTGCTTCTTGACGATATGTACGTATGTACAGTATGTACTCAGATGCATTGCGGCTCTTGAAATACTGAATTTTGTACCGAATTGGAAAGAAATGGCTCTTCTTGTTATTTTGGTTGCCGACCCCTGCTATAGGTGGATAGTACAGCGATACGACATCTCATATGAAACACTTATTAATGTCTTCATGAATGTAACACAGCTACAATAATTATTTGTCATACGTTATGTTGGTATTACAAATCTATTCAAATGCCTGGATGCTTGTGTTTTATTTAAAGGCCTAGCAAGTTTCAAGCCCCTCTTTTTGCCTAGATCCCCTGCCGGGTTCGCTCGACAGGGCTGCCTAGGTGATGAGGGAGGGCGGGGGGGTCACGTAGATACAAGGGCCGTGATTGAGGGCAGTGCCTGTTTATTGGCATCTGTGTTGGAAACTAAATAAACTAAGTGACAGAGATTAACATCGCACTTGTGTAAAATGTGATCACTGGAACTATTTTACGAGCAGGAAAGTAAAAATGTTTCATAACCCAAAAACAATACAAGCGTGACCCACCACTACGACATTAGACTAGTGACGTCATTGATTTGACACTGGTACACATTCACTATCGCAGAGTTAAACACACATTGCTGCCATAGAGATACACACATCACGACGATCACAGACACGCCATTACGATCAGATACACCCAGATAGTTATACAAAACACATAACAAACACTCATGCAGAAATACAAACACCTTCACTATCACAAACACCATGACAAAGAAACACCATTAACAATACAGACGAAACAGCATTACTAACACATACACAAATGCTGTCACTAAAACACACACCATTAAACAAACAAATCACCCATAGGAACACATACATTACTACTAGATATACACAAAATATAATTAAATAGTATACACACGATTACTGAAACGCTCGCAATCCTCACTACACAATAACACAAATGGACAAATACGATACACACACTAAACAATGTCACAAACGAAACCCATTCCCCATTGATGCCTGGTCCCCGCCATGTGAATGTGGTGTTTACATCTCAGGGCTGACAAGAGTTGAACAAGTTACCAGTGTCATCGTCACAACGCAGTACAGACGACCCGAAGTGAACTCCACTAACTCTTCCTCGCTCTTTTAGGCCGAGTCCACCTAGCGGGGCCTTCACGGTTTAGCAAGGAATCAGATCCGACACTCGTTTGTATGTATTGTGTATGGTGAACTTCTTTCGCACCTCCGATCAGCACGTAGCCAACCGTACTCATCGGAGGTGCGATCCTTTATGCACACACTCACTCACACATACAACAGCACAAGATCCTTCATGTAGCCTTTAAACTGGGGTGGGAAAAGTGGTGCTAGAGAGCAAATATTAAGGGGCCGGAATTCTGCACCAGGGGGTGGTGTGGCCAGGACCACGCCAGGTAGCCTTTGTATCCCCAGTGGCGATGCTTACACGACAGTGGCTTGGTCGACCTCGGGGAACAGTAGAATAGGTTAGATCAGGTCACATACTGCCACCACACGCCACTGATAAAACCATTGGCCTGGAGTCGAACTCGGATGGCCGAGGTCGTCGTGCGGTGCCCGAACCACTCCACCACCACACACGAACACACGGCAGAGCAGCCTGGGCCCGCACCTCTGAAGTTCTTGATGACGAGCTTCTTGGCCGAGCCGGGTTTGTTGTTGCCGCTGCTGCCGCCCGCGGCCGCCTTGGTGAGGCCATTCGTGTGGCCGAGCGCCGAGATGGTCGCCCTGCGCTGGTTCTGCTGCCCCTCGTCCATGTCGCACTGCTGCCCCTTGAACCTCTTGGCGGCGTGGTGCGCGGTGCCGTGGGGCGACTGCAGAGCCGAGTGGAGTTGGGCCTGTCCCGGACTCGGCTCCAACCCCTGCCCAGAGTCTTTCCCCGAGCCAGACACCTGCGCTGAACCCTGCTGCTGCGCTTGCCCCGAGTCTTTCCCCGAGCCCTGGCCTGAGACCTGTCCTAGAGGGCTGTGGCTAAACCCTGCCACCTCCTGCCCTCTCCCCGCTGCTGCCGCCGCTGCTGCTGCCGCTGCCGCCCTCTCTCCCTGCTGCTCCGTGGCCCCCGCGCTCCCCTCGGCGCGCAGCATCAACATGAACCGCGGCCCGGGGGGGGCTGCGCGCCGCGTGGCCGTGCGCGCCGCGCGTGGCTGCGTCTAGAGTCGCGGCACGAGTGGCTGTTGTGAGTGGCTGCTGCTGCTGCTGCTGATGCCTGTGCTGTTGTGTATCGTGGCCGTGGTTATCGTTGTTGTTGTTGTTTCTGGGTGTTTGTTGTTATTGTTGTCGCTTCTTGACGTTGCCGCTCGCGCTCCTTTGTAGGCGACTCTAAGATGGCCACCACTGCGGCACAAAGCATGACGGGAAGCGCGAAATAAATAAATAATCCGAGGAGGGGCGGGTCCAAGGGCGGGGCTCTAGCTGGTGGTGACGTCACGTCAAGGTTATTTTTAGCGCGTTGCGTCATCGCGGATTGGCGGGAAGCATCAACTGGCGAGGAGTGCCCGGATGTAGCACTGAAAGTGGGAGAACTGGGAGAACTTTCCCTCACGGAGGTCCAATTTGGATCTTTAAATACTCAATATATTTTAGCGAGCCGCGCATTAGTTGCCACTTTAACTTTGAGGATGCTTAGAACTGGATGATCCATTGCCTAATGCGCCGCACACCGCGTCTCGAACAGCGCCGGCATCGACTTGATGGGTGACAGCACGAAGCTGATTAAGCTGGCGACTTGCCCGGTGTGTGAGCGGGTCTTGGCGACACGTGGAACGATGCACGATGATGACTCTGCAACGTCCCACGAAGGGACCCGTGATGACTATTAACTTGTCGCTTTACGGTCAACTTTGTCAGATCGTTTCATCATCATCATCGTGGTGGTGCCCGGGCACCGTGAGGGGCAATGCTCACCACGTCTCTCCCTCGCACCAGTAAAAACTCCTCCTCCAGTCGCCACATTCCTCCTCTCGTGTCCTACAGCTCTCACCGTGAGTCTCTTAGATATCGGCAGATGTTTGTGTGTTCGCTTCTCCACTGCTGCACCACTCGCCTCGTCATGGTCACTCGGCGCTTCAGCCGCTCTCCTGCAACCACGGGGGGAGCTCCACCACAACCACCACGGGGGGAGCTCCACCACAACCACCACGGGGGAGCTCCACCATCCCGTGGAGAGCTCCACCACAACCACCACGGGGGGAGCTCCACCACAACCACCACGGGGGAGCTCCATCACAACCACCACGGGGGGAGCTCCATCACAACCACCACGGGGGGGAGCTCCACCACCACCACGGGGGGGAGCTCCACCACAACCACCACGGGGGGAGCTCCACCACAACCACCACGGGAGGAGCTCCACCACAACCACCACGAGGGGAGCTCCACCACAACCACCACGGGAGGAGCTCCACCACAACCACCACGAGGGGAGCTCCATCACAACCACCACGGGGGGAGCTCCACCACAACCACCACGGGGGGAGCTCCACCACAACCACCACGGGGGGGAGCTCCACCACAACCACCACGGGGGGGAGCTCCATCACCACCACCACGGGGGGGAGCTCCACCACAACCACCACGGGGGGGAGCTCCACCACCACAACCACGGGGGGAGCTCCACCACAACCACCACGGGGGGGAGCTCCACCACCACAACCACGGGGGGAGCTCCATCACAACCACCACGGGGGGGAGCTCCACAACCACGGGAGAGCCGGACAACGTGGCCGTCGTGGTTGCCCTTTGCTCTCAGCGCCCCGCTGGGCTCCAGCCCTCTCGACTCACGATCTCACCATGCGTTAGTGCAGGGGTCCTCAAACTTTTTAAACAGGGGGCCAGTTCACTGTCCCTCAGACCGTTGGAGCGCCGGACTATAGTTTAAAAAAAACTATGAACAAATTCCTATGCACACTGCATATATCTTATTTTGAAGTAAAGAAACAAAACGGGAACAAATACAATATTTAAAAAGAAGAACAAGTAAAGTTAAATCAACAAACTTGCCAGTATTTCAATGGGAACTATGGGCCTGCCTTTGGCTAATGAGATGGTCAATGTCCGGTTCCATATTTGTCACTGCTAGTCGTAACAAGTGATGCAAGTGTGCATCCGTTAGTCTAGATCTGGTTGGAGATTTCAAATGTTTCATTCTGGAAAAAGTCTGTTCACAGACATAAGTGCTGCCAAAGAGGGTTGCCATTTTGAGTGCATGGTTCCTGAGATGAGGATATGTCTCAGAGGAGAGAGATGCATAGAAATTATGAAGGCTGCTTGACTTGAATGCGTCTTTCAGAGAGTCACAATTCTGCAGTTCAGCCAGTTCCATTTGGTAAATTGTATCCACATTTTCAATGTCAATAGAAAATGGGTTACGGAAAAGCTGTATGTCCTGTTCATGGAGATGAAGCTCTTTAAATCTAAATTGGAACTCCTTTTGCAATTTTTCCAGTGAATCCACACATGTTTTGTTTGGGAATGCAACCAATGGTTTTTCCGCTAACAGATTTTGAGTTGTGGGGAGATGGCAGAAGTTGTCCTCCTTCACTTGTTTGATGAGGAGGCCTAATTTTACTTCAAATGCTTTGACATGTGATTGCATATCACAGATGAGCTTCCCCATTTCCTTGAAGTTGCACATTGAAACTGTTGAGTAGCTCTGTTACATCTGTCAGAAAGGCAAGGTGCCATTTCCATTCTGCATCATTGAGCTCTGGTACTTCTTTGTTTTTTGAAAGCAGAAAAGCTGTAATCTGTGGAAGTCATAGAAACGTTTCAAAACTCTCCCTCGACTCAGCCAACAGACTTCTGTGTGGTACAGAACATCTTCATAGTCAACATTTAGCTCAGACAGAAATTCCTGAAATTGTCTGTGGTTTAGTGCATGAGCTCTAATGAATTTCGATTTAAAGCTTTCGTGACTGCAGGGATTCATCTTCTTGGTTCTTTCGGTAAAGGCACGTAGAAGGGAAGTAATAAAATAATAAAAATAAAACATAATAAAATAATTCTCACGACGTTTCGGCCACAACGCAAGCAGCCGTCCTCAGGTGAAAACCAGGTCTTTCGAGACGACAGCGTCTGAATGAAACAGCACACGAGCTTGGAGCATATATAAGCTGGGTTGGAAGGGGGGGGGGGGGAAAGGGCGCCATGACAAAAAAATTTGCATATCAAGAGGAATTTAGCATATTTATGGGAAATGCAGGTATGTGATTAGTACTACATATGCCCGTGCATTATGCAGGATTAGCAGCATCAAAGGGAAGGGTAGCATTAATACTCCTTCCCTTTATTAAATCTACCCCTCCCTTTGATGCTGCTAATCCTGCATAATGCACGGGCATAATTAGTACTATTCACATACCTTCATTTTCCCATATCCCCTCCCTTTGATGCTGCTAGTCCTGCATAATGCACGGGCATATGTAGTACTAATCACATACTTGCATTTCCCATAAATATGCTAAATTCCTCTTGATATGCAAATTCCTTTGTCAAGGCGCCCAGCTTATATATATGCTCCAAGCTCGTGTGCTGTTTCGTTCAGACGCTGTCGCGTCGACAGACCTGGTTTTCACCTGAGGACGGCAGCTTGCGTTGTGGCCGAAACGTCGTGAGAATTATTTTTATTATGTTTTATTTTTATTATTTTATTACTTCCCTTCTACGTAGCTCTAATGAAGTTAACACAAGATACCACAATTTTCATAACAGAGTCCCACTTCAGTGATTTACTACACAGCGCTTGTTGGTGGATGAGGCAGTGTATGGCTATTGGATGAAAATGGTTATGTTTGTCCATCTCTTGGTTAATGCGAGCAATTACTCCTTTCTTAGACCCCAACATGCTAGGAGCACCATCAGTTGTCACACTGGCTAGTTTAGCCCAGTTCAGCTCCAAACCATTCACAGTTTGGCAAACCTTTTCATAGATATCCTCTCCTGTAGTTGTCCCTTTGATGCTTTGCAGTGCAGCAAGCTCTTCTGTGACTTCGAAATAGTCATTCGTCCCACGAATAAAAATTAGAAGTTGTGCAGAATCACGAACATCATTGCTTTCGTCGAGTGCCAAGGAAAAATAGTAAAGTTTTTTTGTGGAGTTTTGCAAATGCTGATGCAAATTGTCTCCCATTTCTTCAATTCTCCGTGTAATTGTAGGTCCTGAAAGACTCACTGTACTAAATAAATCGGCCTTCTCTGGACACATCTCTTTGGCAACAGAAAGAAGGCATTCTTTAACAAATTCTCCCTCCACGAATGGTCTGCCAGTGCACGCTATTAGCTTGGTAACTTGAAAACTTGCTCGCAGTGATGAAATATTTAGCTGCTTCTGCTTCACAAAAGTATTTTGCTGAGTTGTTAATGTATTTTTCAGTTTTAATATTTTATCTTTTCTCACTTCTCCGACCAAAAAATCATATTTATCTTCATGTTGAGTTTCATAGTGTCGACGTAAATTGTATTATTTGAACACAGACACTATATTCTGGCATATCAGACACACAGCTCTTTCCTTGTACTGCATGAAAAAGTAATCATAAGTCCACTGTTCTTTGAATATCCTACACTCCGAGTCAATTTTTCTCTTTCTTGACATCATTGTTTCCTAGGGAGTCAAAATTGCTATTAGTAAAATACCAATATATATACAGCGCTACAAAAACAATATGCCAGCAATAACTTTGCCCACACAGAGACATACAGACTGCACTGCCCATCAATGCAGTCTGATTGGGGGAACTCCGCTTTTACCCCAGGCTCACACTGGTGCGGGTGCCGTTAAAAAGTTAATTATACCTGCAGTTTTGTTCACAGTGCAGCCGGCCCCTCCCACATGCCCTGGCTTCCTCTGAGTCCTGGGAGGTGGAGTAGTAGTCCGGCTGCGCTGTTCAGTACCTTCCACCGCCTGAAGCTTGATTGCGGCCGGACTACAATTCCCATGATCCAGCGCTTCAGCCGGCCAGCCAATCGGCGGCGGCCGCCCCCTCTCCCTCTTCCACCAATGACCGTCCTTCTCATGTAGAAAATAAGTAACAGACAGGGAGCGGCGGCAAAAACACCCGGCGGGCCGGATAAATGTCCTCGGCGGGCCGCATGTGGCCCGCGGGCCGTAGTTTGAGGACCCCTGCGTTAGTGTGTAGTGTGTCAATGTGTAGTGTGTCAGTGGTTCGGAGACGAGGGTTCTAGGAGGCACCTTTATTCAACGCCTTCATAACTGAGCAGGTTCGCCCACGCACTCTCCGTGGTCGCCCAGCCTCAACACAACCCCGAGACAGCCAACAACTCTCCGGCCGTGCGACATCGAGCAGCCAAGACGACGACAGCGACGACGAGACGAGTCTACTCCCCACACCGGCACCCTGCTGAGCTCCCAGCAGCGCCTTCTATGCCTCCCAGCGCGGCCTGGCTCCTTCCTCCCTCTCTTCTGTAACCCACGAGCCGCCCCAGGGCCTTCCAGACGGCGTCTGCCATGGCCCTCGCCCCAGTTCCTCCGCCCTGCCGACACGGAGCCGTGTCCACCGCAGTCGCCGCTGCTGGGCACCAGCTGGCGCTATTACACTACAGGTGTATTATACTTCATTCTTTTATCTGATAAATGTCCCCTCTCTTGAGGCAAGGGGCGATCCATTTAGTAGGTACGCAAAAATCTGTAAAAACTTGACCCTCGCCCTGTACGCACGTGGACTTTTTACACCCCCCCCCCCCGAATCCTATAGAACGGCCGATATTTAATCCACGCAGAAACGATCAATGATTAATAATATGAACGTGTTAAAGCAAACAGATAGTCCACCGCAGGGACTAACTCATTTGAATGGCAATGTAGACAAATTATCGAGGCTTCACCCCCCCCCCCCCCGTTTCCTATGCGTACATTGTCAGTAGACCCCCCACCCCATACGCAAGCGAAAGCATTTGGGTTACCCCCCCCCCCCCTACATGCTTACGTACTAAATGGATGGCCCCCAATTGACAAATTTCCAATTTCATCGCCACAGCCTTACCGTCAACATCAACACGATTCTGTCTCAGTCGTGAAGGTAATTCTCCGAGTCCACGAGCTCCGTGTCCCTGGAGTCCACGAGCTTCCCTCGAGTCTTTGCTACAGACTCGCCACTGTTACTTGCTCTCAAGTTAAATCTGTGAGTTTTCTCAACAAAATCATATACAGGATAATCAATAATTAACTCATTCATAATTTTCTTCAGTGAGGTGTAAATGAGGATATAGTTCAGCGGGAAACATCACGCCATAATTACACTGCGAGATACATTTGCGCATTCACCAGTAAAACTTTATTAAAGACACCGTAATAGAAAAAATAACTCTGAAGAACTCCAAGTATACATTTATAAGCAGAGTTTATATAACAGTATGATATTACACGAGCCTTTGAGGCAATTATCCACAGCTAAAATTAAATCATTCATAATACTTAAGCGATACACCACCGCTCACAGTAGCACGGCCAATAGAGCAGAGTTCCTGACCTCCAGACCGTAAGTTCACACCCTGGTCAGGGTCGACTGTCCCCCCCCCCCCCTTCATCACATCACCACTGTCGTCTCTTCAAGGTTGGTAAAATAAGTACCGCCTGCTGTAGCTGTACTTATTACAGGGAAGTCAACGGTCTCCTTGTGTTCACTTAAGGATACACTGGTCCCTCTCATAGGAACGTGAATTTTCGCAGGTAAATGGATGAGGATGGAGGTGTGCACCACCAGCATTCACTCAAGTGCTTATTTCAGGCCGAGTCAACCTAGGCGACCACCTGATAAGACATACCAATCTGACTACAGTGTTAAACTTGCACATTTGCAAAGGAACTGGAACACCAGGGAGCACTGTCTGGACTTGCAGTAGGAAGAATGCTCCCTGTTCTATGCATTTTGCATCAGAATCCAGGCTTCATTTTCATGCAGGTATCATCTGTTCTACTCGTGGTTACGTGATAAAGTCCTCACATCGCTAAACAAGTATAATTGGATTCATGTGGTGTTGACATCGCCACTTCAATTGGCTGCTGCTAGTTTTTTACAGTTACTTTTGTTCATCCTGTGACATTTTCAGGATGGCCATGCCAAGCAGGGGGGGAAAAATGTTGTTTCCTAATTAAGTGATTTCTGAGTAATTTATCTAATTTGGCACACAATGGCCTACTCTGCTCCAAATGACATCACGGAATTTTCAAAGTTCACTGAAGCAGATGGCGCATATTTTATGGTTAATACACCCGTCGTGTTAACCATGACACCTTGCTGATTCAAACCGCGAAGCTCTGCAAAAAGCAAATGCGATACTGCACAGCAATGTCACCGCTAAAGTTCATTTGCAGACCAAGTCTGTAGTCCAGGGTGGCTCCATTACCTACCATTAATGATGCGCATAACATAAACGCAATTCAAGCTGCAAATTCACCCTGACGTTGAGAGGTGTTGAGACTGAGAGGTTACGGAACCACTCTGACATCTCAACTTTGGTTCCCAGAGAAGGGCTTTCAGGTCACAGCGAGGCCAGTGAATGAGTTTGTGGCTCCACAAAATTAGGCTTTTCCCATTTAAACTTAATTTGGAGCTTTCGTGACTGCAGGAATTACTTTTTGGTTCTTTCGGTAAAGTCACGTATAAAAAGAAAATAATAAATTAAATACTAGCATACGACGTTTCGATTGCAACACAAGCAATCAGATATAAATGAAATAGAAACACAAATCTAGTATACAATGAGTGCCACTCACCGTGCCACTCATTGACATGCTAATTTCTCTAACCCCTCCCTCTCTCTCCGCCCCCGCCCCCTCTATTTAAGGCCTCGACACAGAGGCGTGGTTTCTCTGTGTGCCTGTTTGTCTCTCTCTATGTATCTCTGTGATATCTGTCTGCTTATATGTCTGTCTATGTCTCTGGTTCTGTGTTTTATCTCTCTCTCAAATTTAGCATTCTCAGGAAGAACGTAATCAACCAGGTAGGGTGTTGACTGTTATGTTATCCGACTCTGTTGTATTACATTACATTTCTAAGTATACTAGATTTGTGTTTCTATTTCATTTATACCTGATGATTGCTTGTGTTGCAATCGAAACGTCGTATGCTAGTATTAAATGTATTATTTTCTTTTTATACGTGACTTACCGAAAGAACCAAAGAGTTTTCCCATTTAAGCAGTCTCCTCACAATCATAACAAACCAGATGAGATCAGCGCTAAGAGTGGATGAAAGGCGTTGGAATCCAACAATGCGGGTTAAACAGAGCAACAAAAGTGCAATTTTCCAAGATTGAATCTTTGTTACACAACCCGTGTGAGGCTGCATTGTTCACGTTCGTGTCACCTTGAGGGTAACTGAGGAAAGCTCCAAACCTGCTTTGATTCACAAAGGCAACCTGGGATTTGTGGCTAGTTACACAAAGCAACTTGAACTAGGTTTCTCATAACCTGAATGACTTTCAGTTGCAGACGAAGCAGAAAATGACACTTTAGTTGCTCGAAACAACTGTTCTTGTCTCCTGTAACACAAGTAAAAGGCACATACAGGACCAGTTCATTCGCAACCCCAATGGCAATTCCATTCACAATGTGGATGTATACAGTGTCTGAATGTGACTGCATGTTAAACCATTGTACACGAGGCCGGGGGGGGGGCATCAAGAAAATGTTAAGAGGATTTCAAGTCTTTTTCATTTGAAATGGACGCGACGGGTGAAACAAGCCCCAGGGAGAATAAAGCAACGTGAAACCTTCATGCAGGTATCAGCTGTTCTTCTCATGGTTACGTGGTAAAGTCTCAACGTGAAACCCTTGAGACCAACTCGCAGGAGCTGCCATGACGCATCCAGAGTCCCGTCCACAGCTGCAGGACGCCACGAGCTCAGCAGCCGTGGAGTGACGGCATCGACAGAAGCACGGACATTTTGTAACGCAATTAAGATTCCGATTTCCGACTCAACTCAATTTACATTTGTGACGAGTTTAAAGTAGCCGCCTGTTTGCGTTTCTTGATCCCACCCTGCTCAGAGGGATTCTCAGTCGCGACGCGTTTTAGATTGCTGCAGTAAAACGCCTTTGGGCACCAGAAACTGCGATAGAGAACTACAAGCCGAACGTCAGGACGCGTGTTAAGATGGACAGGGGAAGAAGGGGGCACACGAGCCAACTGGCATCAGCTCCACTCCCAATCCGAAATGGACAGCGAGCCACTAACCCTACCCCTAAGGATAACCAACTAGACATCGGACACAAGCACAAACCCTCCCACTTGACCCTGCACTTCTAGCCTAACCTCCGGCACTTAACAGGCCCGTCTCACCGTTCGTTTCGTTTTTGGAGCTCACGCCGTCCTTGTTCATGGCTCTAGCATCCCGATTCATAGGTCATCGACTACTCACTCAGACCTCCCAGGTTCACAAGCAGCACAGACGCCTCACAATATATCACAGCGTCACCCCTATCCCACACGCTCCAAAGAACATTGGTGTGGAGCAGGGATGTACCATTTGTCTTTCTGCAGTGGTGATGACGAACCATTCAAGTGATCCCCATTATCTGGCAATAACACCTACGTAATTCAGTCCAGAGATATGAGATACTAATGATAAGACTAGCTACGATAATGTGACTGAGGCTGGAGGTGAGTCACTTATGTCATTATGCATCGTGTTTCACACCTCCAATCACCGGTCTTGAAGCCGAGTTCAGAACACATCATAATGTATTGGTTTTGAGAAGACAAACGAGGGAAACGTCCTCGATTCAGTGTTACTGGATGAATTCACATTCATATACTCACTATACCTGGGCACGTTAAAGTAGCTTACGTGCGCCTAGATGGAATTTTATGGACATGTTCTGACAGGTTAGGTAGGTGGCTTGACTTTTTTTAAGGCACGAAATCACAACTTGGTCACAGGACGAGTTGAATATGCGGGGTCAGTAATGTGTTTATCTCGCAACACAGAGCACAGTAACCATTAGTGGATAATGTGGCTTCACGGTGCACTCAATATCCCATCTGTAGCCCAGACCTCAACGTATAAGTGCCACGCATACGAGTTCTAAACGGGGATTGTCGCATCCCTAGTGGGTGACTAAGCTCAATGCTCTGTGAGATGAATGTGTGAATAATGATTGGTAAATTCACACAGCACAGGAAGTGCGCTGTCAAGAAGTAATGGGTTTCTTATGTTGCGGTGGCTCCACGTTTGGCACAGGACCCCTCACGCTGTGCGCACTGAGTATTGGGTAACAATAAGACGCCGCTGTCTGCTTCTCTATTGCATCTGTCCAATCCCACTGGCCGCGTGCTGCCTAATAATGATCTCACCCAACTCTGAATGCCACTGCCCAGAACAAGTGTCCTCCACAGAAAGAGCTCCGAGCGTTGCGTTCCTTCACACATATTCAACACTGTTCGTTTTTACCACAATCACAGATTACTCAGAGATGATGGCATTTAAAGCCCAAGCACCCACACCACGTGAATACAGTGTAAAGACGAATGCAGATGCAATTACGAGCCATTTCAACTTGCTTGTTAAATTTCTTCTCTTCGTCAAAAGGCGGATTTGTCTCACTGCGTCGTCACAAAGACATAACGAGCGCAGTCTCTTGTCGAGGACACTAATTATTGCTCGCCTCTAATATCTGCCACTCGAGACAAACGCCTGTGTTAGAGTGAAAAAACGATGGAATCATAATTACATTTTAGTGATAGCTCGTCATTGAGGGAGACCCGGACACACGTCGTCTGCTGTGGGAAGCGAGTTTCTGTGTTGTACAAGGAGGCATCCTCAGCGCTCAGTGTGAATGGTCAGAGCCAGAGGCCTTTGTATTCTCAAAGTGCGTGCACTTCCCTTTACAGCGGCGCTCTCTCACAGCAGGCTGAGAGGTATCAAGATATAAATACACAATCCACACGTTTAAAACTAACCATGCAGCAAAATAGCAATGAGACCCACCATACAAGGATTCACAAGTTCTCGAGTCCTTAGGGTTGCTCTTCTGCAGCTACAGGGGGGCAAATGAGATCAAGCTGTACTAGCTGGATCCACATCAAGTGGACACGAGCAGCAAATCGTGACGCTTCTCAAACTTCGAAATTTACTGCTGAGCACTTCTCACCAACGACTGTGAAACAGGGTCGGTGGATCACACAGGGATGGGTGCAGCAAAGTACAAGATGCGGGATAAGGAGGCGGTGGCTCAAAGGGACAGTACAGCAAGTAGCTTTAAGACGTATGGGTGCTGGAGTCTTCTCTGATATGTGGAGTTTCTCCGTGAACTCCAGTTTACATCCAAAATTACAAACTAAGTGGCCAAACATGGCAAGCAAGAGCCCTGAGACTCGCACTTCATCTGAATATCTTGACACGGATGATTATTATTAACGTATAGTAAACAAAGTTAAGGATTTAAAAATGAACTTGCATTTGCCTTTAAAATTTGGAATATTGAGATGTGACACTGGACAAACAAACACTGACTCTTTGAATTGCTTACACAAAGTAATTGATTCAGTTGGTGAGACTATGAGTCTGTGAGGTTGTGAGTGAGGTGACGAGCGATGGAGGTGAGTTGTAGAAGTGGCTAGGTGCTGCCCTCGTCCCACACCGCTTCCCCTCCACTCGGCTTTAGGTGCCTCAACAGCAACTTCTGCAGATCCTGGCGTGCGCGGCTCTCTTCCTCCAGCGTCACACGCAGCCTCTGGGACTCCTGACGCACACGAGGGGGTGGGGTAGGAGTCAAGCAATGGAGCGGGTGTCAAGTAGAGTGATGCCACTGTAGCTTCTCACTACAAACGCTCTCTCTCGTCCGCCAGATCCCGCAGCTGCTGCGTATTCGACACACGACCTCCAAGGTCTGCCCTGACAGTATCCCAATGTCTGCCCTTAGGTAGGTCTTCTCTTCCTTTTGGTCACCAGGCATGTGGAGACCACCCTGATGTCTAAGAAATCGGCCCTCTCCTGTCCTGCACACGTGTCCCACCCAGTGCAACCTTTTTCCTGATAATTTCCACAACACTCACCTGCTCTGTTCTCTTCTGGAATTCCGCATTGCCTGCCCTGTCTTCTCACCAGGAGTAAGGGATTATGAGAATGTTGTAGGGGGAACACTTTTCGTATACACAGAACGATACCTGGTGCGATGTGAAAACAACCACGGGAGGACAAAGGCGGCCAGGCGGAGTGCTACCCACACCACCCCATCGTGTCGTGCCAGCTGAACTGCTAACAGGACTTGCCCCAAGAGCCCATAGAGTTCACACAGGGATCTGTGTATTTGTAAATGAGGGCACCGTACCTGTTTGAGCTCCTGAACCTGGTCCCGTAGGGCGTACACTGTATCCACCAGACTCCTAAATGCACACACACATTCATAAACATATAAACAAATATCACCCACATAGCCTTAACAGACTATAGGAGCAAGTGCTGTTTGCGAACACCTATGAAGGCGGTGGGTGGCCAGCACCACACCCAACCAACTTTGTCTCCCTAGTGGTGATGTTTACACACCGCACCAGGTACTCATTTGAGGCTGAGTCGACCCTAGGGGAGGCCCAGGACCAGTTCAGATAATCGGCACTGTTGTTCACTGTGAGCGGGAATCAAACCCGGGTCAACACATTTGTCACGCGGAACGTTAACCGCTACACTACCACTTCCCACTGCAAGCACACACATTCACACACATACACGGCACACCATACGCAATGGTTTCCTCCAAATATAATATCAGGAGGTGACGGGACAGACCTAGGTGCCATGGGTTGACTGAGATGACTGGCAGATGCATCACCTGTGCCCTCTGCTGTGCCGACTTGTTGTATTTATCCGCCCGGCACTCGTTGTTGCGAGCGTCGCTCCTCTACCTTCTGTTATTGTTGAAGGGTAACCACCTCCAACTGCCCAGTAGCGTCCTTCACGAGCCTCCTCCATCGAGGCAATCTTAACAATGCTGGTACCAGTCTTTAGAAAGTCCACTCAGCTCCACATCCTCCTGTACCGCATCAGTTCATCTCCTCTCCAGCCCATGCCCTACCCATTTGGCCCCCTCTATCCAGTCAAACAAAAGCTGCTTGGGCATGCTGGCTACATGGCCCAGCCAACACAGTCTTGCCCACCAGAGGCGCTCACTAATGGGAATGTGTCCAGATCTGTCGAGGATATGTGAGCTCTTCACATAATCCAGCCTGGTTAAACCCAGGAGAGATCGTAGGCAGGCCAGCCTAAATGTTTCTAACCGACGAAGATGCTGCATTAGGGGGGTCCACGTTTCGCAAGCGTAGAGAAGGGAGGGAATGACCGTGGCCGAGAAGACCTGAAGCTTCGTGCGGAGCGACAGACCAGGTAGCTTCCACACAGCGTTATGCAACCGATGAAAAGATAATGCCGCTCGACTGATTCGAAGTGAGACCTCTGCTGTTAAACCGGAGCCGGTCATATACACACATGCACTTATATACATACACGTGGACACACACTCGCGTACACATATATACACATGTTGACACAGAGACACACACACAGCGCACACAGTATACTCGCACTCACTCTCACACACTCTCACTTCTCCTCGATGACCGTCTGTCCATTTCCGCTCATCTCCTCCATGATGATTTTTTCCTCCTCGGGCAGCAGCAACTGCGGCGTCGCTTCCCGGGGACAAACTGAGCAGAGGAACATCAAGGATGACACTCAGGGGTGACTCATGGGCAAGTCTCACAAGACAACCCTCACAGGGCGACTCAAAGGTACCTCAGAGGGTTGATTGCCATGGACGACTCATGGGATAACTCTCATGTGGGACTCACAAGGGGTGGTGCACAGGATGACACATTGATTGTTCATGAATGACTCTCATGGGCAACTTTAACAGTTGAGATGATGGTAGCAGACTCGCAGTATGTCTACATCTCCTCTAGATCTCTCTGTCTTCCCGTTTATCTCTCAGTTTGTCTGCGTTTGTCTCTCCATCTCTCTAGGATTATGTAGCTGTTTATCCGCATCTCGAATCTCTTACACTGGATGCAGATTTCTGGTGTTCTTCATATATTGTCAGTCCCTCCCCCTGACACCTGTGCATCGTGGATGTCCACCCCGATTGCCCACTCCTTAAAACTAGGTCCCCTCCCTCGCACCTTCTGCAACGAGTGTGTGGAGTTCGAGATCTGGGCTTTCGTACCAATGCCAGGAGCTGAACCTCATTTACGAGGATTGCAGTGCAAGCGTGATAACTATTCCACCATGACTCCCCGACCAAGACAAACGACCACACAAGTTGCCATTTACTACAGTGGCAGTCATTTCTGCGTGGTGCATATGTATTACATTAATATTCCGCTTGTTTGCCCAGAAAAGCCTCACTATTTTCAGGAAGGTCCTGCCAAGTTTTGGCAGTAAGAGTGATGATTGCTGCTGTATGCATTCTTGTTGCTGCTGTGCTCAAGCACCACAGATATCCCTTGTAAAATAGCCAAACTACTGGCTAAACGGGATCAACTGTGTAACAAATCAAAATAACGGAACATTTGAACTTAAGCTTAGGAATTTTCAGGTAATATTAAAATTTGTATCATTTCCATTGAGCGAGTGTGTAATCGCCGAGCTGTGCGGTAGCCTCCTCAGTGGCCACATTCCCACGCGTGTCTCTCGTGGAGACCTCCGCCAAGCTGAGTGGACAACAACACGCCGTATCGTTCGTAGTGCCACAGTTGCAGTATGGGTTGTCACGAAGACCCCAACGGTGGAGGTTGGCTGCAAGAGACCTTGCCCTCTCTGGCAGCTGTTCAATAGGGCCCACTGACGGCATGGAAGGTTGGAGCCAGGTGGGCAAACTGTAGGATCTGCGTTAAGGAATTGGTTTGGTGCTGATTTTTCTCTCCATTCCTCCTGCCAGCCACTCTGCCAAGCAGTCCTGGATCATTACGTTGATACAGTGGCCTAATCCTGCAAATGACTGAACAGGATCTTTAACGTCCACTGCAAAGCAGTCAGTGCATATTTTATGGTTAATGCCGCAGTGTTAACCGGGGCGGCCACTGGATTCCAGCCATGAACCTCTTCAACAAGCGGCGAACGCTCTACTGCTGGGCAATGGTCACCGGCCCGAGGCTCCATGGACTTTTTGGCCACCGGAAGTGCAAATGGATCACGAGCAACGGTCATGGTCCAGGCCCAGATTACACGAGCCAACAGATGTGGACACTACCCACACTTTTCAATGTGCCAATATTCTGATTGTGACACTTACATACATGTAATACTCTCATAGTTCATAACCATGTACACTCAACCTGAAAGATAATCTCAAGAGCCATACAGACTGCTGTGGCAAGTGCTGTTGGCAATCATCTATTAAAGCTGGAACAGCACACGGAGGGATGGTCTGGCCAGAACCACACTCGGTAATCTTTATTTCCCTAGTAGTGATGTTTACGCGCTGCTCCGGGTCCTCATTTAAGGCCGAGTCGAAAATGGAGGAGCTCAGACCCAGTTCAGTATCGCTCGCACTTATGTTACTCATGGCAGGGACTCAAACTCGAGTCGTTGCATTCGTAGCAGTCCGCTGAGCACTGCTACTGCTCCAACAACAAAAACCGCCATTCGCCACTAAGTGGCGGTGACGTCACCACGACGCTTGTGCCAGGCTATGTGCACCTTGAGGCCACGTGAAGTGTCGAACGCCCGCTGGCAGGTCACGGGGCAGACCCAAATGCCACGGGTCGACCGACTGAGATGACTGGCTGATGCACCACCTGTGCCCTCTACTGTGCCAACTTGCTGTGCTTTAGCCACCCGGCGCTCCGCCCGTTGTTGTGAGCGTTGCTCCTCCGCCCTCCGTTGTTGTTGGAGGGCGACTGCCTCCAACTGCCCAGTAGCGTCTTTCACGAGCCTCCTCCACAGAGGCTGATCTTGACACCGCTGGTACCAGTCATTGGCAAGTCCACTTAGCTCCACGTCCTCCTGTACCACATCACTCCATCTCTTCTCTAGCCCATGTCGTGCCCGTTTCGCCCCCTCGATCCAGCTGAACAAAAGCTGTTTAGGCATGCGGTGGCTAGGCATGCGAGCGACATGGTGCAGCCAATGCAGCCTTGCCTGCTGGAGGAGCTCACCGATGGGACTTTGTCCAGATCTTTCAAGGATTTGTGAGCTCCTCACACAATCCAGCCTGGTTAAACCTAGGATGGATCGTAGGCAGGCCAGCCTAAATGTTTCTAACCGACGAAGATGTTTCATTAGGGGGGTCCACGTTTCGCAAGCGTAGAGAAGGGAGGGAATAATCGTGGCCGAGAAGACCTGAAGCTTCGTGTGGAGCGACAGACCAGGTAGCTTCCACACAGCGTTACGCAACCGATGAAAAGATAATGCAGCTCGACTGATTCGGAGTGAGACCTCTGCTGTTAAACCGGAGCCGGTTATGAGCACACTGCCCAGGTATGGGGAAGCTCTCCACAACTGCCCTATCACCAATTGGGAGTTGTGGGGGTGGAGTGTCCGATGGTACAACATACCCAGGCAGGTGCTTAGTTTTGGTGGGGCTGATGGTAAGGCCCCACCTCTTAGTGGAAAGCTCCAGGTTCAGCAGCAGCGCCGAGTGAGCAGCAATTACCAGATCATCGGCATACATAACGTGGTTTAGCAATAGGGAGCCATCCCTTGACCGCACCTGGGCATTGATCTGCCATCCCATTGTATCTGTACCAGATGGAAATTCCTCCGGTACAGCTATTGAAGGCTTCACGAACTACATGGTCGAAATAGATGTAAAATAGTGCTACTGCTCCCCACACTTGTACACACACTGGTATACATAGAATGACAGCAACCCAAAAAACAAAGATTCCCCCATATAGTTTGAACAGACTGTTGGGGCAAGTGCTGTTAGCGAGCACCTATGAAGTCCGGCACGGCACACGAGGGGGCAGGTGGCCATCACTACGCCCGACCGCCTTTGTCTCCCCAGTGGCGATGCTTACACACCACAGCAGGTATTAATTTGAGGTTGTGTCGATCTAGGGGAGGCCCAGGGCCGGTTCAAATATTCGTCACTCGGGCCACCGGGTTTGTAGCGCAGTATGCCAACCACTATCCTACCGCTCCCCACACACTCTCTCATAACACTCGTATACACAGAAACAATGAATCACACACACACTCGTTCACGCATAAACATACCAATACACACATCACACACCACCAGACACTGCAGCGTCCATTGACGCCACAGCCCAGTTACCCTCTACAGGGTCAGTCACCGGCCCAACCGTGTGGCATCTGACAGGCACGCGGACACCGTGTGCACCACTGTTTATTTGTCAGGGAGTGGAATCGCACGGCCACAGTATAGGGAGAACATCAACACGGCGCCACCTTCACCGCACGCCGTGCTCTGAAGAGGGCGAAAAGAAGCACCGCGCCCAATGTACCGGCGCACCAGGATTTAACCACAAGCAGCAGCAGCACCACACTCGAGTCTGAGAGTCATTAGTACTAGGACCACGGACTCCCTCACTCAGCAGGGACTCGGAGCTTGCCAGGGAGTGGACCCGGTAGACATGGCCACACAGCCACCTCCGCGGCCATCTCCCTGCCTTCGGAACATGACTCCGACTTGCATCAGGAATTGCGATCAAATTTGTTAAATAAAACTTTTAAACATTCATGTGAGCTACCTGCTTTTTGAGTTTGATGATTCGGCAATGGCTTGAGGTTTTAGATGTTTGTTCTTGTAAAGCAGTGGTTCTTACCCTTTACTGCAGCCTTGCACCCCTTTGGTTCTCAATCGTAAAACAATTTACGTTAACAAATACAGAGGTTTAATGAAACAAAGTAGTTGTACTTGCGTACCCATACTTAATTTGTGTTTCCATGATTTACCTTCTAAAAAAATCTGCCCATATGTCTCACACCTGGGGTGCGTGCGTGCACCCCAGGTGAACCACTGTTGTAAAGTACCCTGGGATGCCCTGCACTCCCAGCTCTGTATATAAACAAATGGTTTATTTAATTTCACATCAATTATGGTATTTTATGCGACCAGTCAGTCGAGTCCCTTCAATGTGCACGTCTCGCCCAGCACGTGCTGTGGTGTCAAGAGCTGTCCTCTGTCTGCATGGTGTCAGTCATCCAACATGGTAATATTTTAGAACTCAGATGGTTGTTTTTCATGTACTCATTGGTGAGCGGGCTGAGACCATCACCTTGTTACACTTCACACCTTGTTACACTTCAGAACCCGGTGTCATGAAGGGCGACTGGAACCCGAATTTGGGCTCACACCTGGCTTCCAGCGGAGATGAATGGGGCTCCCTTCGTATGGCTGGCAAGGGTTGTTTAAAATAAATAACGGTTCTTGAGATTTGGTAAAAATGCCGTCGTTATTCCACCATCTTCGCGGCCTGACGACAGGACTCCTCGAGCCACGAGGAGGCCGTGTTCCCGAAGGTCCATGTCATGAAAATACGAGGGTTAAATTACTTTTAATTACTACAAGTCTAGTTCCTTCTCCTATAAAGATACAACCCAAAGCACATGGCCATCATCTTGTAGCTACACACCTATGCCGTGTATACCCCACACTCTTGAAGCTTCGTTGGTGAGAAAAATATAAGAATTTAACATCAGCCAAGTATTTAATTAGGGAACATGAGACATCAATGTGAATGTATTACTGCAGGGACATCACAGAGTGTTATCATGAGAAAGCTGCCCATGCTCTCAGTGACAACAATAACAATTCCCTTCGTTTAACCAGGGAAGTCCAAATTTCATGGCGTTTTTAAGACGGTCCGCATTTGGCTCAACCATGCTCGGCTTTCGTGATCGGACGTGATTTGCTCGTAATATCGTCTATACTTTCCACTTGAACTGTTCACGCTGCAGTGGGACACGGCCTGGGTGGGAAGCTAATGGATTGAGGAACCGTGTGATTATGGGATGGTGTCTTCTTCTAAGGACAAGGAATCTACGAGATCACAAATGCTGGACCGCAGTTAAACACGAGCGTGCAAAAGTCATCGCGGAATAAACTGCGTCATTATTGATGCTTAGAAAACAATAACTTAAAAACACATCTGTGTAAATACTAACATTTGCATTAAAAATCCAGCTTAAAACACACATCATGTATGCACACATACACACGCGTGCAGGATAACCTGCCTACAGATCTACGCTGCAATGTCACACTCGTAGACGCGAGGTTCTATATAAACACGACGCAATGGGATTATTTGTAAATATTTGTACTCAAAACGCATTTTTACCATTAACCTTGATTCGGATGACACCAGGGATCTGATGCCGACGCGCGTTTGTGCTTTTAAAAATTCCCCCGATTCGGCAGCCGCACCAGACCGACCGAGCCACAGGGCCCGGTCGCCACCTCCCCTTTCTCTTCTCTCCACGTCCTCACCGTGGGTCACGGTGACACCCGTGTGCACCAGCCTGAGAGACTGCACCGGGGGTGCGAGTCAGGCGCTTCCCTTTGTACGGGAAGGAGAGCTTAGCATAGTTGGTATAATCATTGCAGGGAAATTAATGCGTTATGGCAATAACTTAATGAATCGGCAAAATAGAGCAAAATTGGTTAATAAAAATAACATGATTTACCCAGGAGAGCCTCGCCGAGACTAAGACTATTTAAAGAGGATCCTGCATTATCGACAACACTCATACTGGTGAGCACATTGGAGAACTCAGATCGCAGTGTGCCACATCTCAGTACAACCAGTGTACACAACGGTCGACAGCCTACTTGCTGTACTGCCATCTCTCACATACATGGAGACAGAATAGAGAATGTGGGCTCTGGGTGAGAGCACGAGCCAGGAGTAGATTCACAGCACTATTTCAAACAAAACTACAAGTGGAAGTTGGTTGTCCCTCCCCACACCTCTGATTTACGTGGTTGGCAACGTAAGTGTGAAAGAAGTTCAACATACAAATAAACATTGCAGGCTGGGAATAACGAGATTTGACAACACAGCGGTGTGCAGCATCACATGGACAACATCTCTCAGCCCTATCCAGACCACCAGCTCACAATAACAGAATGTGGCCATATTGTTATTTAAGCAACCAAATCAGACTGCTTCCTGTTGGGATGGCCCCTTGAGCACCTCCGGTTAGCACGGTTGGCAACGTACAGTGTGAAAGACGTTCAACATACATACACGCAGTTTAAAACACAGGCTTTCGCGACAAATACTATCCATAAGAGGTTTTTGGGTTAAATCATTGTTTTGTTGAACCTGCCACCACCCGACACAGCCAATTAGTGAGGTTTGTCACGTAAACTAAACACACCAATTCGTACCCGAGTGTGTTCGGCTGGATATCCATTGTAATTTACATGCAGACATTAACCCCCGTTCTGGCCTTCGTACCTGATTGGCTCACAAGTGACATCCTATTTATCCCTCTATTTAAGACCGAAACTGGAGGATTTCTCCACAACTCTGTCGCCTGTAATTACTGGCAGAATGTCATACTCGAATTGCAAATGTTGTGGGTTCATTCTCCAACAGACCGGTGTGCCCTGTACTAGTAACCAATCGGCATGTTCTGTTCACGTGACAAACCTCACTAATTGACTGTCGGGTGGTGGTGGGTTTAACGACATTTATATTTGCGTGATCTATCCCAAAAACCTCTATTATGGATACATCCATCCATCCGAGATTTTTGGGTTATAACGCGTAAATGCGTCGTTCAAACCTCCCACCACCCGACACAGCCAACTAGTAAGGGTTGTTAAGTAAACAGAACGTGCCAATTCGTCACTAGTACAGCACACCGGTGTGTTGGAGGGAGCGAAGCCACAACATTTACAATCTGAGTACAACGTTTCGCCAGTAATTACAAATAGCTTCATCAGGCGACAGCCAGATTTGTGCAGAAGTCTAACTGTTTTGTTCCTTATATAGAGACGTAGATGTGTTGACCACGCTTCTGCACTCTTGCGCCACGTGGGGGGGGGGGGGGGGGAATTACTGAGGCAACGTACATTATGCATTATGCGAGCCTTTGAACTTGTCCTTCCTGTCTATTGTGTGTATTAAATAGATGTATCAACGGTAATCCCTATGGAAGTATGCTGCCCTTTGTAGCCATTCATTTGCACAATGTATTGATTATTCGTTTCCACGCAGCACTAAGCGATCTAACCCAAAAAAACCCTCTATTATGGATGATATTGGTCACGAAAGCCGACGTGTTATACATACATACACTTTCTCTAAACTGAGTTGGCCGTCAAAATGACAAATTGGCCACGCATTCACTATTGAGCTCGACGTCTAAATAGGGATGAGAGCTTTTGTATGTGATCTGCGCACCTGTGTTAAATCTACTGGAAATAACATTGTGAGACGGCAAGTAGAACACAAAGATTAGAGGACACACTCAAGTTAATGACATCATATTGAGCGTTAAGAGAAGCAGGCGTGGGCGGGACGCGCCACGGCAAGAAGGGACGGTGGCCGACGATCGATACGAATGACGGAGTGGCAGCCAAAAGAGGGAACGCGGCGCCTTACGAGAGGACGTATACCAGCTCGTGTGCTGGCTGGATTGTTACATCGCAGGGCCATGATACGTAGAAATGGTTTTGAAATGCCTTCATCCAGCAGTGGATTGATCACGGCTCTTGATGATGAGGGAAGTAGCGCAGAGCTGATGCAGAGTGGCAGCGCTGGACAGTGACAACTCAATTATCTCTGCAGGAGAAATAACTCGGCTTATTGCAATGAAAGTCTATTCATATAAATTAGTATCATTTTACAAAAAGGAATACTATTTCTTAAACAGCAACTGCTGGCAACATTTACTGTGATCAATGCTTTGTTTTTACAGTAGTGTCCTGATTACAAAGAGATATTGTTGGACGGAATCCATCACGTACAACTTCCTGGAAATAAAACGAATTCACTGCTTCCCAAACACATTTTACAAATTATGAAAAACGTAGACATGTAGAGTGCGTTGTTTGGAAGGACGTAGACATTTCCATTCTTTCAATAAATTTTCCAAACAACTTTTGATTGAAAAAATGGCAACGAGTTGAAACCGTGGCGAATGACCCAAGACCCGGTTCCTGCATCACTCAGAGCCGCTGGGCGGAGCCACTCGGGTCCCGACGTCTCAAACCCCCTTGGCACCAAACCCACCCTGGCACCACCCTGGCACCGCGATAGCGAGGTCCTCGCACGCAAACTAAACAAGGCGTGCACAGGGCCGCCTGTGGACGCTTCTCCCGCTGCTCCTGTAATCCTCAGCGGGCTGCCTGAGTTTGGCCGAGTCAAGGATGAGATCGCCGAATCCGAGGATTCCTACGCCCCAAGTTGTCGCGGTCCAGACCACTCGTCACGCCGCATGGCTACGGCGCACCACCATTTGAGGTCTCTCTCCAACAGGTGCAGAACAACACGAATAATTAAGAATAATAAGTAACATAGACCATCCTGCGTCACAGTACAGCAAACAGGTTGCCACTTAGAGCAATCCAATGCCCCCACTTGTCGCAGTCTTGTGTCACCATCACTCAGACCGCTTTCCATGTGACACCAGAAGATGCAAATTGCATCTGCGCTGTTTACTTCCAGCCTCATCATTCTCTCCTTTGTTATTTTCTGGGACCCGCATGAAGGCCCTCATCCAGCATTGGTGCGTGGACAAAGCGACTTCACTGCGGCCTCCTCACCGATGTGGTGGACGTGGCCCCACCAACTTAAACAGCATTATTTCACAAGCGATCTCTTAGCCAATTGTTCCGTCAACAGACATCGTTTGTTCTAAGGTCCTTTCAGGTTTATGAATATTGCTGTTTATGAGTGTCAGCAGCAGCTATGGCTGTAATGACTCATGCACTCATCCCGATCTGTGATCGTCAGCAGTCACTCTAGTGATGTCACAGTGGCCTTGCACACTTCACAATAAGCCACTGGAGTGGCAGTACTCGAGTGCCCATCAACGCAACTTTAACTGATTATTTTTTCATAAACAACGCTTCAAGCTTGTGTGGAACAGTCCGGGACAAGCAGAATAAGTGTATCTATTAGAGAAGAGCTTTTTATCGTTTGGGGTTGTAGCTTTCTTTCATGTTTGGTCGCAACCAGGAGAAACTCAATTGGTTGCTTCCAAAAGCACGCACTGAAGAGACTATGGAGCTGATGTGTGTATCACTGGGATGACCGCAGTTGTTAATACAGCGACACAGAAATTAGTGCAGTTGGCTACGGCCATAAGACAACTGAGGAGCCAAACAAGAGCACCCAAACGAGCCACAGTTTCTGTATCGAGAGGAGGGTCCTGTCTCGGCTGAGTCGGGGTTCCGATGGGGTCGAGGGGATGCTACACTGGCTGCTGATTGGAGCGACTGGTGACAAATTCGCGTGCATCATAGAGAAACCCGAGTCAGTGTAAGTCGTCAAATCCTCCCGCCGCCCATGACGTCCACAGCACAACCCCTTGGGGCATGACATTACCAAAGTAAAACAGGAATCAAGGGCAACACAGGGGCGCACGGCGACATGACTAACGAGGCGAATATTCCATCACATCTTGTGTGTGGTTACCATTGGTTGCTGCAAATGAGCGTCCATTGTTTAGACTTAACGGGAGGCCTATTGAGTACAAAAGTGCACAAATCTCATCTCAGCAGCCGATATCTGCTGTTCGCATTCTGAAATATTTTAAACACGCATTTGTGCATCTGCACAGGTTCAAACCCTTAAAACAACTTCTATTTTACACGCGTATCAGCCCAGGCTGTGTGTGCCCACTCGCATGTGCGAGGGAGTCTCCGAGAGGCCAAACTCGTCACAGTGGCCACCGAGATTCGAACTTCCGAGTTCAACCACACCGGGCAAGGGCGGCTCAGCCGCCACCCCCCACCCCGCAAATCTTGCCGAGTGCTCCGACCCTCGGAATTAAATACCCATAATGCAAAGTGGTGTGCACAGGTTTAACGCGCGACAGATCATGGTGATACTTTTCGCAGATGAGCGATTCTGTCAGGCACCGACGACACGAATTCTGCACGTCAGCACCATGCATGTGGGCAGTGAGACAGCTCCCGCATTAGAGAGCTCATTAAGTGCCTAACTCACTCACAAACAGCACCACTTCTAGTCCCACTACGTTTCTGTTTCCTGTTCAGTGTTAATATAGGCGTGTGTGCTATTTATTGGTGTGTGGGTACAAGTCGGTACGTGTGTGCGAGTGCTTGTACGCACAAGTGTGCGTGTGTCCACCCAGGAGTGTCTACTCAGGTTTGTGTATATGAAGGTTTGTGTATATGAAGGGATGTGAATGTACGTTGAACTCTCTTGCACCATACGTGGCCAACCGTGCTAATCCGACTGCTGCAGTTTGCGTGCTGTGCTACGAACCCGGCGACGGGAATTCGATTCCTGCTCAGGGGTAACATCTGTGATGATTATCTGAACCAGTCCTGTGCCTCCCCTAAATCTACTCAGCCTCGGTGTGTAAACATCACCACTCGGGAAATAAAGGCGGCCGGGCGTGGTACTGGCCACCCATCCCTTCGTGTGCCTGTGCAGGCCTTCGTAGATGCTTGCTCACAGCATTTGCCCTAACAGTCTGTAAAGGCTATACAAGGGATCTTTGTCTTTGTACTAAGAGGTGTATAAACACACTTCGGTGTGTATGGATAATTGTGGCGAGTGCGGGGTGCAGTCAGTGTGCGTGCGCAAGGTGTCTGTGTACAGCGGTGTGCAGACCTTGCGCACGGGGGGCTTGCCTACACAATCGGTGCAAGGTCATGCATGTGAATCAAAACTGCCGATGTGCTCCACGAGTGGGAAGAGTGCACGCACGGATGTGAATACGCAGATGTGTGTGTGCAGAGATTTAATTATCAGTATGCAGTGAATCTTAATTTTGGAGCTTTCGTGACTGCAGGAATCATTCTTTGTTTCTTTCGGTTAAGTCACGTCTAAAGATAAAATAATAAATTAAAATAATAGTATATTACGACGTTTCGATTGCAACACAAGCAATCATCATCAGGCATAAAAGAAATAGCAACAAAAATGTGATGTAATACACATTTCAATATTTTGCTAGGTTATTTAATTTTCGTGTGCCTTTCTCCTAATTTTCAAGCTTGCGTGCCCGTGCCACGTCGTCATCTTACTTGCAGCAGCAGTACGTTGCCGTACACTCATTGATATGTTAATTTTCTCTGCCCCCTCCCTCTCTCCGTCCCCGCCCCCCCCTCTCTATATTTAAGGGACCGTCACAGAAAGGACCCCTCTCTTTGTGCCGATATGTGTCCTCTCTCTGTGTGCCGTTGTGATGTCTGTCTGCTTGTATGTCTGTCTATAGTTTTCAAGTTAGATTTTTGTTGCTATTTCTTTTATGCCTGATGATGATTGCTTGTGTTGCAATCGAAACGTCGTAATATACTATTATTTTAATTTATTATTTTATCTTTAGACGTGACTTAACCGAAAGAAACAAAGAAAGTATGCAGTGAATTATGCGAGACCCAGGGAGCCTGCATATCTCTGAACCTAAGTGGATACGTATGTGCATGCATGCATATTGGTGTGTGTGCATGTCTCAGCATACATTTGTCCAATGCGTGTTTGCCAATCTGCATGTATACACATGTACACGCAGGCATGTGTGAATGTCATTTGTACATGTGTGGATACATGTATATATGTGCCCAATGTGGGGAGCGGTCATGTAGCGGTTTGCGCGCTGCACTACGAACACAGCAACCCGAGTTCGATTCCCGGCCAACATCAGTAACTATTATCTTAACCAGTTCTGGGCCTCCCCTAGGTCGACTTAGCCTCAAATGAGTACTTGGTGAAATGTTAAAAGGTGACCATAGCCACCCAAAAACTCGTGTGCCACGCTGGCTCGTTAACAGCCCTTGCCCCAACAGTCTGTTGAGGCTAAAATGGGAGATCTTTGTCTTTGTGTGTGTCTGTCACAGTGAGTGTGTATGTCAGTGAGAGTGCCCATCTGTGTTCTTAGTTCTGGTGGTGAATGTATGAGTGTGTGCGCCGAGTGCTGTGCAGGCTGCGGTACAGTGGATACTGCGGCTGCTGCAGTGACTGCTGCAGCTGTTGTGGCTGTTGTGGCTGCTGCTGCTGCTGGTGCTGCTGGTGATGATGGTGGTGATGGTGCTGCTGGTGGTGGTGATGGTGCTGCTGCTGGTGTGAATGGTGGTGGTGGTGGTGCTGCTGGTGCGGCTGGCTCTGGGGCAGCCACACGCTGTCGCTCTCCGCTGGGGGGGGCTGCTCTCCGGGGTGCTCGGCGGGGCCCGACAGAGACCCCCGCCGGGAGCCTGCCCCTTCAGGGGGCGGCAGCAGCACGTGGTTGTGCATCAGATCAGTCGCTTGCCAGGCTATGGCACGCACAGGGAGGAGGAGGAGGGGGGGGGGTATGGGGAGGAGGGCACATGGACGAGGGGGAAGGAAGGTGAAGGAAGTGGGAGCAGGGAGGAGGCAGGAAGAGGGAGGAAAAGAAGTAGGAGGAGGAGGGCACAGAGGAGAAGGTAGGGCGGGAGGAGGCAGGGGGAGGTGGAGGGCATGGGGAGGAGCAGGGCACGGTGGAAGATAAGAAACGAGGGGAATTATGTGAGGGAGGGAGCAGAGGGAGATGGCGTTGGAAGCTCCGAATCAGGTCGAAGATGACATCACAAGGGATATGTTTGCGAGGGAAGGAACGGGCGAGGAACCATCACAAACAGCAGCAGCCAAGACAGAGAGATGAGGCAGCACAGCGGAATTAATTGGATGTGCGGATACAGCGATAACAGAGACAAAACATAAAAGGAGTTAATGAACACGTGGGGCGTGATTAGAAAGCAGCAGGGAGGAGATTGGGAATAAGCAGTTATGTTTCAGAATAAGCAAAGCCCGTTGAAGTTGCAATGTTAAGATGTGGAGTGGATGTTAAAGAGTGAGGGTTGTCAAGGAGAGGTGTGAGTTTGTGGTGGAGGCAATGATGAATCCGAGACAATCAGTGCGAGGGTTCATGTTGTGATGCAGCAGAGGGGACGTGGGGGCAGTTTAGGCCCAAGAGGCAGTTTTCCAACAGCCAGAGCGAGGTGCAAGCGAGGTGCGAGCGAGGTGCGAGCGAGGTGCGAGCGACCATGAGAAGCAGGGCCATGCGATGGTTCCATGCAATGAGAGAAACAAGCGACACAAAGCCACAATGATGCAAAACAGCAACAAAACACAAAAACAGTTTATACAATTGTGTCAAACGGAATTAATAAACATAATCACGCAAAATGCAAATGTTTATATTAATAAAACGTAAGTGTTAATCCATTAAGATTATCATGGATATTAAATAAAGGATCATGAAATAATGCACAGTTATGCAATGTTATGTTTAAAATGATGACAGACAACGAAAATGTATGCCAAATTGATTATTGCAACGTGATTATAATAAATGGTGATGATTTGAACAATGGCAACAAATTATTTGGTGTGGAAATGTATGGATTAAGACCGACATTTATGAGTGATTCAAGTGAAAATGGGAATAAAAATGTTGATCAAGATACACGAAGATCATTGCAAACAGCAAGGGGAGTGCAGCGCGCGATAGCGGTGCAGTTAGCAGCGGGGAGGGGACATGGAGACGACGGGTGGTGACACGGACACAGCACGGGGAGGGGACACGCAGATGGTGGCACGGGGAGGAGAGACGCAGACGGTGGCACGGGGAGGAGAGGAGACAGAGATGTGGCAAAGGGAGGAGAGGAGACCGATCGTTAGTTTAGTTTGCAACAGCAGCAGCAGCACCAGGCAAGATTAGACAGGCGTCACGGAACACAATCGACACAATCACAACACAAGACACACAACACCAGAGACAACAAAGACAAGAGATACACAACACAATACACGAGACAGCAACAACGGCAGATGAACGTGCCACACATGGAACACGTCACCTGAGGACACATCACAAATGTGTAAAACCTTACACGAGACAAACACTATGGGGAGACACACCGTGAGACATCACAAACACAAAACAAGCACAACCTGACATCAGAACACAAGTCGTACGTGACACAACCCACAAAAACTAGACAAGCACAACGAGGCAGCTCAAGACGCACAACATTAAACTCGGACAAATGTGACGTGAATACACGGAAAACACAAACGCAAGACAAATAAAAACCCAAGACAAACTGAACACAACAAATAAAAGAACACAAACACGAGACAGCAAACACGAGTTGCGTTAGCGTTAGGGTGAGGATGAGGAGTCCGAGTGCAAAAGCAGCAGCAGCAGCATCATGAGTCTGTGATGCGAGAGACAGACGCAGGTGAGAAGCAGCAACCACAGCCTCAAGTAGAGGGCCTCATTCTCTCAACCACTCCCCCTCATAACTGCAGTCACCCTCTCAGTAACTCAATCTCTCACTCTCTCATGCTCTCACCTTATCATTCTCCGGACACCAACAAATGTCGTTGACACCGAGATTCACTTCTATGTAACTGTGCAGTAAAAATCTAAATCTCACGGCCCAATCTGTGGACCAGCCTGAAGCCATTTGACTCGCTGCCCAGGACAATGCGGTTTCACCACACGTTGCTGATCCCCAGGTGGAACGGCGCCGTGAGTCCGATGGGTTTCATTCTCACGTGTTTCATTGCCGAGTACCGGTGTGGTCACAGTTCGGTGACAAGCTGCGTGCGTTGGGCGTTCACCACGTGCGTATGCCGCGTCACGTGACCATGCGAGGTTAGGCCCTGTGAGAACGCGACGCTCACAGTCGCTGCCTGACACTTTACAGCTCTGATACAACAGCACTATCTCGTTTTCAAGACCAGGATGGACTTGAAAGAAATTGTTCCTAATGAGTTCCAGACCAGAGCTCCTAGACCCAAGTCCCTGGCACAGCCTGATTCACATTTCTGATTGAAGACATGCACGAACCATCCACCCCAAGCAGTCTGGTTGATAGTCACAGAAGGGATAGGACAGCTTCTAAACATGAGATTCCAAATTTACTTAGGTCAATGGCAGCTTCACGGCCTACAAAACATACATTCTCAACGAATGTATTATTAGGAAATAAATAACACGAGAAGTTAACGGCGCGTTTGAAACTGTGAGGGTTTAAACGCGAATCCACCGAAGAGATCTGCAGCACAAAACCCTGCGAATGCTGGAGGCTCGAGCCACCCACGGTCGAGCGAGCAGCAAGGGAACAGCGAGGGAGCAACGAGCGCGCGGCACTGAAGCTGGACAGCCGGAGCTTCAAGCGACACCACCGCAGGCTGCATGAGCAGTAGCTGCGCAGCGTGGCGAGCGACAGGGCCCCCAGAAGCGATCGAGAAGCGATCGAGCAGTGACCAAGGAGCCCCAGAGAGAACCATCAGAGCTGGGGTGGGGAACCATTCCTCCCGAGGGCCCAATAGTGCAGTCAAATACCCCTGGGGGCTACCACACATTGCATGTGGGTCATTGCGTGTTCGCTATGTATGCATTAATTGACATCCAGGACATCCTTGCAAATGAGACGTTCCGTTTCAAGGCATTATTCAGGTAATATATTTATGATATAAAAAGTCAAAAAATAAACACTAACACAAAGACCTCAGTCACCACTGCCACTGCAAGAGACCCTTCGAGTGACAGCCGTGAATGAGCGCGTTCAAATTATAATTGTGACATTGTGGACAGGTCGAAAATATTCACCTCTAATACCCAATTAGTTTGGCTATGATGCTCTGTGAGCCGTTTCAAGGGGGTAGGTAGGCCTCATGGGACATGAAGTCATGGGTTCCCCACCATGGGTGAGGGAGAAGAGGATAGAGCGGAGTGCACGACCAAGAGCGTCGTCCGAAGTCTCTGTTACAGCCAATGTGAGAGCCAAACCTCTAGGTGCCACAAACAGCGGCTCTGTAGGCTGACTACGATGGAATACGACAAAAGGAATGCGAGCTTACTCTCCGAGTGACTTCGCTCGAGAATCCGTGAAACGTAACTTGAAAACACAAATTAACTTTGCACAAATGGAGCTCCCTGCAGAACTGGTGCCAAGTGGCAGCCACAGAGCTTCAATTGAAATCAAACCGATTCACGCAGGACACGTGCACTAAATGAGCCTGCGAGCTTAATTCATGAGAATTCATTGAATCGCAAGGTGGGGGGGGCAACCATTGTACGTCTGAGTGGGGTATGGTGACGTTACAGAGGACAGCAGCCCTTCAATTATCCACGAGTCTCAAGACTGCTTGGAATATGCAGCACTGTATTGCGAGTTTGCCAAACGTGAAAGTAAACAGAAATACAGGAGAAAACCCACGCATGCAGAGGAGAAATTCCCAAAGGGCACGACACATACAGCCTGTCAGCACCCACTTGCCGTACCACCCGACACCACCCGACTGCCCTACAGATGTAATGCTGGCTCCATCTCTGTGTGCTCAGCCAACCCCTGCTCCAGGTGTGTGATCTTTCACGAGCAGCAAGCTCTCCACTCTGGGACCGTCACTCACACACCGGCACCACTGCGTGCGTCGCTCATTCACATAGCGTCCAGAAACACCCTGTGGCCTTTCCCGTGCTTCTGCTAACGCTGACGTCGACAAGAGGAGTCTCTGCTCATCCCTGGGCAGCATCAGAAGCATCTTGAAATCAACACCTTCAGCTGATGATTCACCCAGGCAATTTAAAGACCATGAAAGGAAAATAGAAATCCTCCCCAACATAACGATTCTCGCGGATCTCCCTTGGATAAGAAACAATGAAGCTCAACATTGCCTAGTTGAGTGAATTGAGGTGGCCAGGTGACTAAGGGATACGAGCAATGAACCAGAATTGTCAGAGGCCAGAGTTCAACTACAGGTTTCAACCACAGAGATTACGTTAGGTTCCCCAGTGTAAGAGAGTGTGAGGTTCGGTCACAAACGACTGCACAAACGATCCACCGATTTTAGTTCTGTTTTCGTTTAACTCGGCCGAAGGCAGATGGTGCTAAGAGCTAAGATCTGTAAGTAACACTGGGTGACTGTCAAGCAACAAAACCCTCTTCAGGGGGCACAAGTGAACACCACCCAGTGCTGTGTGAGAGCCAAATACAGACCCGTGAAGTGGTTCTGTGACGCCATCTTTTCCTCGGATGTGACGCTTGGCTGACTTTATTCATGGGTAACCGGCGAGTCACGCAATAGAGCCCTCGGTGACCGTGTGGTTCTCGTAGAACTCCGCTGAACTTAGTGGACTGGCTGCAGTTTGGGTTGTCAAGAAGACCCCAACGGTGGAGGTTGGGCTGCACAGAGACCTTGCTCGGCTGACTGAACGTATCTCTTCACCTCTCTCCTCCGATTTGTGATCAAATTAAACAAGCCTCGGGCCTTCTCCATCCAGGAGGGATGCACACAAAGCATCGTGACACCGCACAACACAAACGTTTGGAATCTTTGGCAGTTTTTATTGTAATATTGCGTTAGAATTTTTTTTATAAAGTACCAAAAAAGTTAAACAGAAATATATCAAACGACATCCACCCTGTATTATTATTATTGCCCATACAAGAATACCGGATGCGGCACGCGACGTGGCCCAGTAATAGGAATCACATGCAGACACCAGAGCCGCCCCCACCAGTTAGCGACGCAGCACGACGCTGACAGCGTTCCCCATCAGTAAGAGTCTGTGCAAGCAAGACTAGTGATGCTAGCAATATCTGGGACTCAAATTCGGGACACTGGGTTCGTAGTGCAGAGCGATAACCACCCAGGCAATGCTTCCCATAATACAGATATGTGCACACTCACTGCCAGACACACACACATTCACTGAAACACACAACAGAGTACCGTCAACCAAAGACACAGTCATAATCTCTCACCCATGCACTTGCACACCACTCGTGTACAAGCGAGTGGCTATGAAATCACTTCGCTAGATTAGAAACTACAGCTCCACGTGACGCGGATCGGCTGTCGAACGCTTACGACGTCACGCACGACGCGGCGCGCACGACGCGGCGCGCACGACGCGGCACGCACGACGCGGCACGCACGACGCGGCACGCACGACGCGGCACGCACGTGGCACGTACGTGGCACACGGGGGGCGGTACGTGTGGGGCGGTATGTAGTACACACCGGGCCCACTGGACAAGGGTGACGGGGAGGCGTACACAGAGGCCGGCTGCGTCACTTACTGGAGTTGAGCGTCTGGCGCGTCTTGGCGCTGGTGCAATACGCCTCGATCACCTTCAGGATCTGAGAATCCTCCTCCAGCGCCACCGCCGTGCCTACAGCACATGGGGAGAGACGGGGAGAGGGGATGACGAGGGGAAATTATAACAAGTATGAGAGCACTTGTCCAGGCATTCACACTCAATCAATCACTTTTACTCAATTACCAACTTACTAAGTAAATCGCGTATTTCCTCAATCAAGTGCTCCCTCATTAAACCACTCACCTAACTGTTCACTTATTCAATCACTTATTCAACCACTTAATTACTCAGAGCCATCAATCATTATAACACTCGCTTATTCACTCAACACTCATTGGTTGCTTCACCCACTGTTGCACACATCCACCCACCCCACCCATCCACCCATGACATCCCCACCCACCCATCCACACACACAAACCACATCCCCACCCACCCAGTCACCAAACCCCCAGCCACCCAATCCCCACCCATCAACCCGATCCATACCAAACGACCAACCCCATCCCCACACGCCCTGCCACCGATTGGTTAACCACGAGCGTGACGGCGATTGCCGGATGTCTGGCGAGCGTTGTGACAAGAGCCTCACTTTTGCGTAGCGTGGGGTCGTCGTCTGATGGTTTCCGCGTCTTGCGGGAGGAGAGCAGCTTCTTCACGGCCTTGGGGCTCTTACTGAGATCCTGCACAGACAACACCACGGCTCGCTCACTCGCACTCTCACATTCGCTCACAAACACAATCTCACACCCTCATATGCTCCCTCTGCCATCCTCGGCTACCCTATACGATGAGAGGAAATGCTTGCATGACAGTGTTGCCAACTTAGTGATTTTGTTCCTCGATCCAGCCACGAAATATTGTCAAAACAACTAGCGACTCATCTAGCGACGTTCCACGAAAAAATACACAAATCATATTAGGAGCGATCCCTGGTCTGTGTTAAAGATCCTGTAACAGATCATTGCGAGCCATACTTGGCGAATTGTCGTGACATTTTATGCAACTTCACAAGCTCTATCTGTCACTTGTTTAGATTTATTTGGCGACTTTCCGATTTAAGGAGTTGGTAACACTGGGCACTGGGCTAGTGTCTGTGACTGCATGTTGAGAAGCCCCGTGATGGATGCTACTGGGCAGCTGGAGAGAGTTAATCACCAGCAACAATGGGGGGCGGAGGAGCGCACTCACAAGAATGATTGGAGCGCAGGGTGGCTAAAACGCACAAAGTTTGTAGTGAGGAGCACAGGTAGTACGCCTGCCAGCCATCTCGGTCAATCAACAGGTAACACCTGGGTCTGTTCCGTGACCTCCCGCCAGTGAGTCTTCCTTGCTTAACGTGGCACCTAGCCTGGCACAAGCACCGTGGTGACATCACCTTTACTTTGTGGCGAATGGCGGTGCTGGTTATTGTTCCCGTTTGTCCTAGCGCTCACCTCCTTGTAGATTAGCGCTGCCGAGGGCCTCAATGGCGGCGCCGGCCTCAAGCAGCTGAGGCTCCAGGGCTTGGCGAGACGGGGGGGCTCGAGAGGGGCCCGCGACACCGCCGACAAGGCTCCCCCCCCGTGGCCCCCGTGGCCCCCGTGGCCCCCGTGGGCCCCGGCTAGCGGCAGGGTGTGGTATCCAGGGTTAAGCGCCGGAGATTTGGGCCCCGAATCTGAGGTCTTGCAGGCGTGGGACGGGGGTGGTGATGGGAGCTGTGAAACGAAGACAAGGTGAGACACAGGGACAGACAAAACAGGTGTCTCTAGTCTAATCTCCCATATTAATGTGTCTCTGTGGGTTTACAATGTTATAATCTCATGCCTCTGTCCCCGTGTATCCGTGTATCGATTCACACATGTCCCCGTGTTCCGCGTATCCCCATATCCTCATGTCCCCATATCCCAGTCTCTCTACTCTACCCATGCCCCCGTGGCCCTCACATTGTGCGAGGGCGCCGTCTTGGCACCGGGCGTGCTGCATGTCGCAGCGGGGCCCTTGGTTTGCCGGTGCAGATGCTCTATCCACTGTTGCGCGTCCTGGGGGCTCTGGCAGGATACCACGATCCTTTCTATCATGCTCCCTGCACACACACATACATTCATAACATACGTATGTAATGTACATAGTCGTCCTTTATTTGGTATACTTGCTCCCTAAGTACACGCGCACACACACATATGCACGTGTGTAACCCTCCAACAACAGTGGAGGAGAGGAGTGAAGCTCACATCGAGTGGAGCGCTGGGCGGCTGGAACATGGCAAGGTGGCATAGTGGGCAGCACGAGTAGTGCATGTGCCAGTCATTAAACCCATAGCACCTGGGTGTTCCATGATCTCCTGCCAGCGACCCTTCGAAATTTCAAATGGCCTCAAAGTGCACCTATTCTGGCACAAGTGCTACGGTGACATGACCGTCACTTAATGAATGCCAGTTGTTGTTGCATATATGAATGTGTTTGCGAATATATATTTGTATAGTATATGTGTGTACGTGAGGCTCCCAACACGAAGCTCAAACCTGTGATTTCAAATGCATTCCGCACGATCTCTGTGTCCTCCAGTTTCGTGACCGTCATGCCCGTGAGCGGCAACTTGCCCTGCAGGACAAGGGGATAGACCACGAGGTTCACTCACACACTCACTCACCAGCTCACACATTCACTGAATGATCCACTCACCTGCTTACTCACTAAGTCATCCACTCTTATGCTCATCCAGCCATCAACACACTCACCCAACCACCCACACACACAAACTCACCAACCCATTCATACATTAACTCACCCACTTACTCACCCATCCATCCATACACTCACCCACGCACACGATGGGGTCTGCATTCACTCACCGGCTCACTCACTCAGCGCTCCACTAGTTGAGTGGCTCACTCACCCCACGTCTTCATGTTCCGGTGTACCCCCATGTGTCCCCGTGTGTCCCGCATATCCCCACGTGTCTCGAGTGCCTCCATGTCTCACATGTCCTATGTGTCCCCGTGTGTCACCTGGTAAATGAAGCTGCTCATGCGAGGACTTGCTGACAGCATCAGGAGAACAGTGGGGAAGAGCAGGAGGTACCGCTCGCTCCGCTCCTATACGCATGCACACGTGTACACACGTACACTCTTAATATGCACACTGATCACAAAGACAAAGACACTCCGTATAGCTTTAACAGACTTCAGGGGAAAGTGCGGTTAGCAAGCACATATGAAGGCCGGCACAGCACAATAGGGGGTGGGTGGCCAGCACCCCACCCGGCCATCTTTGTCTTCCTCGTGGTGGTGATTACACACCACACCCGGTACTCATGAGCCAAACTAGGGGAGGCCCAGGACTGGTTCCAATAATCGTCTCTGGTGTTGGCCGTGAGCAGGCATCAAACTCGCTCACACCACGACAAACACCCTCATGTTGCCTACACAGACTATTTGGGTGAGTACTGTTAGCGAGCATCTACAAAAGCTGATATAATGCTCATACACTCACCCACTCATCCTCCAACCCATCCACCCAATCTACAAATACAAAGATCCCCCATATAGCCTCAACAGACTGTTGGAGCAAGTGCTGTTAGCGAGCACCGAAGATGCTAACACTCTTTCACAACCACACCCTTACATACACACAGACACTCGCTCGCTCACGTCGCTGCCGGCGCACTGCACGAGCGCGTGGGACACGAAGAGGACGCCGCCCAGTGAGCGGATCCCCTCCCCCTCCCAGCCCTGGATCGTCTCCGTAACCATCTGCAGCTCCAGCTCCTTGCGCTTGCGCATGTCTGTGCACTGCGCCTGCATGGAGGAGGAGGAAGAACGCAGGCAGCGTCACAACGCCGACGGTCGGAATCACCGGCACTGTGAACGCGATTCACATCGGGGCAATCTTGACACCGCCAGTACTAGTCATCGGCAAGTCCACTCAGCTCCACATCTACCCATTTCCAATTCAAGCCCATGCGGCGCCAGTTTAGACCCCTCACCACCACAAATACAATCTCATCGTCAATATAACTATATGGTGGTGGTCATGATGATGGCCACCACCATCACCACCTCTATCCGGCCAAAGAGAACCTGCTTTGGCATGCGGTCATTGGGCATGCGGGCTGGTTGACTAGCTAACGTAGCCTCGCCTGCCGGAGCTCACTGTTGGGACTGTATTCAAAGATTTCAAGTATCTGTGAGCTCCTCAAACAATCAAGCTGATTGAACTCAGGATGGCGTAAGCAGGCCAGCCTGAATGTAACAATCCGGCACCAGTGTTCCTGTAAAGGGGTCAGTGTTTTACAATTACAGAGATAAAAAGTTACAAATGTGGCTGAGAAGACCTTAAACTTCCATGTAGCGTTCGGCAGCCGATGAAAAGATAATGCCGCTAAATTGTTACGAAGTGAGACTTCAGCTGCCAATCTAGCGCTATTCAAAGCACATTTTCCTTCTATGGGAACTTTAACGCCACCATTGCTGAGGCAGTTGCAGAAGGTGGACATAGACCTGTAGTGTGCACGCGCAGTTGATGAGAGGCACGTGTGGTAACTGAGTGACGCACGTGCGGCTGGGGGGAGGCGTCTGTGTGTGGGCTGCGGGTTGGCTGTCGGGCAGGTCCTGGAAGGTGGGCGGAGTCTAGCTGGGGGAATAAAAGCCGGCGTGCGGGAACACACGGGGGTCTTCTTCTTTGTCCTGAGCAGGTGTGGGTGGTGTCGGAGAGAGTAGGGGCGGCTAGTAGGGATTGAGGTGTACCACGCGTGGTGTTGTGCGTGAAGTGTCGTGTGCGCTCAACACTGGGGTGTATGGAGATTAATAAAGAATGAGCAGGTGTCACGTTACCTTCCCTCAGAGTAGGTTCCACACTACACATGCACACACGCACACACAAGTGTGTGTTCCCTCACCGAGAGGCCCTTGAACGCGGTCATAGATATCTGGATGTCCGTCTTGTCCGGGTGAGTGTCCTGCAATGACAGAGGCAACCTCTTACTCCTATCCAGGGCAGCCTCTCCCCCTCAATACGGAAATTACATTTTCAGTACGATTATAGATGTTATACATAGGGTGTATGCTTGATAGTAGTTGTGATCCGTGTGTGCGTTGTGTTGTCTCTGGATATTGTCTGTGGATGTCACTCATGATCTGTTTGGTCTATGTGTTATTCAATTTGTAAGATCTCGTGTCTGTGGGTGCTGTTCTGTGTTGTCACTGGCAAATGTCTAAAGTTAGGCACAAGATCATTTCATGATTCAAGTTGTTAGATCCCAGGTGTCTGTGTATGTGCTATCTCTGGACACTGTAGCTGTCACACACAGGACTACGTCGCTGGGAGGGATTAGGGAGGGAGCGATTGGGAAGGGGATTGGGGAGGAATTGGGGAGGTAGGGAGGGATTGGGGAGAGCACCTCGATGTGCCGCTCCAGCTCCTTGAGGAGAGTTGGGTATCTGTCGAGCCGCATAAACGGTTTGCTGAGGCTCGTGGTGAGCATCAGGATCCCAGGGCTGTTCGCACCCTTACTCTCCATGAACTCCCCCAGCATCTCCCTGCCACATGACATTTATCATCATTAAAATCACCATCATCACCATCACCGTCGCCATCGTCTTCATCATTATTATAATGACCTGCCCCAACATCTCCATGCCACAGGAAATTCATCATCATTAAAATCACCATCATCACCATCGCCACCGCCTTCATCATTACTATTGAAGTGACATAGAATTGGTCACTAAGCAGCATAGCGCTGGTTGCTGGCAGGGAAGGGGATCTGCAGCTTGTAGCAGCCCTGACTGACAGCAGGCCACGTGATAGACCCGAGAGGGATCTAGGGGAAATGTTACGGAAGGGACACGTTGAGAGCCCGCTCGTAGGTTCCAGAAGGGGGGCGTGGCCGGGACAGGAAGATCGTCACCATCATCGCTGTCGTCAAGTGCCTTCGTCGCTGTCGTCTCATCTGATATATTGCGCTGCTAGATGTAGTTGGCTGTCTTAGTTCAGCGCCGTCAGTGTCAGACAGCTAGCGTTGTGTTGTCGGCAAGCAACCAGTGTTGAGTTGCGTATAAGCGAGAGACAGAGAGTGTGTAACAGTGTAGGGTGTGTATTGTACAAAATGTGCTCTGTGTTTAATGAAAGAATTGCATCCAAGAAGTGACATCTCCAAGTCAGTCACTACACTATCATAAATTCCTCCAGCATCCCCATGCCACAGGAGATGAATCACTGCCACCATCATCAACACCACAAACATCACCATTACCATGAACTCTTTACAGCATCTCCCTGGCATGGCAACTTTACCAACACGTAAGTGTGTGTGTGGGGAACGGTAGTGTAGTGGTTAGCATGCTGCAAGATGAACCCGGTGACCCAAGTTCGATTCCCGCTCACGACCAGCAACAGTGGCGAATATCTTAACCGGTCCCGGGCCTCCCCTAGGTTGACTCAGCCTGAATCGAGTATCTGGTGCAATATGTAAACATCGCCACTAGAGACAAGGGCGGCTGGGGGTGGGTTCTGGCCACCCATGACCCCTCTTGTGTGTCGTGTCTGCCTTCATAGGTGTTTGCCAACAGCACTTGCCCCAACAGTGTATTAAGGCTATATGGGGATCATTGTATTATTATAATTGTGTGTCGTACAACAGCTGGATGTAGGCCACAGCCTTTAAACTGATGAAAGTCGAGTGATCCGAGGTTCTCCGTCAACTGTTTACCAAGGCCGTAGATCTTCCCCCGATTCCATTTGTCCTGCCTCGCTGCTCCACGTCAAGAACCTCTCTTCTCAATTACTGCCGCTTTCACCAACACACTCGCACTGCACTGGAATGCGAGCCGATCAATCATGATGACACCGACAGGCCCCATAACAAGCACGTCGAGAATCGTGGGGTGTTTTACCCACAATGCGTGCGGCGTAAACAACGCGGAACCTATCTGATCATCAACATCATAGGCGACAATCAATCCACTACTAAATTTAAGCTTCCCCACGCCCTCACCATCTCTCACGGTCCTGCAACACAAAACTCCGTCTTCGCACCAGCACATCAGCTGGTTTCACAGCTCCATCCCCACGGTGTCTCGACGGGTTTGTGGCGAATCGTGCCGGGTGTGGATGAGGAAGTGCGGTGTCGTTTCAGACAAGTTTTCCGGGAGCCAATGGCAGCGGCAGAGAGACAAAGGCAGCATTGTAAAGCAACAACAACGTGCCATTGAGCCCCGAGGCCAGCAGCTGTTCCACGGCAGGGAGGGGTAAGCCCCGACATGCACACGGGCACGTTTGTACGAAGCACATACTCCACATTCCCACAGACACACGTGCACATATACAAGCACACATATATGCAGATACAGAGTCAAAGGTTCCCCATATAGACTCGAGTAAATTGTTGGGGAAAGTGCTGTTCTTGAGCACCTATGAAGGCCGGCATGGCACTCGAAGGGGTGGGTGAACAGCGCCACGCCCAGCCGCCTTTTTATCCCCAGTGCTGATGTTGACACACCACACCAGGTCCTCATTTAAGACTAAGTCGGCCTAAGAGAGGCCCAAGACCGGTTCAAATATTCACAACTGATGTTGACCATAAGCGGGAATCAAACTCGGGTTTCCAATTTCATAGCGCAGTGCACTTACTAACACACTCATGCTCCCAACATAAAACATCAGCTGACAGTGACAAAGACATTGCCACAGTGCTTGCATCAGACTATATGCACTTTGAGGCCACGTGAAGTGTCAAAGCCTCTCTGGTACGAGTTCACGGGACAGACCCAGGTGCCATGGGCTGAGTGAGATGACTGGCAGATGCGCCACATGTGCTCCCCACTGTGCGAACTTAATCCGTTTTAGCCGCCCGGCGCTCCGCTCGTTGTTTTGAGCATCGCTCCTTGGCCCAGTAGCGTCCTTCACGAGCCTCGTCCAAAGAGGCCACTCTTGACACCACTGGTAGCAGTCGTCGGCCAATCCACTTCGCTCCACGTCTTCCTGTACTGGATGAGCCCATCTTTTCTTTAGCCCATACAGCACCCATTTAGCACCTCCAATCTGGCTGAACAGAAACGGCTTTGGAAAGAGGTGGCTAGGTATGTGGGCTACATGACTCAACCAATGTAGCCTTGCTTACCGGAGGAGCTGTGTCCAGATCCACATACACAAAACAAACTCGCATTCATTAATAACAGTGCATTAAAAGGAAACATGTATAATAGGCGACGTTTCGGGCAATGGCCCTTCTTCATAGCACATACACACAGATATACGGGTGATTGATAGCAGTGGCGAGTAGCCGACGCAGAGCGGCACGGCTGAAATTAAGCCCTGCCTGCGCCCAGTTCACGACGCGCCACAGGAGGTCAGAACTCCGCGTTGTTGCCTCAACACTCCCTTTGTTGCGCTGGCCTAAACAGGAGCTCACAAATAGCTCTGGCACCAGCAGTGCAATGAGGAAGTTTGTGTTTGAGTTAAGTAAGCACATTGAACTGGTGTGATGCTTTGGGCTGATGCTCGCTCTGCTGTTGCTGCTGCTATGTGGCTTGTGCAGAAGCAATAAGGGTTTCTGGGTTGTCACATAGAACCAACACGGACACGAAAACTGACAATAAAAACACAAGGCACTGCTGTGTGCGCCGCGTATGGCACACGTGCTAACCATGAGAATGCAGTAATGACTCGTGTTTCGTATTCCCAAAGAAAATGCCCATCAAGGCTAAGGTGGCAAGTGAGCATGCATCCATTCATTATTGAAAATAGTATTTCACCGTGTCTGTATTTCTGTGTCTAAAGTTTGTGTACTCACGTGCTTCAATCTGTCTTCTTATCATGTATTGTATTCTTGTGTCCCATCTATCTGCATCTCTGTGTGCTTGTCTCCATGTCTCTGTGTTCCTTCCTGTCTGTATGTCCCTGTGTCTCTCTAAGCCTGTATCTGCATCTCCTCGACATGTTCTGTGTCCTTGTGTCCTGTCCCTCAATGTCCACGTGTCTCTCTCACCTGGCAGGGGACCGTCGTCTCCCCTCTGCGCTTTCCTCGCTCGCCGAACGAGGCCTCCCACACAGACACTGCATGATGTTGCAGCCTTCTCCTCCTCCACCACGCAGCCGATTCAGAATCTTAAAGGAGCTTTGGTCTGGCTCTGTCTCAAGCCTTAACACTTAAGACTAAATTTTAGAGGTGGCTCTGTTTGGCTCTGTGAATGTTATGAATTGACAATGAACCCTAATAATCCACCAAGTAGGTTATTCTGACTCTTAGTCTCAATATGTAGTTTAAGTTTATTTTATTTAACTAGGTGGGAGCTTAAAATACCACAATAAGTCTCATTTGCAAGAGTGACCTGGGCCACCAATATGGCAAATGCAATAGCATAAAACGAGGTACTGCCCGTTACTTGGCAAGGGGAGGGGGTCGCTTCAAGCGGCCAATGCAGGCGTGCACGCAGCTACTAATCCTGCAGAGTGCCCACCGGGCGGGCGACTCGGAATGGGAAAACTTTGGGTGGCTCGGCGCTCACTACAAGAACTCCTCGGCAACACCGACTAAACCGGCTGACTTGGCAGCGTCTTAACTACACCGACGTCTTAGCGACCCAGCGAACCACAGCCAGCGAGACAACTGCACAACAACAGGCTGTGTGTGACTCGATGCTCACGGTAGCCACAGCCGGATACACAACCAGAGACCAGCAAACTAAGCTTTGCTATATTGCATACCCCTGATACTCATCAGTAATCCAGACAAGAATACAACAGACAACACACGAGATTTTCCTGTACACCCGAGGCACTCATGAGCTGGCTACAGCTGGCTGCACCATGATGGTGGCATCGGCGAGGAGAGTCGTGGGCTTACCACCACCACCGCCTCCACCAGTGCGGTTTCGCCGTGCGGTCTGTCTGGTCTGGACGGCTACGGTGAAACCGAGAGCTGGCGAGATGACACTGGAAGCCCACAGCCCAAATAAACAACACAGGCGGCTTCCCCAGCACTCCTCCTCTCTGTAAATACGAGCCTCCATCTGCCCGTACTCACACGGCTGGGAAACCACGGGGGTCCAACCGCGGCCAGGGGGACTCCAGACTAGCGACGACTGGCAATTATATTCGTTCCTTAGTGGCAGAAATGACGTAGGTTATCAAAGTTAAACTTAATGTAAATTTTATAACTTAATTCAACTGTTTTCAAAGCGAAATCGCTTCCCTTAAACGGCCACTAGCAGTGCTGGGTTATTGTGATTTCAGTTTTGTTTTTTTACAGTCGCATACAGTGGAAATTCAAGAGTGCACAGAGGGGAGTAGAGTGAGATGACGGGGGAGATGTTTCTTCAGATTTTGAACCAGCTGGCCAGGCTTGGGCAAAATTAGCCCACATTTCACGCAGGCAACTGGAGAGTACAAACTAATTGTTGCTAACCTAATGATATGTTTAAAAATCCCAGAGGTAGGATAGTGTGCTGAGGGGAGAAGAGTGATTTGAGATGGGAGAGGTGGAGAGTGCATGGAGAGGAAGTAAAGGGGAGAGATAAGAGGGTGCACGGAAGAGGAGGATGTGAAAGGGAGAAGTAGGTGAGTGTGGAGGTTAGGAGAGTGAAAGGGAAGAGGAATGCAGGGGCCAATGCATCCTTGACTTTGATCCGGGATTGAATTGGGAGCCTGTGTAGGGATTGAACTTCACTTAACCAGGCAGCAGGATACCGAGATGCCTCCGAAATCCCAGTGGCTCACAACACTACACACCATCATCGAGTATTAACCACTACTCACAGTTACAAGCATGGCAAGCAGGCGAGTGTCCACTTTGTGAACTGACGCTTGATTTCCAGCAGAGGTGGGAATCCCCTTGAACCCCCCTCCAAACTCGCATCAACACGCCCCACCTCGGGAGTTGTAACAGTTGTGTTGTGTGTGTATTAATGCATTCATTTGTGTAAACGCAGACCCCGTGTGCACAGCTGAGACAACTGTGGCTCAAGGCGACAGCACACAACCCCCGCAGGGCTCCACTGACACCTCGCATGTGTAGAGTGAGGGCTTCGTCTCCACTCCAGCCACTCCATCATCGCCCTCGGCCACCATCATCGCTAAAAATCGTCATCGACGTAACCATCGTAACCGTAGTCATCGTTGTTGTTGTCATCATTCTAACACAATGTGTAAACAATTCCACGCTATGGCGGGGACGAGTTTATCCAAGGAACAACCATGATGACTATAGCCTGACGACATGCACACACAAGCGTTTAACGTGCCAACCATAATCGTTTCAGCTTGCCTGTAATATTTAGAATCCTAACAAATTCAGAAATTATATCCACAGAGTTTCTCTGAAAAGTACAATGAGCATCGCCAGAAGGTCTATAAAGTAGTCAGTGTAACAGCACTGGAAGTCAGGAGTCACCGTGTCACCCGACCTGGCTTCCTTAAATAGGGATCATGATCTGAAAGTAACAATCAATTAGATTTAACAAAAAATGTAGCATTTCAAATAAATTAATTCTTATTTTACGATAATTCATATGGGCCAATGATTCACAGATGACTTATTTGGTTGTAATGATTGCTCTGCAATTTACCACCGAGCCTAAATAACAATAATTGACATGTTAAATGCTTGTACACCACGTGACAATTAATTTGTTTGCCCGTGTTGGGTAGTGGAGGGTTCCGGATGACACAGATCTGGTCAGACCATGACGTGGCCTTAACCCAAACACTATTGTGAGTCTCACACACACCTGTTGTCCTGCAGAACCTTGACGGCCCAGGGGTGATTGGCGCAGTACTCCAGGTAGAGCGTCTCCATCTGCGAGCGCAGGCTCATGAAGCAGGAGCCCACATGCTGCTGCGCCTCTGGCAGCCTGCAGCAGGGACGGGGCACGAGGCAGGGGCTGTGAGTCGAGCGAGTATTTCGATATGCATGCACGTGGGGAGCGGTGGTGCAGTGTTTAGCGCACTGCGCTACGAACTCGGAAACCGACATTCGATACCCACTCATGACCAATATCAGTGATGGATATGTGAAGCGGTCCTGGCCCTCCCCTAGGTCTGCTCAGCCTTAAATGAGCACCTGGTGCGGTGTGCAAACATCAGCATTGGGGAGACAAAGACGGCCAGGCGTGGTACTTGCCGCAACACCCGCTTATGTACCATAAGTGTTCACTAGCAGCACTTGAACCTCATGGCGGAATCTCGGGGTCCCGAATAAACGGAAGTCAAAATCGTAAATAGTTTATTTATTTTTGCCGACTCCGTCCCACTGCGCACATAAACGCCGCGACCCACCTGGCGCGGATCATTCTGTTGTCGTGTCGTGTCCAAGCAGCAGCAGCGAGCACATATGCGCAGAAGAGCTGAACAAGCGAATGCACTCCATGCTCGGGTACGGGCAGGATCATGAGGTTTATCCAAAGCTGCTCAAACTGCCTACGCGACTTAAGTCCTTTATCTGTCACCACGGTCTGCATAATACAGTTAAACTGCTCTCTTATCTTCATTATTATTTGTGACCTACCAATGTCTGCAGCCAAGATCAATCGATGACAATCCTATTACCTGCAGATATTTAACAGATGACATGCGTTGCACCGTTAATTCCTCCTGTTTGATAATACTTCTCTTGTCCGTATGCATCTGTGCAGATAGGTTTTTTTTTGCGGTTAAGCCATAGTCCCCACATACTGCTCCTATCAATGTGGATAAGAGGAGCGGCGACCCACTACTCTGTAGAGTAAAATTGGTATAAACGCTCGCTAGAATATAAACAGCGCATTGATAACGCGTACTATTTTATGTACTGTTCACAAAGTGTGTTCACAAATCCACACTTATAAACACGATGCTTGACAGAGGGGTGTAAACATTTTTTCCGATATTGTATTTAAATAGAGGTACTGCAGCGAAGTAGTTTTCAGTTTTAAAGGCAAAGTTTAACAAGACAACACTTGTCACCATCCTTCAAACCCATTGGTGAAAAAGATAAAAGTTTTTGTTTACATTATAATATTTATGCGAGAGCCGGGGGCTTATGGGACCCCGGGGTCCCCGCCATGAGGTTCACTTGTACCAAGAGTCTGTTAAGGATATTCGTTCTTGGTCTTTGTAATACAATACGCTGGTGTATATAAGTCATATCAAACCAATTTACTGCTCAAATGAGCATTGAGACAGTGCTCATGTCATGTTTACAGCCCTGAGTCAATGATAGAAATTCAACATTCTTATGGTGGGGACGGGCATACCCACAGGACAACTGCATTGATTATAAATAGTGGTACTCATTTTATCGACCCAGGAGGATTGTATGTTTGCTTTCGCACTGTACGTAGCCAACCATGCTAATCGGAGGTGCGGGGGAAGGATGGGCTGAGTCAACCCCCAATCAGGAAATGAACTCGCAACCTTGCAAATTCGAGCCGCTCTCTCTCTGCCGCTGAGCCACCAGGCTGGGTTGTGTGTGCGTGAGCCTCACTTGGCGCACTCCTCCAGGCTGTGCACCAGGCTCTGCTGGAAGCTGGCGATCACCTCCAAGTTCCCCAGCAGCAGCGCCACGTCTGCTGGCGGCAGCCTGCACCAACACCGCCATCGTATCGTAACCATCAACATCGTCACCATCGACACAATCAATATCACCATTACCACGAGCACCATAACCAAGACCATTACTACAACCAACATGACCACCACCATCAACAAACACCATCATCAAAAATACCACCACTCCCAATACCACTAACTCCAACGACACCATCACCAATAACACAATGGCCATCTTTACACGCAGTCAGTGACATCTCGTCTCATCTCAACACATTTTGAAAGAGCATCCCCCAGTGCCAGCCACTGGCAGAGCCAGTGGGGGGGGGGGGGTGGGGTGGCACGTGCCCCCCCAATGATCATTGGGGTTTATTAGTAATAAATCGGCATTTTGCGACCTCCACTGCCACTGTGTAGCATATTATTACATGCCAGGGACTCTATGAGATGATAGGACAATAGTCTGAGTCCAGAATTGGCAATAAGTAACGGCAAAGCGGTTATAAGTGACTCAGAATTGTGTGCAGTTTCGTGTATACAGTCCACGACTTCCCTGAAGGCATCAACACCTTCAGCGAGCGCGATGCCGATCACACGACGCGGTTCGAATTCGACCCTCGAGCGATGGCTGCGCCATCGCCGCACACGCGTCCAATAAAAAGCAAGGGACAAGTCATTACTTACTAACAACTCCTCTATCAGTTTTCATTGCTGGAGGGGTTGCCCCCGCTACCTGATAAAATCCTGGCTCCGCCATTGGTGCCAGCTAGCCCTGTGCGGCACAACAAGGTGATTCAGCACTTACGCTGCCAATGGGCATGAGTAGGGGCGATGATTGCTGTGTGTTTCTGAATTGAGTAATTTACGGGTATTCGGTTGGGTTTGGCAAATTCGAATCACGATGTCGGCACACAATGGCCGACTCGTTTTGAATGACGTCATGGGATCTTTACAGTCCCCTGCATGTTTACGGTTAATACCCTCGGAGTAATTACCCAGGCGGCCTGCCAGACTAGAACCGTGAACCTCTGCCACAAACGGAAAACGCGCTACCGCCGAGCCATTCCGCTGCCCCGATGGCGGCGCAAGTGCGTACTTGTCGCTGGCCTGCAGGGGTCGTAGGAACGTGGCGAGCAGGCAGTGCAGCTCCTTGCTGTACTCCTGCTCAGTCTCCACGATGTTCTTCACCACCTGCATGAGCCATGCAGGGCGAGGGAGGGACGCACAGTAAGCGGCCGCACGAGGCCGAACTCCTGAGATCCAGCGCCAAGGAGGCCAGGTTGGTAGATTGCCACGTTGACCCCCACACACCCAGACGCGTGCGGCTTTCTTTCCCATACCAGTGACGTATCTGAACCAGTCCTGGGCATCCCATTGGTTGACTCAGCCTTAGTGTAACCATCACGAGGGAGACAACGGTGGCCTGGTACAGCACTTGCACAATAAAATATCTTTAGGCTAATGGGGGATCATGGGGGATCATTTCCTTGTTTGTATGAATTTGGTAAACACCACTGACCACGTCATAGTAGCCCTTGGCAGCTGGAGGGCTCTCGGGGGGTTTGGCTCCACCCTTTGAGCCCACAGCCTTTGGTGATGTGGGTCGATCTGTAAGGCACACACACACACAGCAGTGACATTCACTCAGAGCACACGACTCCACACAACACACACACACACAGGGGAGAGAGCTGGAAGACTAGGGCTAGGTCTAAGTTTAAGTGCTATGGTTTGGAGCAAGGCCTGTGAGAGAGGCAGGCATAGAGACAGAGACAGGGCAACAAGTGAATAGATAGGGAGAAGGATGTAGTGACCGGAAGACAGGTATAGAAGCAGGTGAAGGGACAGGGAGACAAGTGAGACACAGGGGGACAAGGTGAGTGGAGATGGGGGCTGGGCTGCCCACCGGAGGCCTTGAGCTCGCGCACGTAGTTGCTGGGGAACCAGCCCGTGTGGCCATTGAACGCCCCCTCCCACCAGCCGCCGTGCTCAACGCGCGTCACCGTGATCACGTCGCCCTTCTCGAACGACAGCTCGTCCTCGTTGGTCCTCTGGAACGTGAACTTGGCACGCACCACCATGCCTCCCCCGCTCTCTGTCATCTCCTGACGAGGGGAGAGGGGGTTCGGGGAGGGTCGGAGAGAGGTTTGAGGAGGGTGGGAGAGGGGGAGAGGTGGGACAGAGCAGGGTAACGATTGGTAAATTAAAATCGAATATAAACTTCAAACATTGTGTTATGCGTACAAGAACTGCCTGTGCACGTACAATTCATAGAGCATGTGTCGTGATTAGTATCACATCGATAACCATTCGGTCAATGCACTGCTGATATACACACACACATACAAGCGCGCACACATTCTCAAACATGCACTCACTCAACCACCCACTCACTCACTCAAACTCACACTTGTGCATGGCCCCCAGGTGCCGGTAGTGAGTGGCAAGCGAGATAAGAGTTTCTTTATTGCGCACACTTCCTCTCCATCTCCACTTCTTCATCAAGCATCTGCCCCTCCTCCTCCACGCAAAAACCGGCACCGCCCCTCCCCCCCCCACAGCCTCAGCCCAAATAGTAATACAATCGCACAAAGTGACGTCATTCAAACCACAGCCCTACCCGATAGCAGCCACTCAACACGCCGCCACTCAACACGCCGCCACTCAGCCAAACTCCCGCCACTCAGCCAAACTCCCATCACTCAGCACACCGCCACTCAGCACACCGCACTCAGCACACCACCACTCAGCACGCCGCCACTCAGCACACCGCCACTCAGCCAAACTCCCATCACTCAGCACACCGCCACTCAACACGCCGCCACTCAACACGCCGCCACTCAGCACACCGCCACTCAACACGCCGCCACTCAGCCAAACTCCCATCACTCAGCACACCGCCACTCAGCACACCGCCACTCAGCACACCGCCACTCAACACGCCGCCCTCAGCACACCGCCCTCAGCACACCGCCACTCAACACGCCGCCACTCAGCACGCCGCCACTCAACACGCCGCCACTCAGCACGCCGCCACTCAACACACCGCCCTCAGCACACCGCCACTCAACACACCGCCACTCAGCACACCGCCACTCAGCACGCCGCCACTCAACACGCCGCCACTCAACACGCCGCCACTCAACACACCGCCCTCAGCACACCGCCACTCAACACACCGCCCTCAGCAAACCGCCACTCAGCACACCGCCACTCAGCACACCGCCACTCAACACGCCGCCACTCAACACACGGCCACTCAACACACGGCCACTCAGCCAAACTCCAATCACTCAGCACACCGCCACTCAGCACACCGCACTCAGATCGCCGCCACTCAGCACACCGCCACTCAGCTCAAAGACACTCAGCTCACAGCCAAACCCGGTAGAAACCTTTGAACAATAATCTGCAATGCTGGTTCCCCTAGAGAGAAATACTATGGCTGTATTTGGCAGCGAGTAAATCGATATTTCTCTGTACCTCAATAGACTCTGCTGCCAAAATGCTCACATTGATAATCTTCTTTAGCTCTCATGCAAGCTGGGTGCTTTTCCTCACAATTTTGTAATGTTATAACTGATAACTTTATGTGCAACTAGGATGGTTACTGTAGGCAGACGACAACCAAACCATTGAAATAAAGAGACGAATGGGGCTAGGGTGAGTGATCATCTGAAAACTCAAGTTTATAACGACAAGTAATGCAGCAATGAGCCTGGAGAAGAACAATCGGTGTGCGCTCACTGCGGGAACATGCGGCTCGGACACAATCACTCGTGGAAAATATAGAGCAAAACATTTAAAGTGATAAAGCAGCGTGGACAGACACATGGTTGGAATTACACTGAGAGACAGAATGAGGAACACACATGGGTTAAAGACATCATCTAAAACTATAAGACTATAAATAAAAGCTTGCTAAGGCAGGAAGAGTCTCTTGGAAGGATGACAACGGAGTAGCAGCCAAGGCATAGAATCTGTCTGAGTAGACACCCACCATGGAGATGGAGCTGTGAATTTGGCTCCTGTTCAGGTGCTGGATGGATTATTACATCACAGGATCATGAGGGGTGGTGGCGGCTTTGGAAGGCCTTCATCCAGCAGTGGATTGATAATGGCTGATGATGATGAGAAAGGCAAAACGGCACACAGCCACACGGACCATATGTATGTTGCACTTTGTCCGTACTGTACGTAGTCAAACGTGCTAATCGGAGGTACGCAGCCAACCGTGCTATTATGGCTGAATAGAACAATGCCCGGCCATCTTTGTATCCCAAGTGATGCTGTTTGCACACCAGGTCCTCCTTTAAGGCCGACTCGGCCTTGTAAAGGCCTCACACCAGTTCAGATATTCGCCCCTGATGTTGGGTGCGAGTGGGAATCGACATCAGGGTTCGTAATAGTGTGCCAAGCACCGCACTACCACTCCACACACAGGCACACACAGTTACGACGACAAAGATCCCCGTAAATCCAAACAGACTGTTGGGGCAAGTGCTGTTAGCAAGCACCTTTTAAGTTCAGCACGGCACATGAGGGGGTGGGTGGCCAGCACCACGCCCGGCCTCCTTTGTCTTCCCAGTGGTGATGTTTACACACCGCACCAGGTACTCATTTGAGACTGAGTTAACCTAAGGGAGGCCCAGGACCGGTTCAGATAATAGTCACTGGTGTTGGCCGTGAGCTGCAATCGAACTCGGTCGCCGGATTAAAAGCGCAGCACACTAACCGCACTGCTGCTCCCCATACTGATACACACACATACTGATACACCGACTTAGTCGTGCACACGATGAGTGCCGATGGGCTCGGTAGCACTCACACTCACTCCCGGGAATTCATAAAAACGATTGCCGACGCGAATCAGCGAGCACCCCAGGTAGTTACCAGTGTGGGGCCCTGCTTCTGTGCGGCTGACAGCCTCCGGAAGAACGCAGTGCTGCTCCGCAGCATCTCCACCACGCACCGCTCGGACCCAGCACAATCCCCACCACCACCGCCACCACCAGAATCCCTGGAACTACCACCACGATTTCCAGGACCGCTGCTACTCACAATGACCCGAGCTGACGAGATTGCCAATTCCCAAACTCGCAATCCCCAATGCGGCAGCCCCTGACTGAGCCCCAAGAGATGTCACGACGCTGGAGACGACAACAGTCGATGACAATGAGACGGTGCTAATTCACGAACAAACTTCCTGCGACAGCGACTTAAGTCGCGCTAACTTGTCAGTGGTTCGGATGTATTGAATGTGCGAGACAACTTTGACTTCCTCACGACATTCATTTTAGAGATAAAGCTGTGCTCCCAGAGTCGGTCCAGGATAGCTTTTGATGCCACTCGCCACTGACTTTAGCCGTTTCTGGGATTCGAACTTCGACAGCAGCACTGTTGAAAGGACACCGTGCTGTCTGCTAGCCCGGCAGTCCAGGCTACCAGGAAGAGGAAGGCGGTGAGTGGCCGTTGGGCTTTTTGAGGATCTTGAGATATCGCTGTTGGCGGGGAGAAATCCGCGGCAGCCTGCGTTTGCAGATTCATTTCTTACACAGTTGTTGAGGAAAGGCCCATAATGTCAAGGGGCCAGAAACAAACAGAGTTGTAACAGATAAAGAGTTACCACAATTCTTGAATTGAGCAAGGTTATGAGAACTTTGGAATGAGAAACAATGAGAGGGAATTTCCAAGTGTACCAGTGCAAGGGAAGAAGCAGAAATTGAAGTGTTGCGGCCTACAGTGGGGCGAGTGAGTGGGTGGGTGTGCTGCTGTCACCTGCTGTGTGGGGGGTGAGCGGGAGAGTGGGTGAGTAAGTGGGAGTGAGTGAAGAGTTGGATGAGTGGGTGTGCTGTTGTAACCTGCTGTGTGGGGGTGAGTGTGTAAGTGGGAGTGAGTGAAGAGTTGGATGAGTGGGTGTGCTGTTGTAACCTGCTGTGTGGGGGGTGAGTGCATGCGTGTGAGTGCCTTGTTCCGACCTGCAGTGTGGTGGTTGAACACTGTGGATGAGACAAAACAGCCAGTTTGGTAGACTGGGAGGGGGAATCAACGAGTGAAGTTCATCGGAACAGTTACCACGGGAGTAGCAATAGAAGATCAATAAGAAGGCAATGGAGCATCAGTGAGCGAGTAACTAGAGTGCATCAGTGAGTGCTGGACTATCAGTCACCCTGACTGCTTCGCGTTGAGAATCTATCAAGTGCAGTAAGTGGTTAGAAGTGTGTTCCGTGTGCTCAGCAACTACAAGTCAAGATTATGCACATATCTCACCAAGACCGTATCATGCCAGCCCTCAAACTTAAAAATAAATGGGCGTAAGTGGCTGGGTGGCTCACGAAGGTCAGAGTGGCCCTATTGGAGACACAGACCCAGCAGGGTATGAGCTTGGGTTTTGGCCTTCTATGATTAAGAGTAATTAATAAACACATTTAATATCTGCGCCATTCTCACAATACAATGTTATCGTGAACATGCTATGTTTTACAAATAGTATATTCTGCCAGTGGATGGTTATGTTGCTATGTGGTTTTACCCAATTAAGTAATATGCAGGTAATTTTCCAAATGTGGATCGTTACACCGACATACGTGGCCTACTCTTTTTGGAATACCACCACGGGATGTGTAACATTGACTGTGAAGCGGAGTATTTATGGTGACTACACCAAGCAATATTGTGACCAGGGGGGCCGCTAGACTCACACCGCGGCGAACCTGTGCAACAAGCGGCAAGCGTGGTAACACTCGTTCCTCACGAGTAGCGGGTTTATGATCTCAACCGAGTCACCTATGACTTCACGTGGCAAAACCATCATTCACTTGTCGATTGACTCAGTGTCGCACAGCTCCGAAGGCTGCATTGTAGTCGTGTATCAGACGTCTGATACTCAGCGTCCCACGCTGTATGTTCAGGGCATGGAAGAGTGGCCTCTATTGTTTGGTGGAAATCAAACTTAAGTGACTGAAGTGGCTCTGTGGTGTCTCCGATTAGCACGGTTGGCTACGAACAGTGCGAAAGAAGTTGACAACATGCATACATACGTACGTGTCACCTTCCAGGGCCCCTGGCTGACACTATGTGAGGCACAGCTGACTGAAGAAATAAAAAAGGACACGAAGTACATCCTCACAACCCACCTTCATTCACACAAGGAGACCAATCACCATGATACAATGCCATGTTGCTTAACTTAGTGGTGTACATTGAACGAGACCTATTGGTATTGAGCAATGGCACAGTAGTTAGCGCTCTGCGCTAAAACCTAGGAAACCCGAGTTTTATTCCCGACCACAACTAACATAAGTGGTGAGTGAGATCAGAACCAGTCATGGGTCTTCCACCTTCACCAACCCTCACTGACCAAAATGGAATGATGAAGTGTGACCAAAACAGCATGGCGAGGCTTTCATCCAGCAGCGGACTGAGCGAGGGCTGTAATAAATGGGTATGTGAATTACGATGATGATTGGAATGCCACCAGGAGTGAGTGCCGGTGCAGGCTGCAGGCCTTGGCACTCTATAAAGCCAGGTCGTATTGTACTGCACGCTGGCCGAGATGGAAATAGCTCCTCACAATTAAGGAACAACCCTCTCCCGCTGGCTTCCGCGCATTTCTTTGGTCCTCTCATGAGGAAGTGGGCATAAGCACAAGGCCCCAAGCCTCCGTCCTCGCAAATGCCTGAATATTTCAACAGCTCCTTTATACCTAGTAATTGAATGCTCCTTAAAACTCTGCTTGATGGTACACACACATCTAGATCACATTGGCTCATTCTCTACTGTCCCCTATTGTAAATTTTTAGATTTTTTTACATTAAAAAGTAAGGTCACAGCCACCCAACTGCTCGCTCATGCCACCGCTTGGTACTTTGGCCTACTCTTCCAGCCAGACATCTTTGAAGAAACAAAAACAAGATACCTGATTAGACCTCCCTGGACAGTGTATGGAGACTCAGGGAGGCTTTTCCGGATTAACAAAATGCATTATAAAATAAATTATATTGTCATTTTTTGTAATAATTATTACAATTTATGCTGCTTATTTACCCAGGACAGCCTCACTGAGTCTCAATACTTTTTCAGGAGAGTCCTGCCACGTTATCGCAGAAGGGGGGAACAATTGCCGTGTGTTTCCCAATTGAGTAGGAAATAATTCGACGTTCTCGACCAGCGTTTGAAGTCGCAACCTCCCGATTGCGAGACACTCCCCTTCCACCGCCAAGCTACATGTACAGCGTTGAAATGAGATAACCAAAATCAGCGGGAAGAGAATAATTGATACGAAATTGAATCACAACCCAGAAGTGTCACAATTCATCATCACATGTGTAGAGGATGGAACAACCCCTAACACGCACACGAGGGGGCGCACACGCCGCTACGGAGCACGGCGTGGTGTGCGCACGCTGTGGTGTACTCACACAGGCTAGTATCTGATGCACGCACGCAGTCAGCCGCACGTGCCTGCATAAGTAAGCAGTGCCATGAGATGCGGTTGCATGTAGACCGTACATATGTAGTGACTGTACTTGTCACTGTATGGTGCCGGGACTTGCGAAGTCACGGCCGGTGATGTTGTCATTGCGGGCAGCCCGGGTTGCGGGCTGCAGTACCAACTCTAGCGGTGGTTGGGCGAACGCTGGTTAGTGCGGAGGCACCACGAGCAGTGTGCGGTGCCGGCTCCCGGTGAGGGAGCGAGAGGGAGTGTCAGCCAGCCAGGGTTACGCTGGGGCATGACGCTCTGGCTGTGACCTGTTGTCACGTGACCGGACGATACTGGAGGGGGCCACCGGTGGACGGGGGCCGAGAGGTGGTCACGTGGTCCCGGAGAGCTCTCGGGAACGTTCGAGAAGGAGCTCGAAAGACCTGGAAGGTGGGCGGGGCAAGGGGCGGAGCCAGCCCCAGCCCGGGGGCATCTAACGAGGGCCCCATGAGGAGCTCGAGGTTCTTCGTGTGCTCGAGGTGTTACGAAGATCCACGTACGTCAGAGAGAAGAAGCCTCTAGCCACGGGGGCCAGGACCCAGCTTGTGGTCTGGACCGGGATAGTGAACCGTGTCTAGTTCTGCCATAGCGTGGTGAGATGGCCATTCGAGACCCGAGCGTAAGGTTGTGTTATGTTTGTGCTCCTAAGATAACGTTTGGGACTCAGTTGGACTCACTACACATACATCCACATTGTATTGTACCGACTCAAACAGACATTCATAGTCAGGGACCCACAGACTCACACAAGGATTCATAGTCTCACAGAAACCCAGACTAACAGAATCAGAATATTTCCACTGGAGGAATCCGATGAGCTATAAAGCTCTTTTTCACAGATGTCCAGTAGGGGTGGGTAAGAACGTTACAACAAACAGGTAAACAAATCACTCAAACACGTAAAAATAAACCATCCACATCCTGCCAGGCAAAGCAGGGTGAGGTATTAACTTATTTTTCTGAAGCGACCTGGCCACAAATGATAGCTCAACAAAGTAGACCACCATTTGGACATTTATTACACCAACATTATATAAATAATCTTAATGCATGTTTCTCAATGTGGAGGGAAAAACCGGAGGACCCAGAGAAAAAATCCATTCGGAGAACGTGCAAACTCTAAATATACAGGCTTCAGGGTCCGAATCGAACTTCCGACCTCCTGCATACCGGGCGAGGAAGACAACATCCCAGAGAGCCAAAGACTCAGACCCACAGACACTGACTCTCACCACACTCCCTCCTCCTTCACACTCCCTTCCTCACCACTCCCCTGACTGCCCCCCCCCCCAAGCTACACTCCATGTCCTCACAACTCTCCATCCCATCTCAGCACTCCAATCACCACACTCCATCTCACCACTCTTCCCTCACCATCATCTCAGCACGCTCCCCCCTCCACATTCCACTCACCGCAGCCACCACTCTCAACTTCCTCACCACGCTCCCCCTCCCATCACCCCGTTGCCTGGCTCACCGCGCTGCTCACCAGGCTCTTGGACTGGCGCTGTGAGGGGCGGCTCGTGGTGCTGGAGGAGCGGGGGACGGAGGCAGAGTCCACGGATTTGTTGCGGTGAGTAGAGCGGCGAGTGCCGCCTGGCTCTCCGCTCACCTCGATGTCTGCTCACACACGGACACAACGACACAGATCCCCAGTATAGCCTTAACAGACTGTTGGTGGATGTGTTTTTAGCTAGCACCTATGAAGGCTGGCACGGCACGCGAGGAGGTGGGTGGACAGCACCATGCCCGCCCGTATTTGTCATCCCAGTGGCGATGTTTACACACCGTACCAGGTACTCATGAGGCCGAGTCGACCTAGGGAAGGGCCAGAACCGGTTCAGATAATCTTCACCGATGTTGGCCGTGAGAAGAAATCGAACTCGGGTCGCCAAGTTTGTAGCACAGCGCGCTAACCGTTGCACCGCTCCTCACACCCTCTCACACACACTCCCTAACCCTAAACCACGTACGAGTCTCACGGATTATTACCCTTGAGAGTCAGTATTTCACAATGCTGAGTGTCTCTCACGGCCATGCAAGAGTTTTCACGTTGCCGTTTACCCGTTGTAAACAACACCTATTTACTGTAGGGCACCGGCAGCTGTACCGATGGCTCGTGGTGTAAATGTGAAGGGCAGCTCCACACGAGTTCTGTCTGCACTCACAGCCTTTGAGAAAAATGCAGGAAATAATTTGATTTACGAGGGGAGAGCGGTGGGGAGTGTTCACTTAGTGGTGGACATGAGGCTATTTATGCTACACGAACTCAATTCGTAATCTCCCCTTTTATCTTCACAAGTGCACTCGCCATTTCCTGCTGTCTGACAGTTCAATATTTCTGTGCCTCGGTTTCTTGCGTTTCTCTGTCTTCCTCAGTGTAAAGTTTTGTTCCCCCAAAGTTCTTCAGTAGGGTTCTTGCCGATTTGAACCCTTCGGGGTCGACGTGTACATACACACCTTAAAAACACTCGAACTAACACATACACTGGTCACACCTCCCTTTGTTCAAAGCCAGGTCCAAAGATCACCACCACCACCATGACCACCGCCACCACCGCCACCACCACCACCATGGTGTTTCCGGGGCCGCGACTGTCTCGACCCCCATCCAGGTACCTCGCGAGTTGCGCGACTTCCTGCGCGACCTGCTCCTGCGCCTCTTGGAAGTTCCGTCCATAATGAACCCCGTCGCCCAGCACCCTAGGCTAAATGGCGGGTGAGCGGGCGGGCGAGCGAGCAAGCGGGTGGGCGAGCAAGGTTCCGCTCAATCAATCACAGAACCGCCACACCTTTTTTTTTACGGCGGCAGCAGCGGGCAAATGGGCGGTGGGCGGGTAGGGTGATAGCGGATTCCTGTGAGAGGGCGTGTGCACACGCCCACGCACACAAAGGTATGCACAGGTAGGATGGGAAGCCACAGGAAATTGGTTTTCCCATTCAGTCACTGTCTGTGAGATCTCAGGACGAGAGGGTTTACACTGATCGAAAAATGCAGATTCTCTCTGCAAAGAAACCTCCTTCCAGGAGGGTGTTGCCTGGGATGATAAGCCATTTGCTTTGTCAGTGGTTTGCATATGGGAGGAGACTGCACGAGACAGGACAGCAAACTATTTGCTGTCCTACAAACGCACAGGTGGGTGTCTTGCACGCATGACCTCTACACAATCTACCAATCTGACGTATGCATGCTGAACTTCTTTTGCACCGTCAGTAGTCAACCGTGCTAATCGGAGGTTAGGGTGATTAATCTCTGGGTGGCAATCGGCCACCACTACTCCCAGGCGTGTTTAAACAGTGACAAATTATTGCAATAATATTGGGTTGTTAAACTTGGGTAAGTTAAATGATAACTGATAAACACATTATTCCCCCCCACCTACTTTGCGCAAGAGCACAGAAGTGTGGTCATCACATCTACGCCTCTATATAAGGAACGAAACAGGTGGACTTCTCCACAAATCTTGCTGTCGCGTGATGAAGCTAGTTGTAATTACTGGCGAAACGTCAAAGTACTCAGATTGTAAATGTTGTGGCTTGGCTCTCGAAAACACAGATTAGTGCTGTACTCGTGACGAATTGGCCACGTTCTGTTTACGTGACAACCCTTACTAGTTGGCTGTGTCAGGTGGTGGCGGGTTTTAACGACACATTTATATATTTACACAATCTCACCCAAAAAAACCTATTATAGATGATAAACACTTAAGTGTTTTCAGAATTGATTACTGGTGCCGAAAGATAGGAACTTGAAATCGATTCTCGTGGAATTGTATTAATGATTGCAATGATCGGCACACGCGAAAGTACAAACTGCATGGTGGCAGGCCTAAGCATTGCAATAAAAGGGTAAATAGAGAGTAAAGGCTCAGCCCTGCCATTGCTCGCTCACGCCACTGCTGGCGGATGGGCCTCCACTAGACAGCTCCAGAGCCTATTTGTTCTCCTGTTCTACGCTGTACAGATGTCTCCGTTAGAAGAGGTGGGCATACCCACACTCTGCCCCAAACACACATAACCTGTTGATCGACTTAACTGTGGTGTACTCATTTATATGGCTGAGTGGACTGCCGAGCCGGGAGATGGAATTGAACTGGTGACCTCTGGAGTGCAAGCCGAGTGTGCTGCCTACTACATCAGTGGCAGATGCGTTCTGTTTAAAAGTAAAAACGTCACTTTTGCTCGAGACATTTCTATTCGTGGCAAACCAGTAACCGGTTAATTACCGTTTTTTCCCAAGTACAGGCAGTACCGACTTACAAACATTCGCACTGACGAACAAGCTCCATAAGATATATATTTTTTAAACATCTGACTTGCGAACGTGAACTCGCACTTGTGAACTGAACCGTGAAACTAGTGTGACATACAAATGTACAATATTTCTTCTTATTCACGAGTTTAACAATGCTTCCTTTTTTGTTGAACCGTAACAACATTTTACAACATTGACAGTATGTGGATTTAAATGGAGTACATTGTTGTCTTCGACTCACGAAAGGGTCTCAGGAACGGAACCCATTCATAAGTCGGTGGGACCCATTAGCTGCCTTGCTAAGGGGACTTGGGTCACTGTGACTATGTTAATGATTAGGCAAAGTAATCGTTCACCACACTCCAAGCGATCGGACGAATTGTCACAATACAGGGATCACAACTCAATTCACAAGCCCATTACCAAATCACCATATATGTGCCCGATCTCATCAAATCTTGAACGCTAAGCAGGTTTGAGCCTGGATAGTGCTAGGATTGCTGATCACCGTGCATAAAAAGCTATAGTCCGTGAAAGGGCTTCATTGCGGGCAGCAGAGGGCAGTGCAGTAAAATCCATTGTTAACTCTATCTCCATGCTCGTTGGATTAACCAAACGGGATTGACCAACGTAGTGAAGTGCGGTAAACTAACCCCAACAACCCGCACGGCATGGGGAGGCCATTATCCTGCAGTGTATTGACAAAAGAGCTGTCAGATTAAAACGATTTCATTCAAGAATTGTTTATTTCATCTCGTTTATATTATCTCATATCATTTACATTTTGTCTAATTTAAACACTTTGGTTCACTCTGTAGGCCTAAATGTAACATTATCAAATGCAATTTGTATGAATCATCATTATTGTTATTATACATGTTCACCCAGGAAGGCCTCACCGAGTCTCAAGACTCTTTTTCAGGAGGATCCCGCCAAATTTTCGCAGGAGGATCCCGCCAAATTTTCGCAGTAGGGGACAATGATGCTGCTGTGCTATCCCAATTAAGTAATTTGCAGGTAATGTTTCAGCATTGGGATGTTTGGCCAATACCAGTTACATTGTATGGTTATTTTAGCTATGACAGGAAACGGTACAACCTGGAGGAAACCCATTCATACCATGTGGAGAACAAACTCAACAGAAGGGCGTCCGAGTCGGGAATCAAACCGAGGGCCCTCCTTGCTGTGAGTCATAAGTGTTACTACTGGCGCTGCCCTGCCGCATAAACAAAATCGATGCTCACAAGCGTGATTCAGTGCAGCTGTGAGGAGAGTAGGGCTTGATCTTAACGAGTCTTTACGTGCCTACAAGGTGATCTCGCCCTCTTGTGGATGGACGGGAGTGTAGCACTCAGATTGGTGTGTTCACAAGCACACGACTGCTCACTTGGGGGGGGGGGGGGGGGGCAAAGGGCGGGGAGTGGCTGCTGCCAAAAGCCGAGGGGGCCGAGGGCTGTAAAGCTTTGTCAGGGCTCGGCTATAGAATGACCTCTAGCGTGGTTCAACTCAGGGTCAAGTCGCTCCATTGATTTCAAACGAAATTGGCCCAGCATCCCAATGTAGCAGCATCCTTCTGAAAGTCTTGAGACTCTCCTGAATAAATAAAAATTATTTGATGACACGGATAAAAAATCTTGCCCTGACGCCTTCCAGGCATCGAGCGCTCTTTCATAAAAATTTTGAGAAAACAAATTACATTCTCACGTTTCCCTTTGTGTTCCAATTCAGCAGAGACAGAAGCACCACTCGCGAGGGTCCGGCGCCACATTTAATTAATACGTGGAGTGCCTGAGAACCCGAAGTGAACAGTGCGCTCTAAGAAATAAATTATTTAGTGGCACACTGCACGTGCTGTTGTCGAGAGAAATGTGCTTTGTATAAAATCACTTACGAAACCACAGTGCTACAATCAGGCACGCTTACTTAGATCAAACTCATTGTGAATAAACCATTTATTGGTTTTCAGATTCAGTTTCATGTATTAGGTATAACCCTGTGAGCCATGCGGCTCTTGACTCGGGTGCAACCGCAACAAACAAAAACGTGAACAAGAAACATCTTAAAGTGACTACACGCAACAGACAAATCCAGGAAAAAACAGCAAAGTCTTCCAGTTGGCAGGGGTTCAATCTGTGTGCTAGGACTAAGGGCCATTGTCCAAAACAAGTCAATATTTTTGACTGAAGTGATTGAAGCCTACGTGTTAAACTGATGCGCTTGTTATTCAGACTATTGGGTCAGTGGATGGGTGAGGAGAGGCGCTTGCAGGCTTGTTGCCGCTCCTGTTCCACTTGCTGTGGTTCTCTGGTTCTGCCAGAGCTGCTGCTCCCTGGATCTGCCTAAGCTGTACCTTGAGTCAAATCCAGTTCATCTCTTCTCTTGATTGGTGCTTCAGTATTAATCACGTTCTGATTGTCCTACCATCACACCTGCCCGTCTTGGCCTATGATCAGCTTGCTGTGCTCTACAACCAGCTAGTCTTGTCTAAGCTCGTCATCACCAATTATAAACTACTCAGTTCATGTCCTTAGGAGCCTCCGTCCCTTTTCTCCTGACGAATTTCGGATGGACTGGTGGACGGAGGAGGCCTGTAGGGAGGTTGGAATCTGGGAACCAGTGAGGATTGATGGTTCCAAATTATTGTCTACTCATAAGATCTCGGTTGTCTCACGTCCGCTTTAGACCCTCGGATCCAGATTCCCAGATGACCTACCCCATCGGCCTCGGGTTATAATAAATATACCAATCAAAAATTTCCCCTGAGCTGCGAAATAGAGGTATCAGTGGTAAGGAGCCTGTACTGAAGTTTATCCTTATGAATGTCAGGTCGGTCGTGCAATGGGCCCTTTAAGTATGTGACACGATTGCTTTGGGCTGTTCCCACCTAACTTTTATTAATGGCTTTGACCTGGAGTCGACCAACCTTTAGCCGATTTAGTCCCAGATGGGTATTCAATATTGCATATTCCCAGACCAGGTAAAAAGAAAGGTGGCAGGGTGGCGGTGATCTTTCAGGCTGGTCTCATCTGTGCCATGTGCCCTGGTCCCAAAGTTGGGTCATTTGAATACATGACCGTGCATTGTTCCCTGAATGAGAATCAGGGCCTGTATGTCACCCTTGATTGTATGTCTCAGCTGTCCGAGGTGATTTCTCCCTTGTTCCTGGAATTTCATCGTGCAATTGTGCTGGGAAATTTCAATGCATGGATGGATGACCCATCTGACAGTTTGGTTAGAGACTTTTTGGATAACATGGGTTCCATGGGATTTACTCAGTTTATTCAGGGCCCAACCCATGACCATGGTCACACGATCGACCTAGTATTCACCCAGGGGGTCTCAGTAGGGGCCATTAAATGTTCGTCTGCACTATGGACTGATTACAGGGCGATTCATGCTGAGATCAAGGGTCTCCCCACTCCTCTCCGACGGTCTGGGGAACTTCAGGGATGCTGGGTTCGGCCCAAAAGGCTAATGACCACTTCTGGATTTCATGACGCCTTATCGGCCATATTTCCTCTTACTGTGACAGTGGTACCACTGTCCAATTTAGTGCTCCGATCTGCTATCGATGACCATGCTCCTAGCCGCCGTCTTCATGCTTAAGTTACCACGAGCACCCCCTGGTATTCCAGAGACCTCAGGGCCCTATAAGTACAACTTAGGAAAATGGAACGATGCTGGCACAAATCTCAGCTCGATGATAATCGAACAGCTCTACGAGTTTGTCAATGGGTTTACACAGAAACTATCTTCATAGCGAAGAAAAAGTACGTTGCCATGATACTTGACTCAGCAAGGAACCACCTTTCTGAGCTGTTCAGGAAGGTAAACAGTTTGATTCACTCAGACTGTACGTCCATAAAGGTTGCTCTTTCTGAAGAGCACTGCAAATATTTCCATCAGTTATGTTCTAATAAGATCAATCGCATTAGAGCGGGTGTCTGCCCAGCAATTAGTCCCGATCTTTGCTTGGACTCAAGGGCTCCTCTCGTCTTTGAGGCACTTTTACCAGTCCTGCCTGCAGACCTCATCCAGACTACTACGGGGATGAAATGGACCACCTCTGATTTAGATGCCTGTTCCTTCTGGCTTCTTAAGGTGGCCTTTGAGCCAGTGATCCCAATGGTGACCGAATTGGTAAACTCTTCCCTTTCAGAAGGATTGTTTCCGGAACCCCTGAAAATGGCTTTAGTCCGACCACTTCTAAATAAAACGGTACTGGATGTCGATATCCTGGCTAACTATCACCCGATCTCCCTTTATAGGGAAGATTATAGAAAGGGTGGCCTTTTCCCAGTTGGAGTCGTATCTTGAGGCCAAGTGCTTCTTTGACATCACTCAATCAGGCTTCAGGGCCCATCATGGAACTAAGTCCACCTTGGTTTGCGTGGCAGACGATCTCCTCATGGCGATGGACAGGGGCTGTATTTCAGCCCTTGTTATGTTGGACCTGTCAGCGGCTTTTGATATAATTGGGGGTTTTATTGCGGTGCCTGCAGCACCTGGCAGGAATCGGAGGCACTGCCTTACAGTGGATTGAATCATTTCTGCAGGCACGACCCAGGAGGTGGCCTTGGGTCCCCATGTGTCACCTGCTGGACCCTCTCCTTACGGTATCCCTCAGGGGTCCGTTTTATCTCCCCTTTTATTCAATGTCTATGTTAGGCCTCTGGGAGATATCATCCGGAGGCACGGTTTACAGTGCCATCAGTATGCCGTTGACTCCCAGATATATGTCTCCTTCTCAGGTGACCCAGGCGCACGCTGCGGGCCGTCAACCCGAGGAAGGCTGCGGGACCTGATGGCGTCCCGGGACGTGTGCTGAGGGACTGTGCTGACGAGCTGGCTGGAGTCTTCACAAGGATTTTAAACCTGTCTCTGGAACAGTCCACTGTACCACCCTGCCTAAAGTCCTCCACCATAGTCCCCCTGCCCAAAAAAACCCACATTTCCAGCTACAACGACTACCGGCCAGTAGCACTCACGCCAGTGGTGATGAAGTGCTTTGAAAAACTGGTCCGGAGTCACATCATAGGAAGCTTGCCCCGAAACCTTGACCCCCACCAGTTTGCCTACAGAGCGAACCGATCCACGGAGGACGCCGTGGCCACAGCACTACATGCTGCACTGTCACACCTGGAGCAGCAGGGGAGCTATGTGCGGATGCTCTTCGTGGATTACAGTTCTGCGTTCAACACCATCCTCCCACACAAACTGGTGGAAAAACTGGGCGACCTGGGGATTCCACATTCCACCTGCATGTGGATACATAGTTTCCTCTCGGGCCGCAGACAGAGGGTCAGAGTGGGCCGTCATACATCCACAGCCCTGAGCCTCAGTACCGGCTCCCCCCAGGGCTGTGTACTGAGCCCCCTGCTCTACTCCCTCTACACACATGACTGTGCCGCCGTCCACCATAGCAACACCATTGTGAAGTTTGCTGATGACACCACAGTGGTGGGGCTCATCTCTGGGGGGGATGAGTCTGCCTACAGGGACGAGGTGGAGCGGCTGACAGCATACTGCAGGGGCAACAACCTGCTCCTTAACACCGCAAAGACCAAGGAGCTCATAATAGACTACAGGAGAAAGAAAACGGACACTCCACCACTAATCATCAGCGGGGACTGTGTGGAGAGGGTGGCAGACTTCTGCTTCCTGGGAGTCCACATTGGGGAGGGCCTGACCTGGAGCGCCAACAGCACTGAGCTTCTGAAAAAGGCCCAGCAGAGACTTTACTTCCTGAGAATCCTCAGGAATAATAACATCACACAGAAACTGCTGGTGTCCTTCTACCGAGCCTCCATCGAGAGCATTCTTACATACTGCATCTGTGTATGGTACACCAGCTGCACAGTGGCTCAGAGGAAAGCGCTCCAGAGGGTCATCAACACAGCCCAAAAGATCGCCGGCTGCCATCTCCCCACACTGGAAGAACTACACAGTTCACGTTGCATCAAAAAAGCACAGATCGTTCTAAAGGACTCTTCACACCCTGGACACTCACTGTTTGAGCTGTTGCCATCAGGCAGACGATTCAGATCAGTCAAAACAAGGACAAACAGATTCAAACAGAGCTTTTATCCTACAGCGATCACCACACTCAATAATGCTAATTAATTATTAAGTAATAGTGTTTACAATTGAATGTGAAATAGAGATGTGCAATGACAAAATGTAACCTTATGTGGGTATGTGGGTATACTTGGGCTGTTTTTATATATAGTATAAATTGATTATCTTTCATTTAATTTTATTTTCTTGTTTTATTTAATTTAAATTTATGAATGATGCCCTGACTGGTGAGCATTTTAAATTTCGTTGTACTGGTGACAATGACAATAAACGATCTATCTATCTATGCAGCCCTCGCCGGCTTAACAGACTGTCTGGAAGAGGTAGCTGTATGGATGCAGCAGAACTGGCTAAGGCTGAATCCTGACAAGACGGAGCTGATGATTGTAGGGTCAGAGTCGACTGAGGATGGGTCAGGGGGAGCTTGAGCCTCCATTAATTAATGGAGTATGCCCTCAGGCCAGGCCCTCCTAGCTCAGCATAGACTTTTTCATTCTACGCTGGGCAGTAGCAGGTAGGGGCCTTCTCAAGTGTGGCACCTAAGATGTGGAATTCTCTTCTACCGGCCCTCAGATTGGCTCCAAGCAACAAATAGCTCAGGAAACTCTGCAAGACTAATTTTTTCCTTGTTATGCCCTCTTTCGTGGGGGCGAGTTTTTACCCAACATTTTTTTTATGAATGAGACGAGATCTCATTCGGCCAACTTACAGAACAACTTTACTTTGTACAGACAGGTTTCATTGTTAATTTCCCTTAATGGATTTGATGCCTCCTTTTGCTTTAAAGTTTAGTTGCGGACTTTTTTATTATCTTACTTTGTTTTTTATTTAAGACTTACAACTGTACCTTCTATTTTGGATGGGTTATAGCACATTTTGGCAGGATTGGACCAGCTCTGTGAAATTCCACATACCTATGGCAGGGATGAGTATAAAGAGGACAATCACCGCGAACTTCACACAAAACAGTGCTCATTTCATCACCAATGGAAAGATTACGATGACGATTTCGAGTCGCAACTTGATCACTGCCCTTGTGATTACGAACTCATGACCTTGTAATTGCGATTACAGTGGCACACAGCCCAATTGTTTTCATGATCATATTACATGTTATTTTTTGACAGATGTTTATTTAAACTTACAGCCCGGAGATCACTGCCACCTCCCTGGCATCTGCGAGTCACAAAGCAATAGGTACTGGAGTGAATACCTGAAGAGTGTGTAATTACGTGTTTTTGGACATGGAAAATAAAGTGGAGATTGCAGGCTATTCATCAACCATCAATTGCGGAGAACGAAAAATAATTGCCAAAGTGGCCCGACCAGCAACACAACATCTAACATGTCACCAAGTTTGAGACTGAGTGAATGTCCACTGACACTAATGAAGCTTCAGTTTAGGGCAGGGGTCGGCAACCAAAATAACAAGAAGAGCCATTTCTTTCCAATTCGGTACAAAATTCAGTATTTCAAGAGCCGCAATGCATCTGAGTACATACTGTACATACGTACATATTGTCAAGAAGCAGCCCGTAAAGAGCCGCATGCGGCTCCGGAGCCGTAGGTTGCCGACCCCTGGTTTAGGGCATTGTTTTTTAACTGTATTTTCCGGTGGGTCACACAAAACAATTAGCAAGTGCTGGCGGGAAATGTGGTTTTATACTTTAAGACGTCATGTGGCATAACGAATGCATAATGTCTACATGGCCACTAGACTGTATCTCTTCTCTACAGCTCTCTGTAACTATCTCTGGCTTATCTCTCTTTCATCTCACTCTAATTTTTATCTCTTTAGGTCTTGGTGAGCCATATTTATTTATCACTCCAAGGGCTACATCTGAACCGCGGGTCGCCAGGTGAAGAACCCTGGTGTAGGGGAGTGTGTGTGTGTGCCGTGCTTACCAGCTGTGGCCTTATTCAGTGCGACCAGCGTGTTGAGAACGCAGTCAAAGTTTTGTCCCTTGTACAAGTCATGTGGCTCGAAGAGCTGCAGGAAACAGACATACGTTCAAATACTAGCACATGCGTACTCACTCACATACACAGAGACGAGCAAACACACCTGTATACACACACGCACAAATGTACACCTTCATTACATTCACCCCCATCTTAACTCAATGAATTGTTGCAAGAATAACCCAGAACCCTGGAATATTGATGGTACAATAGGCCATGAAATGAACATAAAGACAAAGATCCCCCATATAGCCTGTAAGAGACTGTTGGGGCAAGTGCTGTTAGAGAGCACTTATGAAGGCAGCCACAGCACACAAAGGGGTGGGTGGCTAGCACCACGCCCGGCCGCCTTTGTCTCACCAGATACTCACTTGAGGCCGAGTCAACCTAGGGCAGGCCCAGGACTGGTTCAGATAATTGTCACTGGTGTTAGCCGTGAGAGGGAATCGAACCTGGGTCACCAGGTTGGTAGCGCAGCGCGCTAAACGCTACACTACCAATCCCCACAATGAACACACCCAAACACAATAACAGCCACTACTCTCCACTAAGTGATGGTGACATGACCACAGCTTGTGTGCCACGCTAGGTGACAAAACACACATCCACTGCGCACACATACACACCGACGCATCTCAACAGACAGCACAGCATAGAGGCACAACAACGGCAAAGGAAGGGAACGATCTCTCTTGGCCCTGTGTTGGGAATTGGTGCAACATCACCTCCATACAATGGCCTCTACACACAGCCACGACAGGAAGGAAACTCATTTGACACAAGTCCCATGCCACATAAATAAGCAAACAAACACCCCCTCCCCCCCTTCCACCTCCCCTATACATTACACTACCAAGGCAAAATAAATGTGAATACAATGTACCTTCTTTCCAAATGTCTCTCACGTAAAATTGTGTTTTTACACATCTCATTACCCCCCCCCACATTGCACCAGGTGGCTCAGCAATCCTGAACTTGTAATCGAAAGGTTGCAAGTTCAATTCATAGTTGACTCAACACTTCATCCCTCTGGGGTCACTTTGTTGGGAAGTTAGCACTAGTTGTTGTCTAGATAACCTTGCCTCCGCCATAGGTAAGTGGAATGTCCATCACTGGCTGAGGGCAGTACACAGGAGCTGAGCACCAATTTAATACTTATTGTCGTCAATGCTCATCAGCCGCACAGCCTTCTGGGAGTGCATATATTTAATTGGTTTGAGCAGCATTCGGTTAATGCAAGCAAACTCTGGATCGGCTTCAACATCCAGTGTCCTATCAGCAATCAAGCTCCTTAAACCCATGCAGGAAGCCATACTGTTGATCCGTCGTAACAATTCCACACATTGACAATATCCTTTTCTGACTCGGTGTAGGCATTCATAACGACAGACATGCTTAACTGTGCCATACATTCAAAACGACACACTGTTTGCTTAGTGCTTACCCAGGCTCCAAATTCCAGCTTGTACAAGTGCACTTATATTTTACTTCCTGCTCTTTACTATTTGGTTCTTTCGGCAAAGTCACGTAGGTAGAAATAAAATAAAACAAATCCCGACATTTCGATCGCAACACAAGCAATCTTCGTCAGGTGAGACAACCACAGCAAGAAAACTGCTGCAGTGGGCGAGAGAGCTGCCGTGGCAAGAGGTCATATAGGCAAGAACGGGGGTGGCAAGGGGGGAGAGAGTAAATCTTCATGATGTACTTTAGTAGTTCATTGTGTTTAACTTACCTTATCTACCAATTCAGCATCTGTGGTCACAATGTTCGCTTTATATTGTTTAATTAGTGCTTTCTAATTAAATATTAAACTCAAACTCCCTGCTTGACCAAGGCCGACAAGTTACACTACAGTTATCACATTGTCCTGCTGCTGCTCTAAAATAATGTAGTCACAATCTTAACTCTACTGAACTTATGGTCTAAACATGGCTGTATGTATGTTGAACTTCTTTCGCACCTTACGTAGCCAACCATGCTAATCTAACTAAACAGAAAACTAATCTTCTTAGGTTTTTTTCGGTAAAGTCACGTAGAAAGTAAAATAAAATAAAAACAAAAATCACGACGTTTCGGAGGCAACACAAGTCTCCGTCATCAGGTGGGACCGTCACAGCCAGATTAGCTGTATCACTTGATACTTTACCGAAAAAAACCTAAGAAGATGATTCCTTGCAGTCACGAAAGCTTCAAATCCAGAAAACTAATCACAAAGAGCAGTTCTAAATAAATTTAGTTTTCAATTTAAATGCAAAAGTGCATAGATCCAGTGGCTATAATCAGAAGAGCGTTCCAGATGGCTGCAGAAGCGCATCTAAAAGCGCACGATGCAGTGGCCGTCTTAGGCAAAAGCTGCTGCTGTGAGGGATGACCGGAACCCGCGTTATTGTTTATGTTCATTGACGAGATCAGCTAGAAAATCACAGCTAAAAATGTTTAAGTAAAAAAATTCTAGCTGTGATTTTCACACCTGATGATGATTGCTTGTGTTGCAATCGAAACGTCGTGATTTAATTTATTTTCATTTATTTTTTATTTCAATTTTTATATTTTATTTTTTACCTACGTGACTATTTGAGTAATTTTCATATCATTCGAATTTGGAAAATGTGGACGATGATGCCGGCACTCAATTGCCTTGTTTAGAATATAACGAGACATTTACCGTCCACCGTGATGCAGACTGTGTGTTTTGAGGGTAATACAGTCGCAGCATTAAACAGGGCGGTCTGCAGAACACGAACCGCGATCCTCTACAACGGACTGAAACCGCGCTCCTGCGAGGCCGTTCACAGCCACGTGACATTCAAGACACGATGGGAGAACCGACCCAATCGTCACAATGGTGCATTGTTCTGTCTAGAAATCACGTTGTGTCAAGTGTTTACTATCACTCGTAAACTTTCCCGCCAGCACACAATATACAGTACTGGCCAATGGATGTTTTCATTCAGAGAAACATTGAAAACTCGGCATGGGGTAAGAAGCAGTAGGGGAGATAATGGAGTGATTCTCAGGGTTCCCTGTTGATGCACGATGCTCACTGGTCCAGATTAAGGCACCTCTGCGATCACCATGCTTCAGTGTTAATGCCGACGCATATCCTGTACTGTATAGTGTATCTAAAATAAGCCACCGGTTCAGGCATCTCTGGGAATATTAGGGCTCCGTGTTAATTCTCAATGCTAATAATAGTGTTAGTATCCACAAGTCAATTCACGAAATCATAAAAAATAATGTGACCATCATCATAAAGAGTATTAACGGCAGAGAGAAGGAATATGCTCGTGTCCCTGCGCCGGGTGGATGGTTACATCGCAGAATCGTGGGGAATGTCGGCAGCTTAGGGAAGGGCGGTTCTTTATCCAGCAGTGGATAGACCAAGGCTGCTGCTGCTGAGTCGCGAATGAGACGAAACCATCTCACCTCGAGCCGCAGATGAGAAACCCCCTTGAGGAACTCGCGAATGTTGCTCACGCATTCAGCCTCCGCCTTGGGCTCCTGGAACACCTGCGTCACAAGCGCAACGATAAATATAAATAATGAAGTTGATTATAAATTACAAAATGTTAATGGGAACAGCCGCAGTCACAGCCGCGACTCGTCCCAATTCAAACCTCGGCCATCTGCCGACTGTATATGGCAGGAGGAAGGCGCGAACTTTAACCCGGAGACGGGGCGTGGCCTGCGGTGAGTGACGTCATCACGCACGCCGGGTTCCCCCGTGGGAACCGCGCCCCATTCGCATGCGCGATGACGTCAGTCACTAGCGTGATGACGTCACGCACTAGCGTGATGACGCCGAGAGATGCGGACTGAATGGAGGTGACGCCTTCGTGACGCTTTATTTATTTATTTATGTTCCTCTCGAGGGGGCGGCGCTTGCGCAGCTGCGTCAACCCCCCACCGCACTCAACACGCAACGTGTCAACACCGTGGTCTTCGTCCGATAAACATATGATGGGCGACGTTTCGGGCAATGGCCTTTCTTCAGAATACATCAAAGGTTCCATTTATGCCAAATCATTGCCCGAAGCGTCAATCACCACACAACCTGACACGTCTTTCCGCTTGAGGCAGCAGTGTTATTGACACGGATTGCATTGTTGTTGTTGTTGTGCACCACTGCCGACGCAGCAACAACAACAATAGCAGCGCCACCCAGGGGAATGTTGACTGCCAAGGAGGCGGGTCCTGCCTGGGACGTCCCCACGCGGTGTTAGTTATTTATTTATTTCCTCGCTCGTGGCCGCCACTGGGTGCTGCTGTGGACACCCCCACCCACCCACCCCCCCTTGTGTCGTCGAGGCCAGCGCCACCTTGTCCTGTGCACGAGTTGTAAACTCATCGCACAGAAGAAGATCGTAGGATCGGTGCTGCCATCAAATGGCATCGGCCACCCTGCGTGTGCAGTGCACACATGCACGGTCTCTTCCACGAACTCGACAACAACAACAAGCTCAACACATTCATTAATGACGCTGTGGCCTGAAAAGGACAATATATAATCCATGATAGGCGACGTTTTAGGCAACAGCCCTTCTTCATTTGTTGTATGTGCTATGAAAAAGGACCATTGCCCGAAACGGAGCCAATTATATATTTTACCTTTGAAGCCCGTGGAGTGTTATTATTGACAAATGTGTTTAGAGTTTGTGCTTGTGCACCACTGCCGAAGTAGCATCGTCAGAGTATTTGTTTAGACTCTCGAGGCAACTGTTACAAGGTTGTTATTACAGCGGCCATGTAGCTCAAGAGTGAGGGCTCACAATCGGAAGGTGCAGAGTTCAAACCCCGGTTGAGGGTTGATTCGGCCCATCAGTTCACTTTGTATGTTGAAATTCTGTCGCACCGGATGTAGCCAGCCATGCTAATCGGAGCTGCGAATGTCCCCACTTTGTGGGGAAGTCACCGCTTAGGGAGCTTTGCCAGGATGGACCCCAGGGATGGCTGCCGGTGGATGGACACTGCTCCGAGGCGACTCAGCGAATGCTGCCACATTTAATGGAAACACACAATGTCTATACTGCCTGTTGAAGTCAGTTTTCCTCCCTGGAAAATCCACATTCCTATGGTGTGGACTGGCGTTATGAGAGTACAACCTCGAGTGTAATCTCACCAAGTGATGTTTACACCCACCCCTGACACGGCCATTATGAACAGACTGCGAGAAACACATCCCCAAGAGCTTGAACCGAGAACCTCCGCTGCTGTGCAGGTTCAAGGCCTCGCTTGAACATCTGAGAGGGCCAGCCACTTTTATATTCCATTTTTCTGTGCGTGAGAGTGGAAAGTGCTTTGGGCCGCTTAGTAGTCAAACTGCATTCCTCACACCACCCCCATCCACTTTCTGGTTGGCCCACATTTTTATATTTCATTTGCAAGGCAGCATGAAGTTGTAAAGATAACATCGAAAAGTAAAACCAGGACATAATTTCCATACTCGGGAAAAAAAACTGCATTGAACTAGTCCTGGCACAACAAACCAGATAGGTTTTTTTTAATAAAGTGGAACGTTTTGACCGAAAATTGAGTTAAAGGCTCTGATACAATGTGATATGCGGAGTAAACATTCACATTGAATGGGTGATGGAGGGAATTCATAATATATATTTGAAGTCTGAGCCAGCTCCAAGTTTTTAGCCACATGTGATTTACTAGAATCGGGAGTTGTGTTTCTCACAAGCGAAGTTAATAAATTATTATTTTCTTGCACAGTTTTTTTATTTATAGTATATTAGGTGGTCAGGTAATTTTTGTCGTTAGAGATGGGACTGAAACCATCAACTCATTACACTTACGAATCCAGTTTAAGCACAGGTTGCCAAAACCCGTATTAATGTCATGCATCTCAGTGGTGCCAGCTTGATGCCCTTTCCCGAGTTGCCCACATGCCTGTGTGTGTGTTTCTACTTTGATTATTATTTTCCCTTTTTTCCCAAAAGTTCCAACTCCATTGCAGTTATTTTCCATTCCACAACCCGAGCTGTGCCGCTGATGTCACACACAGAATAAATGAGTTGAGAAGCATGGAGACGATGCAAATGAAAAATATATTAACACCTGCCCAGGCCTTGCTTGGCCCCGAGTGAGGTTCAAGAGTATTGTGAGGCCTGCATATTACAGTTTGGTTCTGGCTCGGCTTCGTAAATAGCCAATTAAAAAACACCAGCAGGTACTGCGCACGAGTGGCTCGGATATGTTGGAAAAAGGAGTACCGGTAATTGATTTTCACCGCGAGTAATCCTCTCAGGAGAGAGCTGTTCTAACACTGTTGCCGGCTTAGCAAATCCGACATAGCCACACTGAGCCAGGTGCGTGCTCCCCTACCTTGGCTGTCTCCAGCGAGCCGGGCAGCAGGCGATCCAGAAGGCGGCACAGCACGAGCCCATCGCGCAGGGAGCGCTGCAGGAAGGCGCCCGGGTCGGACACGCGCTTCTTGGGCGAGTGCAGCACACCCAGTGTGATAAGCCATGTCACCGTCTGCTCCGCAGAGTTCATGGCTTCCTCTCGCTCACTTTCGCAAGTTCGCGACCTCGCCACCAACCAGCATGCCCGAGTCACCCGCCGCGAGACTCCACCGTTCCTCCTCCTCGTTCCACCACCGTCGCTCTCTTCTCCTTGCTCTCCCCTTGACACCTCCAGAAATCTCGCTCTGGCCTCCTTCAGCTCCACTCGTCAACTTTTGTTCAATTAAATGCTCGACGCTTGCGGCATCTTCAGCACGCCGAAGGCGATGGGGACTGGCATACACTTGCTTGAGCAAGGAGACTATTGCTAAGTTTCTGATTCACTTTTTGTTGGAATTTTTTCTTTGTTCAATTCGAATTGGTTTGAAATAACAATAAATGGGACAAATGTGTACGTCCTTCCAAAAACGGCTGTTGTGAGACCTTGCCTCTTTCCAAGGCAGTAATGACTCAACCGGCTGTGTGCAAAATGTGGAGCCAAGGACTTTGGAGGTGATATCCCTGCGCTGGGAATTGCAGGCAATTGCTTATTCCAAAATTTCAGGACATGGCAACTATTGTTCCAGAATATCTGATTAAGGTATCCCTCATCCCAGTAGCTTGGGAAAATAAGTTTTGTTTCAGGAATTTATAACATCACATCACTCATTTCAGATCTTCATACATGGGGTTCCTGGAACTGAGGAGGAGCAATTGAGATCCTGAGTCTGGGTTCCTATAATCCATTGCACTTATTTCTGGCCATGTGTTTGAGGTGTGGCGGCTCTTCCAGGTGTTATTCCCACATCTCTTGCTGTCACCTCCGTCTACCTGAACAAACACGACCACAATCCAGTCATCTAGTCAGGCTGTGAATCAGGCAGTGATATTTCTTTACATGCATCAATAAGTCCACATATCAGCCAGTTAGTTCTTAAGGCAGTCTGAATGTCAGGAGTCAAAGAGTATATTTGTATTCTTGGGTCTTTCGGTAAAGTCACGTAGATAGGTTCAAAGAAAATAACAAAAAAATAACAAAAAACTACTGTAGGTTATTGGTCTAAAAATCGAATTGGCCAATGGATTAAAAGAATCCGACACAGTATTGATATGTGGAGATGCAGAACAGAGGTTTGCTTCTGCTGTATCTGCAATCTGCACATTCATGTTTGTTATGTTTTTGTTATGTTTTTGGGATTTTACCAAATGATATTCAAACGGTGCAATTTTCCTTGTGACATGTAATTAATTTCCCTTTTGAACTCAAACACAGCAAGCAGTGCACCACTCTGTCAGGGGACATCCCTGAAATATAATATCACAGAACTCCATCTCAAGCCACTACAATGGGATTCTCTCTGCACACGTGGTGCCTGTATGGTGTATGCCCTGGACAGTGTTTGTCACAGCGATCAGCACGACACGTGTAAAGCTCAGAGTGTGTATGTATGTTGAACTTCTTTCGCACAGTACGTATCCAACCGTCCTAATCGGAGGTGCGGGGGAAGAACAGCATACTAAAGACAAAAAGCTGTTCTGAAGGAGCCAAATCAATAAAACCCAAACCAAATGCAAAGCCAATTTAACACGTAGGCGGCTTTCACGACCAATATCATCCATGAGAGTTTTTTTTATTAGATCGCGCAAATATATAAATGTGTCGTTAAAACCCGCCACCACCCGACACAGCCAACTAGTAAGGGTTGTCACGTAAACAGAACGTGGCCAATTCGTCACTAGTACAGCACACCGGTGTGTTGGAGAGCCAAGCCACAACATTTACAATCTGAGTACGACGTTTCGCCAGTAATTACAACTAGCTTCATCAGGCGTCAGCCAGATTTGTGCAGAAGTCTTACTGTTTCGTTCCTTATATAGAGGTGCATATGTGGTGACCACGCTTCTGCACTCTTGCGCCACGTGGGGGGGGGGGATTACTGAGGCAACATACATTATGTATTATGCGAATCCTTTTAACTTGTCATTCCTGTCTATTGTGTGTATTAAAATAGCCTACCAACAGTAATCCCTATTGAAGTATGCTGCCCTTTATCAGCATTAATTAAAATAATGAATTATTTGATAATTCGCTTCCACACAGCACTAAGGCGGTAGCTATCCGAACGGTTAAAGTTATTTGTACGTCTTTCAATTTCGATAGATGCTCTAATTAGTCTTGGGCAGTAGTAGCTAGTTTTGCACAGAACTTCAAAATTATCAAAATCAATTGAGTGTCCTTGTTGGCATGCGTGTTCTGCTACTGCTGACAGTTGTATTTGGGATAATTTAATATTTCTCTGATGTTCTTTTAGTCTCGTGCTGATCATTCGTCCTGTTGGCCCAACATAACATTTGCCACACGTGCAGTTAATCCTGTACACACCTTGTTGATAGCTTCAGTAATGCATCTTTTGTAACAGATATTAATTTCTGTATTTTATGTACCGTGCCAAATCTGACATGGATGTTTTATTTTTCCAAACATCTGGCTAATTTATCAGTCAATGTACGGTATTTTGATCGTTTTAATTACATGGGTAGTTTCAATGCTCTTGTTATTTGAATTGGTTTTGGTATTCAATGCCCAGTTGATTTGTGCATCTTTGTAACCGTTCATTTGCAGCGCTTCTTTAACATGTTGGATTTCACTTCTCAGGCTGTCATCATCTGACACTTTCTTTGCTCGATGAATGAGCGTCTTGATAAGACCAGATTTATGTGCGGAGTGATGGTGTGACTCTGCATTCAGATAGGCGTAAGTATGCGTTTTCTTTCGGTAAACACTGTGTGTTATTTTACCATTTCGACCCGGTCCAGTAGAATATCCAGAAATGGTGAAGTTCTGTCAGCTTACACTTCCATGGTGAACTGGATGGATGGGTTTTGCGAGTTGAGATGATTTCTAAATGCGTTCAGTGTATCTTTTCTATGTGGCCAGACCACCAATGTGTCATCCACATATCTCAACAAAGCAGATGGTTTTAGTGTGCTTGAAGCTATTGCTTTAGTTTCAAAATCTTACATATACAAATGCAATTATATTATTTGGCTATTTTGGTAAAGTCACATAGATAGAATTTTTTTTTATAAAAAAAAAACCCTAAATGCAATGTGATGGTATGTTTGTGCAGCCATTGGTGACCTAGATAAAACCATGAACTCACTCCACGTGAGAACACAGTTTAATTACAACTCATTCTACCTCGGCCCATGGGTGTCTGTGCGAGTCCTTGTAAGTCTTTGTCTTGAAAGAATACTGATTAATTTAACAATGCTGATTAATTCATGGCTGATGGGTTGTGTAAGAAATATATTTTATATGTATTCATGCGGAGAAACGGGCGGATGTGTTTAAGAAACGTATTGTGTCTGCTTATTGACGTTGTTATGCAAGTCACTAGTGACTGGGCTGAAACCGGTGCGTGCATGGGGGTGATGCTGGGCTGGGCTCTGCACCACGAAGCGTCCCCTCGGCCCCCCGAGTTCACTGCTTAGCGGTGGATCACGGTGATGGCCCCCCCACCCCACGTCCTAATGGAGGTGGAACTACGCCTGGCTGGAAAAACAATCGATTAGCAAGGTTGGCTACGTACGGAAGAAGTCCAATCCTATATACTGTACATAGAGGAGCTGGTTTCACCACTGTGGCTGGGTGCCTGAAACCTGGATTCAGAGCCAGCAGTGCCACTCGGCCACTTCTCCGTCGATTACAGGGTTAAGGGCACAGGGTTAAGGGCACAGGGTTAAGGGCACAGGGTTAAGGGCACAGGGTTAAGGACACAGGGTTAAGGACACAGGGTTAAGGGCACAGGGTTAAGGGCACAGGGTTAAGGGCACAGGGTTAAGGGCACAGGGTTAAGGGCACAGGGTTAAGGACACAGGGTTAAGGGCACAGGGTTAAGGACACAGGGTTAAGGGCACAGGGTTAAGGGCACAGGGTTAAGAACACAGGGTTAAGGACACAGGGTTAAGGGCATAGGGTTAAGGACACAGGGTTAAGAGCACAGGGTTAGGGCACAGGGTTAGGGCACAGGGTTAAGGACACAGGTTTAAGGCACAGGGTTAGGGCACAGGGTTAAGGGCACAGGGTTAAGGGCACAGGGTTAAGGGCACAGGGTTAAGGGCACAGGGTTAAGGACACAGGGTTAAGGACACAGGGTTAAGGACACAGGGTTAAGGACACAGGGTTAAGGACACATGGTTAAGGGCACAGGGTTAAGGGCACAGGGTTAAGGGCACAGGGTTAAGGGCACAGGGTTAAGGACACAGGGTTAAGGGCACAGGGTTAAGGACACAGGGTTAAGGGCACAGGGTTAAGGGCACAGGGTTAATGGCACAGGGTTAAGGACACAGGGTTAAGGGCACAGGGTTAAGGGCACATGGTTAATGGCACAGGGTTAAGGACACAGGGTTAAGGGCACAGGGTTAAGGACACAGGGTTAAGGGCACAGGGTTAATGGCACAGGGTTAAGGACACAGGGTTAAGGGCACAGGGTTAAGGACACAGGGTTAAGGACACAGGGTTAAGGACACAGGGTTAAGGACACAGGATTAAGGACACTGGGTTAGGGCACATGGTTAATGGCACAGGGTTAAGGACACATGGTTAAGGACACAGGGTTAAGGGCACAGGGTTAAGGGCACAGGGTTAAGGGCACAGGGTTAAGGACACAGGATTAAGGACACAGGGTTAGGGCACATGGCTAATGGCACAGGGTTAAGGACACATGGTTAAGGACACAGGGTTAAGGACACAGGGTTAGGGACACAGGGTTAAGGGCACAGGGTTAAGGACACAGGGTTAAGGGCACAGGGTTAAGGACACAGGATTAAGGACACAGGGTTAGGGCACAGGGTTAAGGACACAGGGTTAAGGACACATGGTTAAGGACACAGGGTTAAGGACACAGGGTTAGGGACACAGGGTTAAGGACACAGGGTTAAGGGCACAGGGTTAAGGACACAGGGTTAAGGGCACAGGGTTAAGGGCACAGGGTTAAGGACACAGGGTTAAGGACACAGGGTTAAGGACACAGGGCTAAGGACACAGGGTTAAGGACACAGGGTTAAGGACACAGGCACTGGGGATGTAAGAAGACAGCGGTGGCTTTGGGGCACTGTAAAAGGCGTCTAATAAAGTGCAAATGAACATTATTATGGCCTCTGACATGGGGATGTGGAATTTCCAACCTCTGGCACAGAGTTTTTGACAGCGGTGACCAACTCGCGACGCTTGTTAGATCCAGACGCCACTCTTGAGTCGGTTTGGTTACGTAAATTATTCAGCTTTTGAGTCAATCGATGGGCGTCGCTCCCCGAGTTGCTTATTCAGAAGAGGAGAAACTACAGCCGGGTCACTCCCGTCAGTGCACGAGCGACTGTATTCACCTATGTAGAGTTACCGTGCACACACACAACACACCGTACACACACACAACACACCGTACACACACACAACACACCGTACACACACCAACACACCGTGCACACACAACACACCGTGCACACACACAACACACCGTACACACACAACACCGTACACACACACAACACAGTATGATTACCAGAGGTGGGACAAAGTCATTGTTATGCAAGTCCAAGTCGAGTCGCAAGTCATCAAATTCATGACTCGAGTCTGACTCGAGTCCAAGTCACATGACTCGAGTCCACATCTCATAGGTGGGACAAAGTCATTGTTATGCAAGTCCAAGTCGAGTCGCAAGTCATCAAATTCATGACTCGAGTCTGACTCGAGTCCAAGTCACATGACTCGAGTCCACACCTCTGATGATTACTGTACACACAATAATATACACAAATACAAAGATCCCCCGAACAGCCTGTTACAGCCTGTTGGGGCAAGTGCTGCCGCCAGCCACCTATGAAGGCCGGCACGGAGCACAGCGAATACCACACGGGACACATCATCACACAATGAACACCCTCAGCAAGACAAAGAACCCCCATATATAATCCATGATATGGGTGTTTTGGGTTGGATCGCGTAAAAATGTTGTTAAACTCGCCACCACCCGACAAAGCCAATTAGTGAGGTTTGTCACGTGAACAGAACGTGCCAATTCGTTGCTGGTACAGCACCACCGGGGTGTCGGAGAGCAAATCCACAACATTGACAACCCCCACATATACACACACATATACACACATATATACTCATCAACCTTCACAGTTGTTGTTGCAAGTGCTGCTAAGACGGACGGCATGGAAAACGAGGGGTCGATGGTCCAGTACCAAGTCCGGGCCGCCTTTATCTCCCCCCCAACTGATGATGATGATTACACACCGCACCAGGAACTCATTTACAGGCCCGGGACCCGTCCAGATAATCGTGACCGATGTTGCCCGTGAACCACTGCGCCACCGCTCCCCGTCATCATCACACGCACACAACCCATACACCTACAGATATATACACACTAGAAACACACACAACACACACAACACAACACACACAACACACTGTCATCACTGTTGTAGGGCCCCTTTGTCAACCAACGACTGGATGAAGGCTTCCACACACGACACACACACAGCATACACACGTTACATGTCAGACGTCACCACGGTTCGCACACTCCACTGTATATTGTACACAATATACTCACATCTATTGCCTACACACACCGCACATAAATACCCACTATATATCATATTGTCTATACACGTACACGCTCATATACACGCATAGTATTTATAATATTGTCTATACACACGATATTAACACACACGACCTCTCCGATACACATTATATGTACACATTGTAATATCGTCGATACACACGCTGTACATGCCACACATGTTAATCATGCATGCACACAGATTCTCAATATTGTCGATCAACTTACACACCATACATGGCACACACGCACACCACCATACCCCATTGTCTCCACACACCACCATACCCCATTGTCTCTACACACACACACACCACCATACCCCATTGTCTCTACACACACACACCACCATATCCCATTGTCTCAACACATACACACCACCATACCCCATTGTCTCTACACACACACACCACCATACCCCATTGTCTCTACACACACACACACCACCATATCCCATTGTCTCTACACACACACCACCATATCCCATTGTCTCTACACACACACACACCACCATACTCCATTGTCTCTACACGCACACACACCACCATACCCCATTGTCTCTACACACACACACCATATCCCATTGTCTCTAAACACACACACAACCATACCCCATTGTCTCTACACACACACACACACCACCATATCCCATTGTCTCTACACACACACACACCACCATATCCCATTGTCTCTACACACACACACCACCATACCCCATTGTCTCTACACACACACACCACCATATCACATTGTCTCTACACACACACCACCATACCCCATTGTCTCTACACACACACACCACCATATCACATTGTCTCTACACACACACCACCATACCCCATTGTCTCTACACACACACACACCACCATATCACATTGTCTCTATACACACACCACCACCATATCCCATTGTCTCTACACACACACCACCATACCCCATTGTCTCTACACACAACGCGCCTTCTTGTCTGCAGTATCCACATACACAATGTATATAACACACACACCACCATACAGCCTATTGTCTGTTCACATACCACATTCACACGCTGTATATGACACGCATGCCAATAACCCATACATTATCTGTACATGCTATTGCCTATACACACTATACTCGATACACACCACTCCCCATACACACTACTACAGTGTATATATACACACGACAGTTTACATGCAGTATACAGTTTGCAGGACACACGCTAAATAAACACATGTGGTGGTGTGTGTCTGTGTGCTGAATCTTACCGCAATCTCTCCGCTCTGCCCTCTTCTCGCCGCTGTGTCTCTGTGTCTGTCTGTGTGTCTCTGTGTACGTGTCTGTGTGTGTCTGTGTGTGTGTCTGTGCGTACGTTTCTGTGCGTACGTTTCTGTGTGTACGTGTCTCTGTGTGTGTACGTGTCTGTGTGTACGTGTCTCTGTGTCTGTGTGTACGTGTCTGTCTGTGTGTACGTGTCTGTCTGTGTGTCTCTGTGTGAGTGTGTCTGTCTGTCTGTGTGCCTGTGTATGAGCAGACGGATGAACCGAGACGCGGACGGCCTGACGGGACACAGAGACTCAGGGCGGGGTCCGGATGAGAGAGAGGGGAGGAGGAGGAGGTGGAGGAGGAGGAGGGGGTGGGGAATGGAGGGGAGGGAGGAGGGGGGGGGAATGAGGAAGGAGAGGATGGAGGAATGGGGGCTGGTGGGAGGGGATGGTGAAAGGAGGGGGTGGAGGGGAAGGCGGTGAATGGAGGAGGCAAGGGGGTGGAGGGAATGAAGAAGGGAGAGGATGGAGAGGGAGGGGATGGAGGGGAAGAAAGGAGATTGGGGAGGGAGGGGAGGGAGGTGCGTGGGGGTCGTGTCTGGGACGTGGTGACATCATTGTCAATCACTATGAGACCTCCTTTCTACCATTGTCAATCTCCCACAGGAAGGTGACGATTGCTACGGCAGGCACACACAGCATGGATGGACCTCACCTCAGAGTGAGCGCGTGTCTCTTCTGTAGAGGCCGTCAGCCGCTCACTGAACTGAATTGTTATCATTTGTTCAGGAAAGCCTCACCGAGTCTCAATACCCTTCTGCGGGAGCGTCCTTCACTGGGATGTTTGATAAACGACGATTGTCCTCGTGTATGAGGGGATACAGGTCAGTGTGGGCACACAAGTGAAGTCACGTTGCAATCTGGGCCGTAGTCCGACTCTTTAACTCGTTAATGCCGCCTCTAATCACCCGGGAACGTCTCTCCTTAACGCTCGTGACGTCACTCCACGTCAACTTGCCCCCCTCATGAGCAAGTGACGTCCTCCAAGTGGACACCCCCCCACCCCTCATTAATATTCATGAGCAGGTGACGTCCTCCAAATGCCCCCCGCCCATTATTACTCCCGACTATAACTAAAATGAGCCAAGAATGTCTGTGTGCAACGCTCGTGACGTCACTCCACGTCGACCAGCCCCCCTCATTAATAATCATTAAGAGGTGACGTCCTCCAAATGGACCCCCCCCATCATAACAATTAGCGGGTGACGTCACTCCACATGGGGGGGCGAGGCGCCGCCTACCCCCACGTCACGTGGTCTCCGTCACGCTGCTGTTGAGACATCAAAGTAAAAAGGACGTCGTGATGAACGAGGGATTCTAACCTTTACATGTAATATGTCTGTGTCACCGCGCCCTTACACAAAGCACGCAAATTGATGCAATGAATACCACGTCGCGGTATGCTTTTCTCTTGAAAGTTTCACATTTACTGCAATACACCCGTCCTTGGACGGGCAAAATGCGAGTCTTTGATGTTCTTCACCCCTGCGAGGGTCAACTTTTGAGGCTATAGACTTTAAGAGGTGGAATTGGAGAAATTCCGAAATTCCGAACCAAAATTTCGTCAAAAGAGGTTCATGGGCGTAGATAACCCACACAGCGGCACATGGGGACATCGGTAACTTATCCCAACTATTTTTGCGTTCACCTACCAGGGGCCATCCATAAATGACGTCACGCACATAGGGGGGGGGGGGGTCAGACATTTGTGACGATGTGTGACGAGGGGGGGGGGGGGGTTGAGAAATGTGACGTCACATCAAAATGCGCAACTTTAAATAAATATAGAATTGTTATAACAACACTGATTGTTATAACAACACTCCTACAACATCAGAATGCAGCGCCACATTAAATACGCACTACAATGACAATAGTTTAAAGCGATTTGAAGCATGTTTTATTTTCAAGTGGGAAATATGGTTTGGGGGGGGGGCAGCGCTTTGTGACGTCATATTTGAGGGGGGGAGGTCTGACTTTTGTGACGCAGTGTGACGAGGGGGGGGGGATCAAAAATCGTCCAAAATCGCGTGACGTCATTTATGGACGGCCCCCTAGTCGAGTAGTGTAACCAATGATCAATAATGATCTATTAAATAATCAGCCCAGCTCAAACAAAGCCACATACCGTCATGTATAAATGGGTTTCATCAGTGCACACTCCCAGGATATTAAAAGATGACCTCCATGCAGCAGTGGTTTGATTATAGCTATTAGCAAACCAGGCATGCTTTTTTTCTCATAATATATCTTTATCTGCAAAACTGCCTATTTGCATGCCTCGCAGGATATCATAAATGCGAAATTGTCATTGTCACGCTTCTACTGAAAGTCATGTATTCATCTTTACCCTCCAGGCTTATTTTCCATGATTCTCCTTTATAAGATCTTCCCGAGTCTCTCATCCACCACATTCAATATAACACTGCTGTAAGAGTGCTTACTCGTACGCAAAAACGTCATCACAACTTCTAATGGACGTTCCCTTTATTAGCTTCCCATTCAGTATCAAATCAAATTAAAGATCCGACTCAGGGTTACAACATGGGCCCTGCGTATCTCATTTCTGCCGACTGCCCTGCCCGATGCTCAAATCCCAGTAAAAGCCGTTAAATTCAACTCGGTTTACGATGATAAACAGGTGATGCGTTGAGGGGTTTTGTTGGTTTAAAAGGTCCTCGTTAATCTCTTCTGTCCGACACGTGGCCACCCCACCGAAGGTTTCTTGCCTTGTGTGACGAGCTGAGTGCATTATGGGAGCCCGTCAGTGGGTTGATGTTTTGGATGGTGTAAGCAGCTGAAAGTTCGACTTGGTCAACGTTGTAAACGCCTTTTGGTACTTTATTATCTTTTGTTAATTTTGATTATTTCTGCACTTGGTCACCACATTCGTGCTCGGTTTCCCCGGGACTGATCCAGCTGGGAAGGTACTCCGAATGAGAGTCCCTGCTGGCAGGAAAAGGCCAAAGCGGAGGCCAGTGTCCTTGTGGCTGCTGCAAGTCGATCGCCATCTCCAGGGGTTGGGACTGGCACGGAAGCCGCCCTCGCAGATCACGGCCACGGGGGACGCTCAGGGCTGGAGCCGGAGGGCGAGCGACGTGGAGGCGGATGCCCCAAAATCTGATCACCTCGTTCACGAGTTCCTTCTCTGGGGATTAATCCCTTCTGTGATGTGTGCAATTAATGTACCGCGGTGATATGCAACTCTACGAATGACGCTGTATCAACTAAACCAGGGGTCGGCAACCAAAATAACAAGAAGAGCCATTTCTTTCCAATTCGGTACAAAATTCAGTATTTCAAGAGCCGCAATGCATCTGAGTACATACTGTACATACGTACATATCGTCAAGAAGCAGCCCGTAAAGAGCCGCATGCGGCTCCGGAGCCGTAGGTTGCCGACCCCTGAACTAAACAATTGCACGGTTGACCAGTGGCGGGCGGTGTATTTCACTCCTCGGCCTTCAGTGCTATCCTCCCGCGTTCGAATAACCTCACCGCGACACTAGGGCCATAGGCTATTGCCATTCGACGTAACCATTCCATATTCACAGTGACAGTAACCTTTATCGAGTGGAATAAAGTGATTTAGCACGAGGCTCAACACCGATGAGAGGCACAATCCACTTGTGGAGGAGTATAGCGAGTCACCATGAGGGTGCGAACAGGAGGTGCGAGCGGGTTGACAGTCAAGGATGGCGCAACGTCACCGGTGGTGCTGCAGGGGGGTCCACTTTCGGGAACAAAGGCGGGTCCGAGCTGGGGGGAGGAGCCGCCCAAAGGGTTCTTAAGGGGACCCCCCCCCCCCCCGTGGTCGTTGTGGGGAGCCAGGGGGTCTCTCCCTCCTCGCCGCGGAGCGGTGTTGGCTGAACCCCCGCTCCGGGCAGACGAGTGGGAGAGCCCCAAGGGGTAGCCCAGGGCAGGACCCAGATAGCATTCAGTGACCGGGATAGAGAGCACCTACCACCCCTGGCGCGAGCACAGAGTACCGAGTGTAACAGTGTTAAATACACGGCAACAGCCCTTACGGTATTCCTCGTCTCCGCGTGGTTCTACTGCACAACCCACTAATTGCAGAGACGTGAATACACGGTGACTGAAACCATCAAGGATGTACCACTATTACGCAGTAGGACAGGATGCTGCATCACAAATAGACATCGCATAGCCCAAATCAATTTAATTACCATAGAAACAAGAACGAACTCACAACAACCAATCACATTTACTCATACGACCACCAAGCAAGCAAACATGCCGTAAAACACAAACACAATCAGGATTCAACAGGCTTCCCTACAAAACAAATGTAAAGCACTATATGTAAAAATCTAAACGTCACGAAATAAAGTTTAAATAAATCTTAGATGACGAGCCTTTTGCCCGTCCAAGGACGGGTGCATTGCAGTAAATCTGAAACTTGCAAGCTTGATTATTAATGAGGGGGGCTGGCCGACGTGGAGTGACGTCACCTGCTCATGATTATTGAGGGTGGGGGGGGGTGCTGCATGTGGAGTGACGTCACCTGATGATTATTAACAAGGGGAAGGGTCCATGTGGAGTGACGTCACCTGCTCATGACTATTAATGAGGGGGGCTGGCTGACGTGGAGTGACGTCACGCGCGGGGCAGACATTCTTGGCTCATAGTCGTTAATGCTACGTTACGTGCTAGTTTGTGTTACTAACTGGCCCTCCGATCACGCCACATGGAAAATGTTAACGTAGGCGGCTAGGCCAGCAAGAAGGCTCCGGTGTGTCAAAGAACACGCCCAACATGGCAAACTCGAAATCTGATTGGTTAAAAAATGAGTCAACATTGTTCCTATTTGCTTCAACAGCAGAGGGGATTCACTCGACATTCTGAAGGCCTCAGAGAGATTTCTCACCCGGACAGGCAGAGACAGCACAGGTGGAAATCAAATGTATTAGCTGCACTGGAAGCAGCGCAACTGAGGGAGGGAGTAGCAATTAAATGACGACAAAACCGACGGGAACGAACTTTGTAAAATACATATAGCATTAATGAAAATATGTTAAATTACAAATATAATTTTCTGATTGACAATTTCTAAGCCAGCAGAGGCGGCCTTGCTGGCCCTGACGGCCCGCTTCTGCGGCTGCCAATAGCGATGATCCCAGCAGCAGCAGAGAGCCGTTGTCGGTCGTCTTGCTGGAAAGAATCCGGAGCCACTGCTCCATCACTCCCACCACCTGCCCCACGATTGTCAGGACTGACAAACGGCGCCCCACTATTTTAGACGCACACTCACAGCCCACCGTATTTTTATTCTGGTGGCATGAGGCCGTTGTTGGGATTTGAATTTAGGGTGTGGAACCCTTCTTACTTGGCCTTTCAAACACAGGCTCAGAAAACCACAGGGCCTCTGTGATTGCTTTGGTGTTCAATCGCTCCACATATTTAGTAATATTGGAGGTTGTCGTTGAGCCAGGACCGCTGAGAGCCTAAGTTCAGCGGCCTTTGATTAACCCGGATTTCTTCCTAAGGGATGGGCCTCATCCAAGTCAGCAACGACTGGACCAAAATTGCATACTTGAAATTTAATGGGTAAATTCCAGCTCTCACTCCATACAATCCCTGATCCATCACCCACTTCCCCAATGTCCCATTCTGCATTCTACACCTCTCCTCCCAGGTGGCCATCGCTCACCTCGTATGCACCGCAATATTCTTTTGAATAACAGTTCATAACACACAACCGTGAATACTTGCAGAAATAACCACACATAGATCGGTGGAGTTATCAAGAGTCCACATCAATCAACGCAGCATCTCCAATGTCTGTAAAGGGCCTCTTGCTCCAACCCCAATCACCAGATGTGGCTGGTTTTGCTACACTCGCGAGCAAAGGAAACATTACACGGAACTGCAGTGCATCTCTCCAGGGAGGGTTTATTGAATAAAAATACTGTTGCAAAATATGCTTTGCCCATTCTCACATCCAGCTTTTCATCGCCAATTCCCAATCGCATGTGTACACAAATGAGTTAAACACAAAAGTAAAAACACAGGGAGTCTTCCTGTCCTAGTGTGCGACTAATGATCTGTATTGACAGGTGAGCCAGTGGTTAGAATTAAATGATAGGGACCGGTTTCACCATAACCATGGGAAGCATTGGATCGGATTAAACGAAGTCTCATCAACAACGTTGTACATTGTAAAGTGACTGCCGCGATCGATGTCAAAGCACGAGCAGCATTTGCCAACTCAGCAAGTTTGTCGAGAAACCCGATGACTTTTGGGGTTTCCCAAGTGACGCCATTTTGTCAAAGGGACAAATCTCGCAACGTTCTGCGATGACACCAATCATATTTAGGAGTGACCCAAGGTGTCTCAACGATCCTGCGTCAGTTCACGACGTGTAATATTCTTTATCGTGACATTTGGAACAGCCGCCCGGGATCAACGCAAGGCTCGGCACCCGGTGGAGCTAGTCTCGGTGCAACGCGACGACGTCATGAAGACGAGAACCGGGCGACTCCCCAAGGCCTTCAACTCCTCAATGCTGCGTCTCTCCATGCCTCCAGAGGTGCTGGATGCACACAGCCTCATCGTTCGTCGAGGCCGACACGGTCCATCCCAACACTTCTCAGTCTAGAGCCAAGAGATGAGAGAAATTCATTGAGATAAGCAGGGTGGGGGGTTTGCCTCTGGACATCACGTGTGGAGGAAGAACCAAACACGCCAAACAATGAGAGCAGCTTTCACTTGGCAATGTGAACACGTGTACATGCACAGCCTGTTTGTCAAATCCACTGTTGGATGAGAGAGCTGCCCCAAACCTGTAAGGGTTATTGGACCATCCAGAACTCCTCTTATCCACAGCCCTATTATCCAAGACTCCTATTATTTACTGCAGCTGTAGGGGTCTGTGGCCCTGTTCCTTTCTATTTCTGCAAATGTATCCATAAAGCACAGCAATGCTGCTTCCTAATATTCAGTTGTTTTATGGATAAGTTGAAGCAAATTACTTCTATAATTAGCAGGTTAATACCGGCTAATTGACATTGTCATTAGTCCTATTATCCGCAATTTACTTCGGGGATAAGAGTTGTGTCAAATCCATTCTGTTACCCATAGGGTTATCTGCATTCTTTTACCCCGCAGATAATGAATTTAAATCGCAGACAAGAGGATCTCATATCACGAGGGATAAGAGTGATGTACTTCACCATGCTGGTCAGTGAGACTTGTTGGTGTATGACCTGCATTGTTCAGAATCAGAATATTTATCTTGGAGCAATCCGATGAGATATGAAGCTTTTTCACAGATGTCCAGTCGAGGCAGGTCAGATAGTTACATTACAAAGATAGGAATGCACAGTACAGGAAAGGTAAGATAGTCACTACCTTTAATGCAGTTACATTAAAAGTAACATGTGTGGAAATCTGCGTACAAAAGACATGTATCCTTGCAGTTTGCAAGTTGTGTGTAAAATAGAAATAAAAAACAATAAATCGCACGTTGAGAAGGGTATCTCTCTCCCTGCCCCTTGGGTTCAATAACAATGTACAGTTATTTTTCAAGTCTTCATTCAGCCCCACAGATGAACGCAGGCGAAATGGTGCATGCGAATTAGAGGCAGCGCATTCACCTGCGTGAATGGATTTAGAGAAGAGCCATCTTAGTTCCTAGCACTGCACAAATCCAGAAAACTGCTTTAATGACGCAGTGTCACATACACTGCAGTCAGCCACTCCCACGCTCGAATCAGGGAAGTTTGCTTTGTGCAAGTTGTGCCAGGGAGCCTTTGAAAATATGTATCTGGCCACCCCTTAATTTGGGGTTTAGAACGCGAGTGGGCGTAATGAAACCTGGTACGTACCTCTCGGTGGACGTGCGTTTCCAACCGGCTGCTTGTTCATAAGACACCAAATTCAGTTGGTGCTCGGATCGCGATGAATCGTTGGCTCACTCTGCAAAGAGAACGGGCGGACATGCTCGTTAGAGGTCGACCGGCAGCGCAGACACCCGCCAGCGTTCACACTTCCCTACAGCGCCCTGCGATAACGCAAGTCCAAATCATTCAACAGATTCATCATTTTAAGTCGCTGCATGACAAGGTATTTTCTTAAAAACCCACACTCAAGGAAAAGGGGGGGGAGGGAGATATTTTCTGTCATGACGAATGTTTAAATTCAATCCCAGTTTGACGTTGGGACGGACAGTTTTTGAACAATGCACCGAATATTCTGTAACGCTAAACAAAGGATTTTCTGACATTAACGTTCTTGTTTTGCGTGTCATTCAACAAGTAGTCTGGCAAGAAACACGTTTTTCTCGTGGAATCCGATGAAGTCAGTTCAGACCAAGTGAAAACTCTGGCATTGAAAGGTTACGTGCTGCATTCATCTATTTGAAAACATTAAAGAAAATAATAACTGGCTACAAGTTTTTTTTCCCTGGGGAAATGAATGGAAAATGACGAAGTATGTTTTTGTTTGGGTTTTGCTTTCTTTTTTTTTGAGTTACCAGTCCTCCATTGCTTGCCGTCCCAGATGAATTTTGACTCCTCCACCCTGATCCGTCCATGTTGCCGTTTGAATCCTTGTGACATTGGCTTTCAGGAGTGGATTCGTTAAACATCGGTTTCGACACAAACAAACCCAGCATCACAGCTACGGCAGGCTACTGCTTGTACGTGGACCCTAGTCGGTTACACTTTTACCAATGTACCATCAAGCAAGTGAGACGCATCGTGTGAGATGGCACCACAACACCTTGCAAGCCAATGGAGGGGCTCGTGGATGCCAGTGGGACACTCCAGCCACATTCAAAGACGCCATTTAGAATGAAACGGCTCTCATTTGACATTGTATTTGCTTCATATCAGCCGTCTGTATTTCTCAGCCCATCAACACCGACTGGAGATGCAATTAATTTGACATTTGCTAATGAGCGCAGTAACAAAGTGCAGAGATGCGCAGATGCTCGTCTTTCTTTTTAAAATTGTAACATCACCGAGCACTGATCATTCAACACTTGTGCTCATTTTAAAACAGGACTAGAGAATGCCAATTACTAGAGACAAGGACCACGTAATAATAAAATTGAAAAACCTTGGCATGCAAACGGCCTGCGTGAATGAGCGATTGAACTGCCTCCCTTCACCGCTTTGGAAGGGCAATGGCAGAGGAGCTGTGAATGGGGGAAAAAACGGAAAGTCGGAGTCGCTTACTGTTTGATGAAAACCGGCAGCTCGGAGCACGGACTGGTGGTGCAGTGCCCTTGCATCTGAGAAAGCCGGTCTTTTTTACGTTGCTCAATCTCTCAGACTACAATCTCCCACATGGTGGTGTGAATAAAGCTGGCAAACCAATACAATCGAGGAAGTATTTTTATATTGGAATGCAGAGTTCATTTTCTGTCGCCACGTGACAACACAAACAAGCAGGCTATTCCATGCAAGTTGTTTTTTTGGTCTGAATGTTTTAAAGTGTTGCCTCTTGGTTTGGGTTTGCAGCTTAGTTTACGTGGAGATTGTAATGAGACCATGGCCACGGATGAACCGTGTACTTGTGAGAATGTTCCTTCAACTTTGGAATTCCTACCAAGGTACACCAGTGACAAAATTAACTCAATGTGAAGCAATTTTATCGGTCTGGTATTCTAAATCCAAGTTCAGTTTCGCTTTCCCATTTCATGAACCTGAACTGTGCTCACATGTAAACATTTCAATGGGGTAGCTGTGACCCACGTCGTTGTATTGCAGTATTGTTTTAATGTAACTCGTTGATGTGCCCACGATTCACCCTTCATGTCTCCGTGAAGTCACAAAGGGTAAAATTATCTGATCTTCTCAATCGTTGAAGCTCCCACGAGAGCCTGTGTCACTATTTGCATGGATGCGAAACACAACCGCGCATTTGATCAGCGCATTTACGTTTGAATGCTGGTCATGCTCAACGATGTAAGCTTAGTTAACGTTGCATCGTAATTAACATGTGAACAGGGCTTTGCTTTTGCTGATAATAAAGATTTGGCAATTGCATGAAGACACTGCGTAGATGCCATGTGACATGACCTGTTGGGAATGGGTAGTTGCGAGGCAGCTTGGTGTTTGGGCTTCATCCGTCGCTATGAAGCGGACTCTACAAACCCTGTGATGTTCACAAGAGCAGGGTATAGTGTACCAAAGCTCAAATGAAACATGTACTAGCCGATTAATTGAAAGCTCTCATCTTACAAGTCTGAAGTCTCTTGCTAAGAGGATTCTCAATGGGTTTGTGCACGTGATAATTAAACAGGAATTAAACAAATTGATTGAAAAGGTTTTAAATGTTCTATTTACCGATTACCATCAACATGGCAAAACGCAGAACATGCACGCTCTGGAGATGTAACGTGTTGCTGGCAGCCTCACTTGTGGTTGTAAAGGATGTATGGTTTGGCAACAACAGGATGGCTGCCACTGTTGGTTAAAGTGTTGGGAAACGACCGCGGTGGAACGATTATCGAGTGCTCGGCTCGCAATGTGGCTTTTGGTCCTTTCCCATCATGAAGAACAGGGCAAACGACAAACGAGTAGCGACACTCCTTCAGCTTCAGGTTAAACACATTTCAGACTGCGTTTCCACAATTGACTTTGAATAGCGCATGGCCAAACCCTACTGAACGTATGAAATGTAACTTCATATTTCAAAAACTTTCAATTTTCCTTCCAAGGCAATAATCTTTTGATCGTTTCAATAGCTGTTCCACTGAAGGCAACTCCGCAAGACTTTTTTATTTTGGCTTGAGATGTTTTGAGAGATGCGCCCATTTCATTTGGGTTTGTTTTGGTCACTTAAATCTGTTTAACCTGCACGACTGAGATGCTCTGTCACGAGCCCGCTTGGTGATTTGAATGGAAACTTTCACTTCTGTCTCTCTCGTTTATTTGTTTATCAAGTGTCACGACAGTTGAATTACTACAAAAACTCAAACAGCATTGCAAACACGTTCTCCCGGCGTGTACAACATCGTGAACTCCGCTGTTGCGACTGTATTTAGAAGAGAACCCAACTTGTGTTCGTTTCCGACAACTGTTAAAAACACCAGCACAGCAGTAAAAATGCAAGACGTGGGAATCGGCTCGACATTGACGTTAGAAAAGTTGACGGTTTACTCAAGATTGGGATTTTAATATAATTTTGAAAATTCTGCTTTGGTGTTGAATATGTACATGTAACAGCTCCATGACGAGTGTCTGCGTATTCAGACACTCCATTTTGTTGCTGTTGGAATATTTTTGCCTCATGCGTTATTTCACTTTCCCTGGACGGCAAATTAAGGCCGATATATACCTGATGTCAACTAAAGCATGTTCCACACCCCTTGAAATGGGCCCTCAAGCCTCCTGTAATGGTTTTCCTTCATTTTAAATCATCAGACCTATAATCAGATGTTTGCTATTGTATCTCTTGACATCAGGTTCCTTCTAAATGTTTTGACAAATCCAAGTGTCGATTTTCTTAATGCAAATCTATTCCGCCATCTAACATCGCACTCGTCGTTACCTTGCCATTTTAATTGGAAACATGAACACATCCTAAGACTGCACGTCTATTAACAATATACGTAAAATATTAATACCATTAATATCAAATGAGACTCGCCAAAGTGAAAAAAAAAATTAGGCCCCACGGCATTATGGAAAAAACCTCAAACGCCTCTTATTGACCACCAGTGGCGGCAGCATCCTGATCTAGCTGGCAACCGTGCTGCAGTACAACACTGTACTGACGATATCCAATCAAGATAAATGCCACTGTACAATGGTCACTAAGCATGTCTTGACTCACAGTAAGTTAAAAACATTCTCATTTGCACCGTCATTTGATTACGTAGCCGATGTACCGTGTTGCACCGCCTTTTTTCAGGTGAATTATAACTCGCATGTTTAAATACTCCACATGTGTTTTGAGCATTGGAATCTATTATAAATGTTACATTGCTAATCAGCTACGCTGCCTCACTGAAAATTAAAGCGGCTGCACATTCGGCTTTTCCCATAATGCCTCACACCAGCCCAAACACAATGACATCTTGGCCACCGCCTGCCGACGGCACTCTCACTGGCCGGAGAGTCCATGAGCTTGCCAAATAACACACATTAGTCGTATATAGTAGTAGAAATAATGACAGGGATAACAATGACAATCGGGTGGGAGGGGGACATTAACATCGAGGGCTCAGCTCTGCTCAGTAGCGGCTCCTGCCCCTAGAATCCCCACCGCGTGCGGCAGGGGGCCCATAGGAATCCCGAGCGGGGGCGCCATAAGAATCTCTGGGGGGGGCCCCGTACGAATCTCTGGGCGGGCCGTACGAGTCCCTCGGGGGGCCATACGACTCTCTAGGGGCACCTCTCCCTCCGCGTCCTGCCCCGGCCCCGCCGTAGGGGTCACGCGGGGCTCCCCCCCCGCGGCCGCCGGCCGAATAGGCATCGCGCGGCTGAAAGCCGCCGCGGCCACCGTCCCCGCCGCGGCCCCCCCCGGCCTGGACGGTCCCCGGAGCCACGAGTGGAGGCGCCATAACGCGCGGTGCCGCCACCGCCCCCGTAAGCGTCGCGTGAGCTCGCGCCGCTGTAGTCTTCGTAGCGTGCGGTGGTACCGCCACCGCCAAACGAGCCGCGCGTGGGCGGGGCGCTACGGGCGCTACCTGTGGGGTTCAGTCGCAACTTGTGAATCCTACAACATTGTGGATTTCAGCGGGTACAAAACAGTCCTGCTGCCTGCATTTAGTCCTACAGGAGCTTGAATGGACCACAAACGTTTCCGGTGCCTGCGTTTAATACCAGTGCGAGTCGATCTCAAATGTTTGATTTAGACCTGCATTTAATCCCAGCGATTTGAGTTGGTCTCAAATGTTTCCGCTGCCTGCCCTTGCAGGAGTTGAATCCATGAGTTTCAGAGGTGCGCGCTTTTGACAACTTGCCCATAAAATAATCCCACATGAACTAAACATTTTCACTTTCTTTTTGAATGTGGATTTCATTTATTCATGAGCAACTTTGTGTTTCTGAAATGGGATTCCATCAATACTTGGGAGCAGTTTGGTTCACGAGCTAGAGGTGATGAGATCTGTGTCGATACTCAAGAACTCTTCATTTCAGGATATAATGCCCGTGCTCTGGTGGCTGTGGAAAGAACTGCACACAGGGTTTGTGGCGACACCACTGAGGCTGATTCAGAGACCAAGCAATTCACAACAGACGCAGTTAAGGGCTTATAGCGCTTGCATGAAATAACAGTGTTGAATTCCTGTAGCTGCTCCTTAGGGTCTGTGGAAATAGCAAAATCTGTGTATTGACGATTGATGCTGTGGTATAGCTTATAAGCCAGTGTGAAAGTCAAAATTTGAAAGCAATCTGCATCTTTTTTGTTACAGAGTTCTCTTCGAGAGTCCTTCTATATAACAATCTGAGGACTGACACTTAAAAAACCATTCCAATTCGTTTGAAGTATGAACACAATATTCCTTCTTTACATTGTAAAAAAATGAAGCAAACTTCATTTTTCTAGTTCTCATTCTCAAGAGCACATTTTTCTAAAAAAACAACATAAAAAACACGTGTAATGATTAAAAAATGTACAAGGCAATTATAACTCCGATTCTATTTTAATCTCTCGTTGGAAAGATGCAATGTCTCTAGGACATGAATAACATTCAGCCACTGCCTCAGGTTGCCGTCCCAAAGCAGGCATTTGTTATATTGTTGAAATGCACTTCCTCGTAATTATTTTAAACAAAATGTACCTCTCCAGAGATGGTGGATGGTTGTGAAGCTCTACGAGACTAACAGCAGCAAGATATTAAGGTTTTACCCATCAGACAGCTCGCCATGCGCATGCTCAACTATACGTAGAGTTCGTGAATTGTATGTCAAGGACGGCAAATGTTTTCAAGAGACCCTCGATTCAGATTTGTGTAGTTAAATCACCCTGGCACACCGACTCGTTCATGTTCGTGCCACCACACAGAATATTACTGCAGCGCTTTTGACTCTAGGTGTCAAAGCAGCTCAGAGGTCAGACTGCTAAGTTGGAATCGCTGGGAATATTGGCAGCTGCCAGGGATTAAACCAGGTCTCCAAGTGTAGCGAGTTGGTCTTGGATCAGTGACCAATGACTGCATGCAAAACAGATCAAATTAAAATTGGTTCTGCAACTTAATATGGATAAAGTTCCAGCTCAGAAAACTAAGAAATATTGAATCGACTGCCATGCAAACATGAATCTGTACCTAGGTGTGGGACAATGTTGCACCCCCCTCCTAGTACATGGATTTAAAAAATTGTGACATCTGCACCTGTGGGCCCTCCAACATATTTGAAGCACTGCCCTGTGAGCGCTGCAACCGGATTGTTTTTCTATGGATGCGATTATGACCATCAATGACACATGCATCAATATACCACGACAATCACATTACTTGAATTAGCAACTATGTAGTATGTTCACACTCGTCGTTTTGTATGGTAACAAAGACAATAATTTGGGGCAGGTTTTCTAAAACGATAGTACGGTGTGCAAACAAAGTTCTGGATGTTTGGGTAAAGGGGGCAGTAGTGATGGCCTTTATTAGCATAAACAATTTTCTCCAATCACATGCCAGTTTACCGATAAAAGCATAAGACCAGATCACCTGGAAATTATCTGATCCCATTAGATCTCAGAAGCCAAAGCAGGTGAGTGCCTGGATAGTGCTTGGATGCATAAACAGGTTGTCTCACGAGTGGAAAAGGCAGGGCAGCAAATAATGAAAAGTCCTGTTTCCCCGTCTACTCTCCCAGCTTTAACCAACCTGCACTATCGTGAGGCACGGTCAAATAACCCAATGACAGCGCAGGCTGCGCTCATCCAGCAGTGGATTAAGAAGTGTTGTTGTACATGTCCACTGGCAGCATGGGTCAAGCACATCACTCGTATGTACATGCACAGCACTTTAGTCAACCCACCTTAAGGATTAGGGTTTCCGCACACCATGCCCAAGAAATGTAACCATACTCTGCCACGCTGGTCGACGTAGGTTTAAAGCAATGGCAGGAAAAAAGGAAGGTGCTGTCGGGGAGTAATAAGGCATGTAATTTTTGACTGGAAGGGGAGGGGCTCGATAGGGGGGAACCGATTGAGGGGTTGGTGGGGGCACTCACTGTAGCTGTCATAGGCGTCCCTGTAGTTGCCGCCACTGGCGCCGTAGTCGCGGGACTCCCGGCTGGAGTAGCCATCGCGCTCACTGCCACGTGGAGACCACGGCGAGAGGAGCACAAGTGACAGCAGGAGACCAAGTAGGTCACGAAAGAGAGAACGCACAAAAAGAGAATCCATGAGCAAACACGATAACACATGAACAATGCAGAGAAAAAAATGCACAGGTCCATCACCTGAACCACACACCTGTACCAATATGAACTTACTCAACCATCTATCACTCACCCATTCCCACACCACTCACAGATGTCACACTCGACTTCACGCACTCAACCGTACCCACATGGAGTCACTCACCCGTCTCTACCTCCCCTTACTCACCTATACCCACGTCACTCACCCGTCTCTACGTCACCCACTCACCCGTAGGCACGAGCCCCTGCTCTGTACCCGTCGCCCCTGTGTCCCCCGTAGTGCTCTTGTGAGTCTGGCGAGCCTCCATAATCCCTGCCGGAGTAGCTGCACCAACACACGGCGCTCAGTGTAAGCTCAAATTAACAATATTATTCCCTCTTTAACATCACGGTGAACGTCAGCGCCTCCAGCGACTGCAGGGGTGAAGAGTCTCATTCTGTATGGTGCACGTTCAGTTTGGAGAAGCCATTCGATGGCGTTGGGGAATGCCAGATGGAGTCTGTTTGTACCTCGTACAAAAGCATACGTTCAGCAATGATCGGTCGCATGGGTGATGGATCACACTTCATTCACAACTACACCGGCATAGGCTCGTATAGACCCATGCACTCATGACAACCCAAACTCGCATAAAGACCCGCACTGTACAACATGTTATGTGATCTTCCATGTGTAGTTCTAACAAGAATCAGCACAGACTTGTAGGGGTGATGTGAACCCATTGTATCATCAAAAATCATAAAAATAAATTTCCATATATCACGATCTTAAAAAATATATCAATTGGTTCGACTGCCATGTCATTAATATTAGTGGCTAGGCCTGCGGGAAAATTCGATTCTGTGGGCCAGTCACTAACATGGAGGGTTCTATCTCATCATGACATGCCTAAAGTGCAATTGTCATTAAATTGGATACATTTTCGATTTATATTAATCGATGCAAACCACCCCTGATTTGTTTATGCCATTGCTGGCAAAGGCGTGCGCAGTGCTCAGTACTTCTTAGAGGACAAAGTGAAATAATCAGGTATTCAGCACAGAAGTTTCATCACTGCACTGGGCTAACCCTCACTGAAGTTCACACAAGCAGTGCCAGCTGCATCTACATGGGTATCGTCCTGTCATGGAAACAACGCCTATCTGCTGGCCAAACCACCTTGCGTGTCGTGTCAGCTTCCTAAGAGATTGACTGTGCTTTTCCATTATGATGTAACGATACACACGTATCTGCGCCATCTACACAAGACAAATGCGTGAAGAAACTGCCCAACACGTGCATAAACGCATTGGCAATGCTCGACACCGGGAGGAAACTGTTGTATGTGGGGGCAGACATGGGTCGCACTGGGTAAAGGAGGCGTTGGTGTCGTAGCCATTGCACTGAACTCCAATGCCAGAAAAGTCAATGAGATTGACTACACTCAGTAATTGGTACCTGCAACTCACCCAGATTTACCAGAGATTACTGGTTAACAACTGCTGTTATACATCCACCAAGTGTCAATGCATCTCTAAAAATATTCAATGAAGTCCTACATCGAGTACCTGGAGAACACTCACAAACAGCGAGATAATGTTCCCTGATCTCACTCCTCAATCCCTCCAAACCGCCGCTTGTCCACCCTTACCCTCCTTCCCGGGGGGTATAGTAGTCGTCGTAGTCGTCGCGCCGTGAAGGGGGGCCGTCTCGGCGAGCTGGGGGGCCTCCGTAGCCATCCCTGTCACGGCCTGCAGCACAGGGTACCCCCCGAAATGGTTTCAATACTCATACAGTTTCCCTACACAATCACAACTTCCCCTCACCACTCGCCAGGGATATGTGGGCAGAAACAGGCAGGTGCTACATTAGAAATAAGTCCATTACATTTTTATTTTTCAAATAGTACATAAATTAGAACTCTAAGGAACCCGTTCTACATAGCAACATTACATTGATAATTTGTGAATTGAATGCATTTTGCCTATCTTTCAGTGTGGTCTCGTAAACACATTTTACTGTGGCTCAATGATGGGTTAGTGAATTTTGAGTGTCCAGTGATTTCTCGTCATAGGAGGGAGGTAACGTGCAAAGCCCCACACAGAATAGATTTGGACTGAAGATCAAATGCATTACTGTTGGTGGGAGTGCTTTATCTTTTGCAGCTCCTGTGTAATCCACTACATTCATACATAACAGCTCCCTTTCAAGTTTAAAATTACAATTCTAAACTTAGTTTTCTGCTGCCTACGACTTGTGTGCTGAGCCTTCATGATATTTATAGCCTATTGGGGTGCCGTTTGCATGGATGACGCTGCGTGGGCTGAAACTCATTGTTGATATGTACTTTCGTCGATGTTGGAGCTTAGGTGTTTGCCATTGACCCAGCCTGCTTCGTGTTGCGCTGCCTTCTGTACCCTTGATCTTGTTTTTATTTCGTTTCTATGGTGTTCGTGCAATTTTTTTTGTTAACGTGGTTAGTGATGTTCAGCATTGAGATTTAATTTGCATAAATGTAATGACAAAATTATTCTTAACAAAAGTCAATCCTGCTTAGGTCTCACTAATCTGCATCTTTCGTCTATAGCACTAATATCGTGTTTCTATTTCATCTCACTAATCTGTACCTCTCTTCTTCCGTTATCATATCCCTATCTCATTAATCTCTCGACAGTTTTCAATCAGTGTTATCGCTTTCCACTAACTAATCCATATCTGTTTCAGGTGGGCCAAAACTCTCCGTGGCCCATTGGACGGACACCAGTTGGATCAGTTCCTAAGCTGACCGATGCACAAAGTTTCTTAGAGGAAAAAACACAACAGCACGGTCGCCTCAGTGCTTCACTGCTCATCACGGCACCGGGGTCATTCGCACTCCTTGTGCGATTCAGGGTCGCAATTCTAGAACCATTTTCCATCCCCATTGGGTGGTCGTGTGGAATATGTGACATTGAGGTTTGTTTACGTGATGTTACGATCACTTGATTGCGCCCCGCAACTTATCAGATCTTGGAAGCGAAATAAGTTTGAGCCTGGACAGTGTCCGGATAGGCAAGTGCTCTGCAGAAGAGCCAGTTGATGGAGGAAGTCCAATAAGTCCAAGATTGAGTCAGCGAGCTAGCTGCAACGAGGGAGGGACCCGGTGATGAGGAGCCTCACCTCGGTAGGATCCGCGCCCACCCCGGAAGCCAAACCCCCGATAAGAGCCGAATCGACCACCGCCTTCGAACGATGGTTTCGTTGCCTGCTCCACCTTGATATTCCTGCCATCCAGGGGCTGTGGCAGGGGAACATGCACACACGCGGGGGGGGGGGGAGAAATCACGAGTCCACCGATGGGTCTTGTGTGTCAAACTAAATCGTTACAGCCTTGAGTAGAGGGATTGTTAACCGCCCTGGATACACACACAAATACAACGTACAGGGAGAACTTATTCAAATAGTTAATTCCTGCACCACCCTGCAAACCCAACTACACGAGTTTTGTTCCTGGCCGCGATATCAACAGGAGTGCATTTCTAAACCGGCGCGGGGTTCTCTCCCCCCCTTCTGTCTGTATCAGGACAGCCACATTGGTGTTAGTGCGCATTGTTGGCTCCACAATCATTCAGGGCGACCATGTAGGTGGCGGCCGAGTGTAAACTAGGAACCAGTTTAATCTGTGCCTCGCGTGACACAGTGAGGGCAAGGGGAGGCCATCACTGTAACGCCTAGCGGGGCATATGTGAGATGTCGGGTTAACGCATTTGGGTTCTATGCAAGGCATCCTTATTACAAAGTGCTCAAATGCCCTGGCGTGAAAGGCATGATAAAAAAACTAATTATTGCATTATTCCGACTTCAAATCAGACAGTTGTAATATTAAGACAATTTCATGCTTGAGCCTGTGTGAACATTATCAGTTGCATTTATCTATGAAAAGTCTGTGGAACTCATTGCAATAGTTTTAAACAGTGTGTGGAACTAATCAAGTGTTTTACTCTGACCAGTGTGGTGGAACCGAGGGGGGTGGAGACTGCACGGGTCACGGCACTCACCTTCCCGTTCATGTCCCTCTCGGCACCCTTCGCGTCGTCAGGGTTCGCAAATGTCACAAAGGCGAAGCCTCTGGAGCGGTTCGTCTCCCGGTCCTTCATGATCAGCACTGGGGAGGAACACGAGCAGATATTAGAGACAGAGCCATTGAGAAAGAAGGTACAGCAGAGAGGGGCACAGAACCAAAGTAGATAGACGGCCCACAGACAAAACAATGACAGAATATAGAGGCATGAACAAAGGAGTATTAGACAAAAACAAATGGTAAACAGGACAGGAGGTGAATACGGGAGACATAGGAGGGGACTCAAAGACTGGAGACTAGTATGGATCTCGATGGTGGCAGCTCAGCGCTGACCTCTGGGCCACCCCTAGTGTTCAAAAGCAGTCAGTGCTCAGTACTTCTTAGAGGACAGGATGTGAACATCATTTGTTCTCAGAGTTGAAGATTCATCACAGCACCGCGATCACAACTTGGATCACCTGACCGCACACATCACAGCCTTCATGTATTACTAGGATTTGGGGTTAGCCACTTTGACCATCTTTAACAATCATTTTCCTGTGCATTATAAAAGTCGGCGAGAGCATAAAATTATATGAAAAGATTGGACAGTGTGTGTGCAGCAAGTCATTAAACTTGGCTTACAGTGCGTGTTAATACATATTTGTTTTCGTCCAGTTTTATTCTGCTATATTTGTTAAGGGTTGATTACTTTCTGTAAAGCAATGAGGCCTTGTGTGAATGGCACTGTTCAAAATGGAGTTTTCGTTCATTCCTGCCAGAACCCAGTTAACGAAGTAGTGGATCAAAATCATTATTTATTTTCAGTCAGATCATGGTCTCCACGTAGGGAGTGATGCCTTACTCCCCTATTTCGTAATTCAATGAATTGATTCAGGCTAATAATTCGATTCAAGAATGATTCCAGCTTTTTGAACAGTGGTGTGACCATAGTAGCCTGTATTAGCTGCTGGGGTCAGGTGAACCGATTACACACAAAATATTGAATTCCTAGATTTATGTTCAAGCCATAGGATGTGTGAACAGGACGAAATTAAACTATAATCGATTAAAAGCTGTATCCATACACTATAAATAAACATATGCACAAGATGCTCGGGATCTTCTGGACAGAATTAAATATTGGCTCTGTACAAAAAACACTAACTCAAGTGCCAACATACATGCAAGTTTCTCTGATAGAACAGGGTTGCATGTTACAAAACAATCCAGTAGTGACCACCACCTGCCGCCTTGTGGAAGCAGTAAGGCATCTTCTCTGGGCTCCGACCACTTGCGTCCAAATGGTCGGAGCCGAGAGAAGATCCAGAGAAGATGCGTAATAAATGGGAGCGCACCTTCAGCGACCCTCCCATACTTGGAGAAGATCGTCTCCAGCGCGTTTTCATTTGTATCGGTGCTGAGACCACCGATGAACAATTTCCCTGGGTCGACCTCGCCCATCTTGAGACAAGAGTTCCTGCAATAAACGCAAGAGCAGTTAAAACACGACACAGCAGTACGTACCGACCAGTACCAGGGCTCAGCCATCTCAAGAGCATTAAACACAGCAGTTTAGTCTTCTTTCGTATGTCGAGATGCAGAGATAAGCAACTTAATTTGGAACAGCAACAAAAATAAGTCTAGATCACTTAGCCATTCAATGGAGTTGGCTATGAGCTCATCAATTGCTTTGATTTGGCGTTGACCATGTACTGTTTGCAGTCGTAGGACAAGATAGAGAACAAGCGAGTCTTAAACACAAATCAGCACGTGTGCACGCCTTGCCCTATGATAAAATTGTATACGGGCTGGAGAATAAGCACATCGTAGTCTCCAACCTGTATCCACTACCTCTGGCCTCGGTGTCGGAAATGTACCTCCACATTTTTCATGTTATCTGCCCTATTGATGCTTTCTGGTCAGAGGTCGTGCCCTACAACACGGCAGAGAAACGGATATGCCAGCACCATCACAACGCGTGTATGAAACCACAACCTCGTGTGAACGGTCATGTTCGGTTTTCGAAGTACAATACAGGTTAACTTTCCTTAACGTTTTACTTAAATCAATATTCAGTTACATTTGAAAAGTCACCGCATAAACCTTCATGTCAGACTTTGCATTATTCCCGAGGGCAGTCGTGCTGTACGATATGTTCCCCGCATGCACCAGCGTACAACCCCCACGACCCGGTAGGGCGTGTGGCGAGGCCCCCATCCAGCAGCAGAAAGGGCAAAGCATCCGCCCACGTGGGGATCACTCGACGAATTTCGGCGTTAAGCGCATGCGCAGTGGCGCCATCAGAGGGCTCTTTCAAAGGCCTGGTGGGTGGGGATCGGTAACCTGCGAACGCGATTGGTCTACAGGCGACACGTGATCGGAACGGGCCAATGAGACGCAACCTCTCGGGGCCACGACGCTTAACATGGCGGTTTAAAACACGCGGCCCGGGGTTCGCTTTCATTATCCTAGCTGTAAATACATCGGCTTAAATAAAAAAAAATACTAATAAGCGATTTAGCTCGACACGGCTCGCGGGGAAAAACTCGATCGCAACGAGGCGCCTTCACCGCCCCCCCCGAACAATAGAAAATGGCCGCGAAACAAAAAAGCCACCTTTTTATTCCAAAATGTCCGCATTAAAACACAAATGTCTGCATGCGGCGAAATCGCCTCGACTATAAACGTACTATAAACGTAAGTGTGCAGATAAATAAAAATAAAACAAACGTTAATTAAAATCCGCGGAGAAAGCACAACACACAGCCACTCACCTAGAAAGCCACGAACAGAATGGCGGAGCGCGCAAAGGATTGCGGGAGGGTGCGTCATGTCTCTCATATAGTCGCATAAATTATGTTAATAGAATACCGAAGGTTTCATTGGTAGGCATAAATTATGCTACTATTAAGAGCATTTGATTGGACTGCTTAAATTATGTTAATCATATATATTGTTTGATTGGCTTCTGCGTATTTAAAATGTATTGGGATTCGATCGCATAAAATTATGTTCAACTACACATCTACGTGACTTTACCGAAAGACCCAAAGAATATGAATTCCTGCAGTCACGAAAGCTTTAAGTCAAGATTACACATTTTATTGGCTCACATTTTTGAATTACTCTGATACGTGTATTTCATTGCTTTGAACAATAGCTCATGATTTATTAGCATTTAATTGAGTTTATCCAGATACTCTTGGTTATTACGTAAATTGTGTTTATTTACGCAAGGGATAAATTGCGTGAAAATGTTGAATGCTTAGTGAACGTTAATTCGGACACCAAATTATAATGTAAACGATTATCGATAAATTACGTTCATGATTCCTCGAGCTTTGTGAACAGAATATAAACGTCTGCTTGAGGGTTGTCAAAATAATTTCGCAATAACGGTAACAATGAAAAACCGGTAATAACCGGTTACCGTTTGCCGCACATTTAAAGATGTCTCGGGAGTAATCGAAACACTTTGAATGGAGAAGCGAAGGGAGCTGCCATTGGTATAATGGGGAGCACGCGGAGGAATTGCCAAGAGATCGCTGGTTCGTTTCGATCTCTCTGGGCGGCAGCTTAGACAATGGGGCGTTTCTCTCACTCCGCCGGCAGGCCCCGTGTGGTGGGAGGGTGAAGTGGGTGGCTTGTGTCGTGTCTAGAACGCTCTTCAGCGCCGTATGGAGCAGCCAGCCGTGATCATCGGAGGTGCGGGGAAGTCGACCAAACAACAGCTCGGACTCCTTTTAATGGGAGGCTCTTCCTCCCCCAGCAATGATCAGCAGTGGCGGAGGCATTGCTCCGTTTTCAGTGTCATTTATTGTGTAGAGCCCTGTGAGCCACGAGGCTCTTGACTCGGGTTCAACCGCAACAAACAAAACACGAACAAAGAACATCTTAAAGTGACGACGCGCAACAGAAACATCCAGGAAGGAGAAACAGCAAAAACTTTCGGAAAGAATCACCGCACATCCACGCTGTGCGAACATCCCAATGGGATGCAAGTCGAACAATCACAACCATAAGACAATTTATATAAAGTTGTCAGGCTAACTCCATACTTTAACTAACATGGCTTAACCATACGTTTTCGAAATTACCAAAATAAAGCTAAAACAACAATGTAAGTGATCACAGGAACTGATTCAAATGTAACAATAAACGATATAAACAACACGTAGACCAAACTTTGCATGAGTCACTCCACAACAGCAGGGGCATCAAACATGTACAATTCACCTCTAAAGCTCAGCAGCACACTTTGAGACACGAAGGGACACGTTTCGAGGCCGCGGTGCGGTTTGTACGTTCGCCCATTCCGTCTATTCAAATTCTATTTAGCGAATGAATTAAGTAGCAACTAAACCCGACGTGAAGTGTTCATAGAGCTGATGGTGGCTTCCAGGCCCTCGGGGCAGGGTCGCTTGGTGGGAAGGGTGCGGGACTCAGATCGGCGCCCTTCCTTTGTCTGGGTAAGGCCACGACGGTGACCCCAATAAGGTTACATGGGGTGGGTTTCAGGCGTTGCAGCCATAGCTGCAGCATTGTATAAACAGGACTAATACAGTACCAACAAAGCAGAAAGATGCACTGTATAATGAAAACCTTGTAAGCAATTCAAAACATTGGGTAACGATAAGATTCTGGAAGTGTTTACTGGTTATCGTTCCAGGACCCCAATCCGCGTTAACTTGGCTTAACGCTTCCCACAGGCGGTGATGGTGCATCTGTCGCCGCAGGAACAATGGAAGCCCACGTGAACAACGCGAGATATTCCGCTTCGAGACACGATTCATTGCAGCATCGATTATATACCACGATTCTTGCTGCCCAACACCCAATATTAGTGTAAAGCGATTCAGCGTAGCGATTCCATGGATCGATTACTGCGTCGGTTTTGGCGGGAAGCGAGCGTGGCCCCGCCCTCCGTGACGTCACCGCTAGTCTAACCCCGGCCTGGGCCGGGCTCGGGGAGGCCCCGCGTCTCCCCTGCACTCTCCGCGCTCTCCCCTCGCCTCGCTCTCCCCGCGCTCACGGCCCCACGGAGGCGCCCTCAGGTGAGCGAGAGACGCATCCCGCGAGGCGTGACCGTGTGAGGCGTGGCCGTGTGAGGCAAGCTCGGCGCTTCAGCACACCGTGGCGGCTTCTTCTCGTTAATGCGGACGCGCGGTCGTGTTGTGCGCGCGCGCCGCCAAGCACCGTGCGTGGCGCGGGAATCTCATGGCGGTGCTGTTGACGGTGATGTTGATGGTGTTGATGATGGGGCTGTTGACGGTGCTGTGCGCGGCCGCCATGTTGGGTTGGTGTCGCTGGCCGCCATTGTCAGGCGAGGGGAGGGGCTACAGCACCCATAACCCCCACAGCCCCGCCCTTCACCCCCTCGAGTGGGCACGCCCCTCGTCCCCCCCATGATGTCATCCGCAATGCAGCCCCGCCCCTTACTCCACCCGCACCGAATCAAACTAAATTCTCAAGTGCAGTGAGTTGATGGTCTGAGCCAATTCGCCAATGGCCGCACAGAAACCAACCGCATTCAATCTGTTTCTGCACTCAATTTGGCCGCATTCCTGCGCTGAGAATTGCAAGAACAGTTTGTCGTTAAAAGGACATTTATCTCCGTAGCAGGGCAGGTGGGAAAGTGCTGCCCCCTACTGGGTTGAGCTGGTCACTTAAAGCAGATTCTACGGTATCTGCTTCCGTGGGCCATTTGTTAACTGCCCTGACACCGATAGCACAATCGAAATTAAATTAGGAGAAGATTTCAATAATGAGGCTTTGCTCAATAAGTTACCTCCATCGTGTGTGGTGTGTGTGCATTTCCAGCCATGGCGAATATCAGTTGGGAACATGTGAACCGGTCTAGGATCTCCCCTCTATCGACTCATCCTTAATATGTGTGGTGTAAACATCACTACTGAGGAGACTAAGGCAGCTAGGTAGTTATTCTGGCCATGCCACCTTGCACGCAAAGCCACCTTTAATAGGTGCTTGCCTAAACGTTTCTCTAAACAGTCTTTGTCAACCGATGTAGACGAAGCGACAGAATTAATGAATCGCCAGCTATGATCAATCCACTGCTGGATAAAGGATCCACAAGCCTGTGATATAATAATCTGCCACCTGAACCTCGAGTTTATTTTATCCCTGCAGTGGATGATCTCCTGGGCACGTTCATTACTTTGGCTGCCACAACCCAATAAAATATCCAAACTAATTCGCAGTGCCAACATAGAACAGGGCTCCTAATATAATGAGTGCTTTGATATTCCTGCCATTCTTAATGTGCAAGGCTATTAAGACGGTGCTGTGTTCACAGATGGGTACAGTCTGGCAGTGGGGGCCATGCCGCTGTGTGGTTTTGCTCAATATGCGAGTAATGTTTGACATTCATTACATTTTTACGGTGACCTGGGCACACGCGGCCTACACTTTTTTTTAAAACGTTAAGGGATCTTTAACGTCAACCGTGAAGGAGACGGTGCTTAGTAATTACGGTGTATACGTGTATTAACCAGTGCGGCCGCTGAACTTTAACCACCACGAACATTTGCAACAGATGGCAAACGTGCTACCGTTATGTCACTGCCCATGGGAAGCTGGCTTTGCAGGCTACACGAAGCGAGTGTGTTACCTTGTCGGCGTGAAGGCCGTCCCGAATGAGCCGTGGCCATGGAGAACGAGGAGGACAGCCTGAGCACTGAGCTGCAGTTCCAGGAGGAGAACGTGGTCACCACGGTGATGGGTGAGGAGGAGGATGAGGTACATGACGCAGGTGAGATGCCTTTTACTACCCTCGCGTCTCTCACACTTTGCCTATGGTTTGTGCAGGGTCAGTGATGTCACTGCCTAAAGCCGGCTCCACCCCTCAACAATCCGTTGCACTATAAAATCATACCCAAATTTGCCTGCAATTGCTATGTACACATTTTACCGATTAGTTGTGCAACAAGGAAATTATACGGAGCATTCAGGATTGTAATGACAAATCACAGTTGGCATATGCTTGTGTGTGACACCTTTTGTGTTGGGGAGTGGTGGTGCAGTGATTAGCGTGCTGCACTTCGAACCTGGCGAAATGAGTTTGATTTCCGTTCATAACCAATAACAGTGATGGATCATTGAGCTGGTCCTGGGCATCCTCTAGGTCGACTCAGTGATAAATGAGTACTGTACCTGGCGTATATAAAATCACCACTGGGGAGATAAAGACGGCTGGGTGTGGCGTTATCCACTCACCCCTCCGTGCCAACCTTGATAGGTGTTCGATAATACTTGCCCAAACATTCTGTAATAGGCTATAAAGGTGATCTTTGTCTTGCTGTAATATGCATGTATTTGTGGTGTACAGTATATGCATGGTGCTTGATGTGTTTGTACTCTGTGTGTGTGCCGTGTGATGTCTCGCTTGTGTTTTGTTACATATGTGATGTTGCAGTGGCGATGTCCCCGTGTCTGCTGACGCCACCGCATGGGAGCCTTGCGACTGATGCGGTGACGAAGCTCAGCTCATCGGTCACAATGAAGCCGGCCTCCGCCTCCCAGCAGGAGGAGGAGGAGGAGGGCACGTGCAAGGGTTTCCTTCTGTACAGCGCATCGTGCCACACCAGCACGGGCCCAGCCACCGCCCTGACCAGCTCCCCCATGCTCACCACCCTCGCACTCCCACACCTCCACTCCTACCCGGCCCCTCCAGGTGGGTCTCCTACATGGGAAGCAAGGGGGCACATTTGGAAGTTAGATATTCAAATCTTAGGGTGGGTCTCCTCTAGGTCGACTCAGACTTAAATGAGTACCTGGTACGTTGTCAACATCAGCACTGGGGAGAGACGACAGACGGCTGGGCGTCGTGCTCACCATTCCCTTGTGTACAGTCCCAGCCTATGTCGGTGCTCACTCACACTTGCCCCGACCGTCTGCTTAGGCTAAACGGGGGATCTTAGTTTCTGTAAGGGCAATGACATGGCCCAGCAGGAGCGTGTTGGCCGCATATTGCAGAGGTTTGCGGTTTGAACCCAGCTTCAGTGAATTCTGCGGGTATAGTAACCATAAATATACACTGTGATTCACAGTGGATGTTTACTACATTCACATTTGTAATCGAGTAAGGCCATGTGTTGCCAGTGTCACGGGCCAAATTCACACAGCAACATCGCCCCCTACTGCAGACTTACAGCCCACTTGCAGGTTGATGCTGTGTTCACCTTGTGCTCAGCAGCACAGGGACAGCTATCACCAGACACGGTTCCCTTGGCTCGACTGGGCTGTTCCGCTTGGTCGTTTGTGTATGTGTGTGCGCATGTGCGTGTGTGTGTGCGTGCTTGTGAAACATGGACCCCTCTAATGGAACCTCTGCGCCGGTTATAAACATTCAGGCTGGCATGCCTACCATCCATCTTGAGTTTAACTAGGCTGGATTGTGTGAGGAGCTCACAAATCTATGAAAGATCTAGACACATTCGCATCAGTGAGCTCCTCCGGCAGGCAAGGTCACGTTGGCTGGGTCATGTCGCCCACATGCCCAGCCACTGCATGCTCAAGCAGCTACTGTTTGGCCACATAGAGGGGGCTAAACGGGCACGACATGGGCTGGAGAAAAGATGGACTGATGCGGTACGGGAGGATGTGGAGCCGAGTGGACTTGCCGATGACTGGTACCAGCAGTGTCAAGATCTGCCTCTAGGGAGGAGGCTCGTGAAGGATGCTACTGGCAGTTGGAGGCAGTCGCCCTCAAGCAACAACGGAAGGCAGAGGAGCAATTCTCACAACTACGAGCGGAGCGCCGGGCAGCTAAAATGCAGCAAGTTAGCACAGTAGGGGGTACAGCTGGTGCATCTTCTGGTCATCTCGGTCAGCCAACCCCATGGCACCTGGGTCTGTCCGGAGACCTGTCAGCGATCCTTTGACACTTCACATGGCCTCAAATAGCACTTGGCCTGGCATAGGCGCCGTGGTGATGTCACCGTCACTTAGTGGTGAATGGCGGGTACTGGTATTGGTGCATGCGTGTAGCCAAGTCAGAGCCTGGCAAGGGAGAGCAAGGCAACTCGCAGACTCCCAAGGTGACCGACAAGGGGGTGCAGGACGGGAAAGATTGCCCCGATCTCATCAAGGTTTACATCTTCAAGGCTGACTCCGACAGCAGTCAGGGTAATGCAGCCATTCGCATAGGTCAGCCGTGGTGTGTGTGTCACGTGCCATGTGTGCAGCGTGTGTGGTGTGTGTAGGGTATGTGTCTCGTGCCGTATGTGTGTGTGATGTGTTGGTGTGCGCCACGTTCCATGTGTGTAGTATGTCCATGCCATGTGTTTTGTTGTCTTCACCGCACGTTCGTGCATGTGGTATTACTTGTGTGTCTTGCGTATACCTGTCAACCTCTTATCAGTGCCTACCTTATTACAGACCAATTCACACCTCATTGTTCACCCTATCTCCTTATAAATCTCAACATTCATCCTACAAAGTCCGATCACAAGGGAGAAACACAAATAGACTAAAAAATGTTTGCCCCTATTGAAATGGTTGTACACTGTATGGACCCGAAAACTCAATTTGCCTGTACAAGAATACAGGTGAACTGTATGGGTTGACAGGTATGCTTGCATGCCATGTGTGTGGGGTATAAGCAGTGTGTGTATGTGGTGTTCACTGCACGCTCCTGTATCTCTCACTGCGTGTAGGTGGCAGTGTCACGGTGGACCACAGCGACGTGATGCCCGAGGTCTCGCTGGACAGTGCTGGCTCGCTCGCCCAGCAAGACAAGATGGTCTACATGGCCGTGAAGGACTCTGAGCCAGAAGGGGAGGATGTGAGGAGTGAGTGTGGCTCTCCCAACTTCTTCCCAACTCTCCCCTACCTTTCCACAATGCTAACCCTAACACAGACTGAGCCTTGAAGCTTCAATTAGAGTAAAACACTCGGATTGTAGAGATACCGTAAAGTGTCTCAATAAGGTAAAACATATATTTTTGAACACTCTCCAACCATCTGACTGTAATGTGGGGACACGATCATTTTTGTAAAGATGATCCGATATGAATAACATTTTGTATCAAGCTTTGTTGCTGTTTGTTACTGGTTAAATTCACCACGGGTATGCGAACAAAAAGTGGTTGAAAGATAAGCCTTGGCCTGGGTGATAACGTGTGTGTGTGTGTGCGCCAGGCTGTGCGGACATGACGGACGAGGTATACATGGAGGTGATCGTGGGCGAGGAGGAAGAGGGCGTTGCTGTGGTATCGGAGTCGCCCCAGGGTGACGTGGCACTGGGCTGTGACTTCCTGCCTGTGCCGTGGACGGTGGAGTACAGTACGTGGGGCATATGGGGTCACTGAAGGCCGGGGGTCACCGAGGAGAGCGGAGTCTGTGAGATAGTGTGAGATATCTTCTCACCCACTGTGGGTCAGGCGATGCCCAGCGAATCCAGTGACTCGCAAAGTGCCTTCCTGCTCCAACACGTGTAGGCAGTGCTCATCTTTATGTATGTTGAACTTCTTTCGCACCGTATGTAGTCAACTATGCAAATCGGAGGTGCGGGGGAATGACAACAAACGAAACACAACAAGCAGTTCTAAGAAGTTGGTTTTCAATCTAGATATGATGCTGCATGCGATGCTGTGTGACACAGCTCATCTACATGGACGTGGTACTCTATGACGCTGTGTGTGACGCTGTCTTTGATCGATTGTCGGTTCTGAGCCATTCTCAGGCACCTTCATTCACACCGTTCAACCTGTACTGCCTTTCCTCACCGTTTAACTTAAACTCCCCACCACCTTTACCGTTTCTCACCGCTTCACCTCCACCACCACCTTTCCTCACTCTTTAACCTCACCACCACCAAATCTCACTTGTTGCTCCATTGTATGCAGCCACAAGCCCAAAAGTGGCTGACGGAAATGGAGACTTGGGGATGCCGGCACAGCCGAGCAGCGCAGCGTTAGTACCGGCACTGGTAGCGGCGGTGGCGGCGCGGGGAGCAGTGCACAAGAAGCGGGACGGACTTGGCGTGTCTGGTCAGCAGCAGCAGCCATCCACAAGTGAGTCGCCACCATTGAAAGGGGTCATTGAGCATTCAGGTCAGGGATGTTCGTGTGGTAGTGATGTGTAAGTGGTGATGTTGATGAGTGTTGATGTATTCGTGTTGGTGTGCTAGTTATGGCGTATATCATGGTTGGTTAGTTCGTGTTGATATGTAAGTGATGGCGTGTTGGTGAATTTGTGATGGGGTGTTCGTGTTAATGGTGGTGTTAGTGTTCGTGTATCAGAGGTAATGTGTTAGTATTGGTATACCAGTTTTCAAGTGTCTATATTAGTATCAGTGTGTGAAGAGTGTGTGTGTCGGTGTGTTAGTGTGGAAGTATTGGCATGTTGGTGTGTTAATCTTGGGGTGTTGGTGTGTTAGTAATACAGGTTTTTTGGGTTAGATTGCGTAAATATATAAATGTGTCGTTAAACCTGCCACCACCTGACACAGCCAATTAGTAAGGTTTTTTACGTAAACAAAGGAACGAAACAGGAGGATTTTTCCACAAATTTGGCTGTCGCCTGATGAAGCTGGTTGTAATTACTGGCGAAACGTCGTACTCAGATTGTAAATGTTGTGGCTTTGCTCTCCAACACACTGGTGTGCTGTACTAGTAACAAATTGGCATGGTATATTTACGCGATCTTTACCCAAAAAACCTGTATCAAGGATGATATTGGTCGCGAAAGCCTACGTGTTAAACTGGTGTGTTAGTGTGGGCCTGTCCATGGGGACTTCTGATACTCCAGCCAGATTCTGACTGCACGCCTTCCCCGACCACCCTGCCCCTCGCAGCCATAATCATCGGCCCCAATGGCAAACCATTCCACGTGCACCCGTGCAGCGTGTGCGGCAAGAAGTTCAAGACGCGGGGCTTCCTCAAGAAGCATATGAAGAACCATCCGGAGCAGACCACCCGCAAGAAGTACCGGTGCACCGACTGTGGCTATGGCACGGGCAAGAAGGCGAATTTCCACAGCCACCTCCAGAGCCACTGCCCGGCGCTACTGCCACCGGCGACGATGGCTACGGCAGCCCTGGTTGGTTCGCGCCAGCACCGCGCCGAGATGCACAAGTGCCGCTCGTGCGACTACGAGACGGCCGAGCCGTCGCTGCTGAGTCGCCACCTCGTGGCCGTGCACAGCAAGAGCTTCCCGCACCGCTGCCCTGAGTGCGGCAAGGCCTTCCGTCACCCGTCGGAGCTGAACAAGCACGTGCGCATCCACACGGGTGAGAAGCCCTACGCCTGTGCCCTCTGCAACTACCGCAGCACTTGCGGCTCCAACCTGAAGGCTCACGTGCGGTGCAGGCACGGAGGGGCCAGCGCCGCGCTACTGCCACCGCCACCACCACCACCATTGTCATCGCATCGCCGCGACAACAAGTGCAGCGTTGGACTTCTGTCGGACGGTGAAAGCCGGCAACGGCACTGCCGCACCGCCGCCGCTGCCGGCGCCGGCACTTTCCACTGCTACCACTGCGGTCACGTGAGTTTCAACAGCAACGCGCTGAAGCGCCACGTCATCTCGATGCACACCAAGGATTTTCCGCACACGTGCGCAGTCTGCGGTAAAGGCTTCCACCTGCCGTCGACGCTGCGCAAGCATGCGGCGCGGCACAAGGACCGGCGGCCGCTGCATGAGTGCCGGCACTGTGGCTTCGAGAGCGGCGACCCGTTCGCGCTGAGCCGGCACATCCTGTCGGTGCACACGCACACGAAGAAGGAGGAGGAGGAGGGGGAGGAGGAGGATGCAGCGCTCGTGTGTAAGCGCTGCCACAAGTCGTTCCGGCAGAGGGGTGAGCTGAAGAAGCACATGAGGAAGGTGCACAAGTGCAATAAGCTGTACGAGTGCGAATTCTGCGATTACACGACGAGCGACGCGTCGGGCTTCAAGCGCCACGTCATCTCCATCCACACCAAGGACTACCCGTACCGCTGTGAGCTCTGCGACAAGGGCTTCCGCCGTCCCTCCGAGAAGAAGCAGCACGTCCTAAAGCAGCACAAGGACGTGAAGCTGTACGTGGTGCAGCAGTAGGTGCCGCAGTAGCGTTGCACTCGGTTATCACCCTTCCTCCTGTCTCCTCCGCTCTGTGAGTGGAGGTGGAGTTTGTGATCCGGCCAGTGGTGCCAACTCATGATTTGTCGCAAGGAAGAAAAATCTTGCACACACGTGGACTGTGTAATGCGTTCCAACGTACGATTGTTTCTAGAAGTATTTAATTCGCGTTAATAACGTTACACTCTGAGACTTGCAACGAGATGGCATCCCAGAATTTCGCGTCGGTGTGAATCTGCAGGGGCTGCTCACATTAACCGGGTGAACGCTCTGCATTCTGGAGTGACTGAGTGGTGAATGCATACCGGTTGCACAGGTTTGCCTGCTTGTTCTCCTGCCCCACTGTCTGGAGGACGCATTGTTTCTAACAACAGCACAAAGCACAATCGGGGCCGTAGGCCAGCATGGGTGAAAGGTACTGATTATGCCTCATGCAGTGGAAGCGAATGTCCAGTTGCCAGGTTCCTCCACTGCTAGCTGAGACTCGGTTTGGTTGCCCCTGCGCAGGCATCGGGAGCTCACCGAGTTATGTCCCATGATGCCGTGCGACCTCAGAATGAGAGAAACTCACGTGACCAGACCTGGAGATCAATGACAATTGTAACTGTGCAATTGGTAGTGAATTGCAATCATAATGTAATAGTAAATATTTTAAGTTAACATTGCTTTTGTAATTATAATTCGCTCCAGGTTTTCCATGTGACAGTACTTTGACAAATGAACTGCTATGAATCTGTTGCAGACACTTTAAATTCAGAATCTTTAAAGATAAAATAACATGCATGTTGTTACTGACATCATGTGTAGAGAGTGGTTAGCATGGTACTGCACTATGAATCCGGGGACCCGAGTTCTGATTACCTGCCGTGGCGAGTGACGTGTGAACTGGTTCTGAGCTCATCACGCTTCAACTGTGTGGAATGTCCGTCTCCGCATAGGACGCACCTATCCCTGCCCTTGCATACATGCATTTGTTGTTGTGCGACTAATGCTGCGTCTTATTTTCATAAGCTCTTACTACGAGTGAATGCTTACACGCAGTATGGAAGAAATATATCAAATATAAAGGGTTAACTCTTTTTTTCCTCCGATTGAGTTTTATAGCGTTTGGAAATGTGTGGAGACTTTTTAAGGGCTCGATGACTTTAATGAAACCTAAATCAGTACGTTTTACCGCGTACACGTTTAAATGTACATAATGTGTATACGCATATCTCTATATGTTTGTGTGTTTCGTAATAATAAATGTGGAATTCCCAATCCATTTCGGTGACGTGAATGTTCCGTGAGTGCTTAAGAGAGCTGTGTTTAGGGGTAGTTGTGCTCGGGTCATGAGTAGGATTGTGCCAATGGTTGAGTGGTCCATGTGAGAGGTGTATTGGGTCATAGGCGTACTCGTATTCGGGCGGCGTGAATGATGAATACATTGAGGTTTGTGTTCTCGTTTGAGCACCACTGCCCGCACTATTGCTCCTTGTTTAAATGACGACTGTATCTTAGCCTACTTGGCCTGCCAAGTCTTCCTTGCCGAAGGAAGTTCTCAAGGGCACTGAATTGATGCGTGTATCATGTGACAAACGTTAGCGACCGCCGTGCAGTTGGAATACTGACAAGTGGAGCACTGCTATGAATCTGATACACTTTAAATTTTGAATCTTTAAAGGTAACAAAACATGCCTGTTGTAACTGGCATCCATGTGTAGGTTGGGAAAAAGGGTATCGCGGTTATCACGCTGAGCTATAAACCCGGCTCCACGAGTTTGATTCCCGGCCATGGCTAACATGATTGGTGAGTGATATCTAAGCCGGTCCTGAGCGCCCCCACCACTTCACCACCTTGCACGGACCACCGTGGTGAAGTTTGGTCAAACTAACTCTGTGACCGATAGTCTGGGAAGGCCTTGAATGAATTATTATCATTTCATTGCTATTGAAATGTGTAACATTGACAGGGTTATAAGTGTTGATGAAATTTGAATTATTCAAGGTGATAATCGTCTCGGGCTGTACAGTGATCTCATGGCAGTTGCAGAATAGAATTGAGATCAAGCTCGGCGTCCATGATGAGTGAACGTTGGCAACCGATGTTCTGACTGAACACTTTCGTGACTGCAGGAATTAATATTCTTTGGTTCTTTCGGTAAAGTCACGTAGATATAAAAATAAAGATAAAGTGAATAAAAATAATAATACATTAAGTTAAATAATAACCAGGCTACAGTCTACATTATAGACTGCCAGTACACTCACCCAGCTTAATACCAGGCTACAGTCTACATTCTAGACTGCCAGTACGCTCACTCAGGTTAATAACCAGGCTACAGTCTACATTATAGACTGCCAGTACACTCACCCAGCTTAATAACCAGGCTACAGCCTACATTATAGACTGCCAGTACACTCACCCAGCTTAATAACCAGGCAACAGCCTACATTATAGACTGCTAGTACACTCACTCAGCTTAATAACCAGGCTACAGTCTACATTATAGACTGCCAGTACACTCACCCAGCTTAATAACCAGGCTACAGTCTACATAATAGACTGCCAGTACACTCACCCAGCTTAATAACCAGGCTACAGTCTACATTATAGACTGCCAGTACACTCACCCAGCTTAATAACCAAGCTACAGTCTACATTATAGACTGCCAGTACACTCACCCAGCTTAATAACCAGGCTACAGCCTACATTATAGACTGCTAGTACACTCACTCAGCTTAATAACCAGGCTACAGTCTACATTATAGACTGCCAGTACACTCACCCAGCTTAACCAGGCTACAGTCTACATTATAGACTGCCAGTACGCTCACTCAGGTTAATAACCAGGCTACAGTCTACATTATAGACTGCCAGTACACTCACCCAGCTTAATAACCAGGCTACAGTCTACATTATAGACTGCCAGTACGCTCACTCAGCTTAATAACCAGGCTACAGTCTACATTATAGACTGCCAGTACGCTCCACCTTTCGCCTGGCCACCATGCCAGGGTCTCGTGGATGTTTCCATTTGCCACACAAACACGCTCGGTGACGTCGTCTTCCAAGGACATTGTTCTGACATGGTGTAGCGATACACTTCACATGATGACAGCTAAATATACACACAATGTAACTGGTGTTGACCAAACATCCCAATGCAAAAACGAAATACCTGCAAATTACTCAATTGGGATTACACACAGCAGCATCACCCGTACTATGAAAACTTAACAGGACCCTCCTGAAAAAGAGTATTTTCATGGAGGCTTTCCTTTGTAAACAAGTGTAGTAATAGTTCTACTGTCGGTAGCACATTTGGAATATCGGCAAAAAAGAAGCAACAATGATTCAAAATAATGTGTTTACTTGATTTTGCGTAAATCAGGAACAAACTCTGTATCCGTATGGCTGAGTAGATGCCCAAATTGAGACTAGTGGACCTTAATTAAAATATTTAACTTGGATAATTCCTTGAGATGGAACATCTTGTGTACAAGGGAGTCCAGGGAGTCAATTAACACATAGCAAACATGGCACGTGTGCGAACATTTGTTCAGGTGGACCTGGTATTGAAATAGCAGTGCAAATCTCAAATGCATATACAAAACAGGCAGAAAATACCATTTCAGAAATTGACAATATGGGAATAAATGTTTGACTTAACTTTCGTGACTGCAGGAATTCAAATTCTTTGGTAATTTCGGTAAATTTCGATTTAAAGCTTTCGTGACTGCAGGGATTCATCTTCTTGGTTCTTTCGGTAAAGTCACGTAGAAGGGAAATAATAAAATAATAAAAATAAAACAATAAAATAATGGGAAAATGTCAAAACTGGGTGGTTTTTAACTTTTGCCGACAAAACTGGATCCCAAATGTCAAAACTGGGTGGTCTTGGAAAACGACAGGCAAAACAGGGTGGTGCTTTTTGATATGACAAAACTGGGTGATGTTCAATGTGGACAAATGTCAAAACTGGGTGAAGAAGGTGTACGATTTAATAGGTCCTTGCGTTATTCATCCATATGTCGCCACAGATTTAGAGCGTTCCAAATGATGTTTCTCGTGGCTCATGTTCCATACCTTGCACCACAAACTTCCCGTTTGCATACTGGCACAGTGTGCCAGCTCGCTACTACAGTAACACTTACTTGCCATATGTATACTGGCACAGTGTGCCAGCTCGCTTACTTGCCGTTTGTATACTGGCACAGTGTGCCAGCTCGCTACTACAGTAACACTTACTTGCCATATGTATACTGGCACAGTGTGCCAGCTTGCAACTACAGTAACACTTTCAGCTCGCGAACATACACGTATTTTCCATTTGTATACTGGCACACTGTGCCAGCGTACAAATATCAAGTGTGTGTAGTTATATGGTGCTGGCACACTGTGCCAGCATACTAATACCACGTGTTTAGATGAATGGGGTGCTGGCACAGTGTGCCAGTATACAAATACCAAGTGTTTGGATGAATGGGGTGCTGGCACACTGTGCTAGTATACAATTATCAAGTGTATTTGACAAATGTCAAAACTGGGTGCACCCTGAGTGTCCAAAACTCAAGTTTTTGGCCACCCAGGGTGCACCCAGTTTTGACATTTGGGATCCAGTTTTGTCGGCAAAAGTTAAAAACCACCCAGTTTTGACATTTTCCCATAAAATAATTCTCACGACGTTTCGGCCACAACGCAAGCAGCCGTCCTCAGGTGAAGAACAGGTCTGTCGGAAAGACAGCGTCTGAATGAACACCACCAGGCTTGGCAGCGTATATTTTTCGGTAAAGTCACGTAGATAAAAACAAAATTATACTAAATTAATACAAATGATGGCCGCTTGTGTTGCGATCAAAACGTCGTGCTTTTTATTTTAATGTTTTCTATCTACGTGATTTTACCGAAAGAACCAAAGAATATGGGAATTAAACATTAGCAATTAATACCAATTTAGATTACAACACCACTGAATATGTGCGTACCATTTTTGTACCTTAAACAATTAATTTACAATGGTTAAATTGCCAGTACAATACTGTGACTTTTGGTTTTGTGTAAGCTGAGATCGGACTGGCTGTTTGTGGAATTCTAATTTAACGTATTATCGTGAAATGGTGCTGTGATCGCGTTTTTCTTTGTGACTGCTGCCCCAGCCTGAGAACTGTTGTGTCAATACGAGGCAGTGTTTTTACGAGGCTCGTGTTGTTGAGCCATATGGTCTCTCTGTTCTCTTTCTATATGGACGGAGCACGAATGTTTAATTACGTTGTACATATTCACAGTAATACATTTTTTGGAAAAAGTATCAGGTTTAGCATGCCAGCTGACTTGTACAACTGAGTTTCCAGTTGGATCCGTTGCTGTTTATTTGACTAATAATTTGGAAAATAGATTGAATGGATAGAAAATTATACCTTAAAATATCACTCAAGACCACTACAAACGATTGTAACGCGTGACTCGTTAAAAAATAAATGTGTGTAAAACGCTTGGTGACCGATTCACCCCACCTTGAGATTTCATCATCACGATTCAGATCCAAGACTGTTGATGTTTCTGTTGTGAATGTAGCAGCGATTGATGGTACCAGGGGTCACGTTAACCAATTACCATCGGAATTTGTCTCGCCACTGCTGTAACAAGCGCCTCCCCATGCCTTTACCTTCCCATCTCCCGCACGATATAAGCTGATATCATCGCTCCATCTCCGTGATGGTCATCATCCATTGTCGCGATGTGCCCTGCCCAAGCCTCATTCCTTAACCTCCTTCAATACGATGGGTGACCTGGCCGAGATGATGTCCACTGTGGAAGCTTGGTGGTTTGGAGATGAAGCCGGGCAGATTGTTGATGATAATCGGAACCCGTAACTGATATTCCTTACCATGCTAGGCTTGCACCTCCATCACTCACCACCACTCACTCACCCGAAGACACATTGGTGGTCTCTCATGGATTACCCATCTTCAGTTTGATTTTCTAATTAAATATTAACAGACCAAGTTGGCATTTGCAAATTGCAAAACACACTACACCCACCAACAACACGTATTTATAACACGCACATGTACAGCAAGTCTGTTTGCCAATCAACTGTTGAATATGGGCTTCCCACGCTGTGCTGGTCGTGAGTATTGTTTTAACCATACTTCACCTCCGATTCGCACGGTTCACGACTTACGAAAGCAGTTCAACATACCACGCTGATGATCAGTGCGGGTTTATGAAGGGAGCACAGTGGATATTTGCTGCTCTCCACCCTGTTGGCAAGCTTTCCACAATAAAGTATATCTATGATTCTATGAGGATGACGTTTCAGACAATAGCCCTCCTTCCTCTTAGAGTGGACAGCGAAGTTGATTGGAAACAGCAGTGTCTTACACTGGTACTCTAAACGCAATGGAATATTTAACTAGAGCTGAACTTTAATTTAATGTCCAGCAGCCCCTTATCAATCTTCCTCTCACCCCGTGCGCGGGTCAAGCCGTTATTTGACCATTCACTACGCTGGCCAGTGCGGGCACGTAACTACAGTACAATACACATCTTTAAATAAAATCGAAATACGTAATATGCTTACTTAAATGTATCAAAGTGTAATCTACCGAGGCCGTGGTCGTAGCGTTTCGATACAGTACTGTCATAATCAGGGCTTAATGTCGGAGCTGGCCTGGGCTGACCCTGGGAAGACGTTTTCGCTGAGATTGATAGTGAAGGGGAGTCAAATACTCGAAGATCATCATGAGAAATTCATCTTCTTATGATGACGTCACAAAGCACTGGCATCATCACGGAGCTGTCAACACACGTGGCGGGCGCGTGTCACGTGACTGGAGGCTCGGCCTCGCACGTAGCCCCGTGTCACGTGACCGAACGGCGAGGAAGGGGAGGGGCTCCCCCCCCTGCTATCTGCGAGTCGCCGCGCCGCGTGTGGCTACTGCTGCTGTTGTTGTTGCTGCTGCTGTTGTTGTTGCTGCTGCTGTTGTTGTTGCTGCTGCTGTTGTTGTTGCTGCTGCTGTTGTTGTTGCTGCTGCTGTTGTTGTTGCTGCTGTTGTTGTTGCTGCTGTTGTTGCTGCTGCTGTCGTTGCTGCTGCTGTTGTTGTTGCTGCTGCTGCTGTTGTTGTTCTGTGGTGCCGCAAGCGCAGAGGGGAGACGCGCGGGGCTTCTCTCCCATCCTCGCTTCTCGTCTCCATCGACGGCAGTCGCTTCAGCCGGTGGGGTGCTGCGTGGTGGCCTCGCTCAGCCAGATCGCCGGTAGCCCTGACGACCTCCTCCACTCCTGGGAGCCTCCTCCACTCCTGGAGTCCCCGTGAGGAGGCCCCCCGTGTGGAGGCCCCGTGTGGAGGCCCCCCGTGAGGAGGCCCCGTGTGGAGGCCCCGTGAGGAAGGCCCCCCGTGAGGAGGCCCCCCGTGAGGAGGCCCCCCGTGTGGAGGCCCCCCGTGTGGAGGCCCCCCGTGAGGAGGCCCCCCGTGAGGAGGGAGCTCCGCTCGCGATGCGGCTGCTGCGCTGCCTGCGGCGCGCCGCCTCTGCGCTGCAGTCGCTGCAGTCGCAGGTGGAGTTCTACTCCCGCTTCTCGCCCTCGCCCCTCTCCATCAAACAGTTCCTCGACTTCGGTGAGGACCCGCGCCCCCCACTCGCTCGCCCCCCACTCACTCGCCCCCCACTCGCTCGCCCCCCACTCACTCGCCCCCCAACTCGCTCGCCCCCCACTCACTCGCCCCCAACTCGCTCGCTCCCCACTCACGCACATCGCACGCGGCAGGACACACGCGGCGCGCTCTGCTCCGTTTCTGATTTATTGTAAATTAATGGGTAAAAACCGGGGTTGCCCGCGCGTATGGCAGTGTTTGTCAATATACGTAAATATGTTACAATTTTAGTCTGGAAACGAGGGTAAGTGTCCCATGCGGTGACTTGCACAGACTGCCATGTGCACGTTCGCGCGTGCCGTGACTAGAATGCCACTGGGAATGGTGACTGGTTAAAGGATTTTTAAAAGGTTCCCCGTTTTCGTGTAACAACCTTACTGAACACAAGCGTGTACATAGTGCATGTCTACACACCTTCATCTTCACACACTCTGTATGTGGACACCATCAGCCATGGTCATCCCACTGCTGAATGAGAGGGTTGTTTACCATACTTCATGCTTGGTCGAGCAACCCGAAGACACTCGCACGTGCACCCACATGACATCACGCAGTGTGCACCCTGCACACTGCGTGGTGCACACTGCAGTGTGCAGGGTGCTCCCACATGGGCATCACGCATCCTGCAGTGTGCACCCACATGGGCACCGTGCAGTGTGCACCCCTGCGCGGTGACTGCACACACACACGAGGGGTTTAATTCCCCACTTTTATATTCTCCGGGTTGCTGGAGGCCTGGGGTAGGTGGCACGTGCCGCGTCGTGTACCCGAGTCGTGGTGTACTGGATGTGTGGTGTACTGGATGTGTGGTGTACTGGATGTGTGGTGTACTGGATGTGTGGTGTACTGGATGTGTGGTGTACTGGATGTGTGGTGTACTGGATGTGTGGTGTACTGGATGTGTGGTGTACTGGATGTGTGGTGTACTGGATGTGTGGTGTACTGGATGTGTGGTGTACTGGATGTGTGGTGTACTGGATGTGTGGTGTACTGGATGTGTGGTGTACTGGATGTGTGGTGTACTGGATGTGTGGTGTGTGCCGGCGTACGACGGGAAATAAACCGGCTCCAATGAATCCCTGAACACGTGGATACGTCTTTGCCTGATGCAGTCATGGAGACTAAATCCCACCACCATCATCATCACTGGCAACTACGTCGGGCGGAATCGACCGACATTGGTCCCAGAACAGGTTAACATAATAATCAGCACAACGTGGCAACTGGTGATGTTGTTGTTGTTGACGTGTTGTTGTTGACGTGTTGTTGTTGTTGTGCTCATGGCGGTGTCTCCGTGTCAGCGCCTCTGTCGTTGTCGTTGCCATTCAAACCGACTCATTGTATTTGTTACCGCGCTTACGCGGGAAGGGGTTTTGCCCGGTCACGTGATGTAGCTCCCGCCAATGGACGCTTCGCTGGTGGAGGCACGGCTCCCGTGTTGCTTATGCGGACTATGAAATCCACGTGCCGGCTGGCTCACGTAAACAATCCCAAAATGAACAGATTTGTATTTAGTTTATTCAATGGTTCCTTTCCTTTCACACTTTAATTTTACACTTTAATGTACGTGAATTTTCCATCTCGTGTAACGTTAAGCATGCACTTCACTGTGATCCTGGCACATACCCTGTTTATTGGTTCTGTTACTATTAATGGGAGCGGCTGCCACTGGGCTGACCTTGAGAAGAAAATTAAAATGTAAGTCTCTAAATTAAACATTTCCCTCAATAAGTCACCACCCCCACATTAAACACACTGTGCGCATTTAAACTGCATGGGCTCCTCCCTGCCGGTGTATTCGCTGCGTCAGTCATTGGTCCTTGATAGGAGATGCACTTCCAGTGCTGTATGGTGAATATTCAATACACGGCGCGTGGTAACATTGAGTTGGGAAGCCAATAATAGGACCTCGTGGACTAAAAATATATTTGTGGTATTTAATATATGGAGACAGAACTGAGGTCCGATTATATTTGCTTTCGTCCATATTGTAAAGGCTGAGCCGACCTAGGAAAAACCCCAGGACCAGTTTGGATATTTGCAAATTACTTTAGCCATCTTTGTGAATGTGCGTGTATGAATGTTGAAATAATTTCGCACCTTATTTACCAAACCCGTGCTAATCGGAGGTGCGGGGGAAGGACAGCAAGTACACGGAGCAGACGCACGCACAAGATTATCACCAGATGAGAACTCTCAGATAGGATACTGTTTTTACACGAGAGGCCGACAGTACATGGAATTCACAGGACATCATGATTCAACTACTGTGTTGTAAAATTAAGTACAATTTGCTGAAGCACAATAAAACCTGAAGGCATACACTAAATAACAGACATTCAAGTGTATCGGTGTTCCTTAGTTCCATCCTCGTTAATGTTCTAAAGCCGATGCTTGCTCGCCCTTCTGTTCAATGCAACATCTATTATACACATGGGATAACACGTTGGCTTTCGCGACCAATATTATTAATAATAAAGCTTGTTGGGTTAGATCGTGTAAAGTATAAATGTGTCGAAACCCTCCACCACCCGACACGGCCAATCAGTAAGGGATTTGTCACGTAAAAAACGCCAAATAGTTCACTACTTCAGCCCACCGGTGTGTTGGAGAGTGAATCCACAACATTTACAATCTGAGTAGTACGACATTCCGCTGGTAATTACATCCAGCATCATCGGGCGATGTGCTCGATGATGCTGGATGTAATTTGATGTTATTTGAGTTGAGTATTTTATGATGTTTGTTGCACTTCCCTTTTATTTTGCTGAGACACTGATTCTGTTATCTGTCTTGGTTTTTATGGTGCTGCTGTTCTGTTCTGAACTATAAAATATGTTGTACCTCAGCCTCCCTGTAGCAAAGGAAAGTTAAAAATAAAGGACAGTCAGCAAGTCTCTATTCTTTATTTAATCAGAAGATTAAATTAATCAAGACACATGAAACATCTTTGCCTCTTTATAAAGGCAACACGTCTAACCCACGTCTCGTAGTGGTTCGTGTATTTCTCTAGCAACTGGGTAACCCGAGTTCAATTTATGACCACAGCTAACATCAATGGTGAATATTTAAATCGCTCCTTGGTCAAGGTGCGCAAAACATCAGCACTGGGGAGATAAATGCGGCCGAACATGGTTCCGGTCACACCATTCCCTCTTCATCCGTGCCGGTCTCCATAGGTGATTGCCAACAGCACGTCACAGTCTGTTAAAGGCTACACGGGGATCTTTGTCCCGTCGCTTTGTGTGCTGTATGAGACCCCACGGTACATGGTGGTTGTGAGATAATGGGTGCGTGTGATGCAGGGGGTAGTTATTGATCTCCCATAACAGATTCCAGGGTTGTGATTCTGCTTGGGGCAAAATTAAGATACAGGACACGTTTGTGTGGTGAAGCTTAGTGTGCGGACCCGTGACCGTCTTAACAATCCATTGCGTAGTCTGTTGTGCGTAAGCTCGGGCTAGAACAATTTGCTCCCCAGCGACGTGATGCATTCTCACTGTCCAGGCTCCTGATTTGATTCGAGAAGCGATATTTTAAAAATGATTATGGCTGCAGGGGTCACGTGAACTCACATGAACACGTCGTATAAAATAAAATTTAACTTTTTGTCATTAACACTGCCTTACAAGAGAAAGTTGTGTTTTACAAAACATTAAACGCTGGTGTTACATGCATTGTATTATTTTGTAATCAGGCCAGAGGGTGATGGATAGTGTTGATTACGGTTGTACATCTGTTTTCAAAATATATTTGCCAGACAATACAAACAATATCAAAATAAATTACAAAACAAACTTGGATGGCATCTCTCTTGGCTATTAATAGACGTTGCCTATTTCCATTACACTCAGGAGGTTTGCGTCTCCAGCCTTGACCTCGGTTAACCTCCCTTGGAAATCTACTCCCCCCCATTCCTCTCTGGCTATGTCCATTATGGTTACAGCTCCTCTGGTGCTGTCCTCTATAAATATCAATAACGACTGATGTTGGATAGAGCCCTGCCCTCCATCACACCGGGTCATCTCGGAGCACTTTACGTGCCATCGGCAACTCGCATCTCATCTCAACACATGTGTCTATTACTGCTCCATGTGGTGTCTTTGATATACACAGTTGAGAGCTCATTTAAAATTAGTTTTAGTTAATAGAAGTGAGACCTGATTGAACATGATTAAAAACACAAACTCAGCACATTGGTCACTAACAGAACACACATGTAATAGGTTAACATTTATTTTATAAGGCAATGTTAATGATAAATATGCCAAGTTCGTTAAATCTTAGTCCGCTTGTCCTGGTGAGGGTAGCGGAAGCAACATGTTGAGTAGGGGGTGTCCAGACCTCCCTTTCCCTGACGACAGACTGGGGAATTCCCAGGTGTTCCCAGGCCAGCTGAGCATTGTAGTCCCGCCAGCGTGTCCTGGGCCGGCCTCGGGGTCTTTGCCCAGTGGCACGTGCCCGGTAGAATTCCGAGGGGAGTCTATCGGGGGGGGGGGGGGGGGGGGCATCCTTGCCAGGTGCCCAAACCACCTCAACTGGCTCCTCTCGATCCGGAGGAGTAGCAGCTCAACTCTGAGGCTCTCCTGGATTACCGAGCTCCTCACCCCATCATGGAGAGTGAGCCTGGCAACCCTGCGGAGAAACCTCATTCAGGCCCCTTGTATCCACGATCTCATCCTTTAGGTCATTACCCAAAGCTCATGACCATAGGTGAGGAAGGGAACGTAGATCGACCTATAAACCGACAGCTTTGTTCGAGAATCCAGCTTCCGCTTCACTACCACAGAACGGTACAGTGCCCGCAACACTACGGACACCGCGCTGATCCGCCGGCCGATCTCCTGCTTCCACTTACCATCACTTGTGAAAGAGACACTGAGGTACTTAAACTCCTCCACTAAGGACAGCTGTTCCCTCCTCACCTGGAGAAAACAATCCACCGTCTCCTGGGAGTGAACCATGACCTCAGATTTGGAGGTGCTGATCCTCATCCCAGCCGCTTCACACTCGGCATTAAGCCGTTTAAGTGCCCGCTGGAGATCACAGACCTCGGCTGCGCCTTGATATCCTGTCCATGAAAATAATAAAACGGGAGTGGAGACACAAGACATACTGTTGGCGGAGTCCCAACACCCACAGTGAACGACTGATTTAACACCAAGAATACGGACACAGCTCTCACTCTGGGAATAGAGGGACCGGATAGCGCACAAAAGCGGCACCGGTACGTCATACTCGCAGCACCTCTCACAAGACATTGCGGGGAGCACGGCCATATGCTTTCTCACATTCTACCCAAAGCAGAAGTAGACTGGAGAAGCATACTCCTATGACCCCTTAAATATTTGTGAGAGGGAAAAGAGCTGGTCCATTGGTCCACGACAATGACGGAATCCACATTTTTCCTCCTGAATCTGAGGCTCAGCCACTGGGCAGAAGCTCTTCTCCAGAAGTCTGGCAAAAGCGTTACCTGGGACGCTGAAGAGTGTGGTTCCTCTGCAGTTGGAGCACACCCACTGGTCTTTTAAAAACATGGGAACCACGACCCCAGTTTGCCAATCCAGAGGTACTGTACCTGCGAAGTATATTGTTTATTCGTGTTTGTGCTTTTCTGCCAACATTTCCCCTAAATATTAAATTTTACCTTATCAACCACAGAATATTCTCCCAGTTACAACTTGCTTCCCCCAAACTGCTGAATTACAACAACATCACACAGCGGATGCGCTTTCTTTTACTCTGATCAACAATGCTAAATATCCCACCGTGCTACTACGGTCACCAATCTCACACCATGGGCCACAGTGTGACACCATCATTCGCCGGCAGTATATGAGATAATCACCAAGTGTGTGTGTGAGTTTCGATGGTCACCAGGCTGCTCGCCTGGTGAACATCTATTCACTACATCTCCCGCTTGTCATTTGCTGGCAGCCTGGCTTAGGCCAGCATGGGATCATGAAGCTTCCCCGTGGCAATGCGTTGTAGCCCAAATATATTTCAAATGATGCTGTAATATCACTTACGCCTCGTTGCGTGGAGTGATCCACTCACTATCGCACTATTGTGTATGTTGCTGATGTGCAGGGCCGCTGTTGTGTGTCACGCTGTAAATGTTTACCCAGAGCGCCAGGTTCGTGTGCACCTTTGAGGTCGCCGGGCTAATCGTTTGTGCCACGGTCTTTACCGCACCGCCACACCCTATTTTAAAATTCACGGCTCGGACACAAACAGCCGCGAGCGCTTGAGACGGTCGACTAAAAATACCCAGAAAGGTCATGGTGCGTGCACACAGGATGGAGTTCTGGAGGTTGCGATGCCTCTGTCGTGCCAGGCGATGTTATGTATGCTGATGATGAGGATTTGGAGCTGAATGCGCTTGCTGACAATTAGTAGCAGCAGTGTCAAGATTGACTTCTGTAAAGGAGGTGTGTGAAGGACGCTAGTGGGCAGCAGTAACGTCCTTCACAGGAACTTGGAGCACCTAGAGAAAACCCACACATGCGAGTGTCACATTCTCCTGGCGAGCCTGGGTACAGCACTTCCTTGATGCCCACGGGAAAGGAAGTTTCACAAAATTTGTGTGTGGGGATCCACCAACCCTGCCCGCTGCCTCCACAGCGCTGGATCACAGGCCACGTGGCACGGAGCAGAGGGCGTAGTGGTTAGCGCACTGCGCTACGATCCTAGAGACCCTCGTTGGATTCCTGCTCACGGTGCGATGTAAACCCATCGCCACTAAGGAGACAAAGGCAACTATGCGTGATGCTGGTCACTCACTCCTTCTTGTGCTGTGCTGGCCTTTATAGTTGCTCGCGAACTACAGTCTGTCTTTTTGTGTGACGGTGCGCAGGCTTTAAGAATGCGTGTGAGCGAACGTCGTTCGTCTTCCTGCGCCAGGAGCTGCCCGTGCGTCTCGCCAACACCATGAAGGAGATCAACCTCCTGCCCGAGAAGCTGCTGCACACGCCCTCTGTGCAGCTCGTGCAGAGCTGGTCAGTGTGCCACCTGTTGTGTGTCTGTATGTGTGTGTTTGTGTACATGTGTCTGAACGAGGGTGTGCATGTGTCTCTCTCAGCAGCTCATGCAGGGGTAGTGGGTGTGCCGCCTCCTGTGTGTACATCTTTGTGTCTGCATTGCGTGTATTTGTGTTGACATGTATATTTGTGTGTCTTTATATACGTGTCTGTGCACGGCACCTCCTTGTGTGCTGCAGCAGTCTTAACAGCCAACCTCTAACAGCACTTGCCCTGATGTAGGCTACATTCCCAAGTTGAGCAAAGTGCATAACTGAATTTAACATGGTAGGGGTGTGTGTTGCACCAGGTACGCCAAGAGCATGACCGAGATCCTGGGGTACGTGGATAAGAACCCCGATGATGGAAAGGTCCTCACCAAGTAAGAGCTCCTCTCGCCACCCATCTCAGTTCCATTCAGAGCAGCGGAGAGCCCACGGAGACCACCCATACAGAGTACACCTTGCACGTGTACATGTGTTGAGCAGTGTGTGTGCGTGCGTATTCCAGCTTCACAGAGACGCTGCTGGAGGTGCGCACCCTGCACAAGGACGTGGTGCCCACGATGGCGCAGGGCGTGATGGAGTACAAGGAGGTGTTGGGCGTCGACCCGGCCTCCGACCGCAACGTGCAGTACTTCCTCGACCGCTTCTACATGAGCCGCATCTCCTTCCGCATGCTCATCAACCAGCACGGTGTGCCGCTCGCCACCCACTTAATACCACACAGCAACCCACTACACACCACCCAGGAACCCACCAACCACTACACACCACCCAGCAACCACTACACACTACACACCACCCAGTAACCACTACACACCACCCACCAACCACTACACACTACACACCACCCAGTAACCACTACACACCACCCAGTAACCCACTACACACCACCCAGTAACCACTACACACTACACACCACCCAGTAACCACTACACACCACCCAGTAACCCACTACCCACTACACACAGCTGCCACCCACAACCACCCAACCATCACCCCACAACCCACAACCTCTTAACTCTCCCCTCTATACCCATGATCCCTGATCCCTAACCCTGATGGCAGACTCTGCAGCTACTCATACAGCGACCCATGCCTTGTGAACTCTGTACACGTGTGTGCACCTTGGTGTATGCGTGCGTATGTCGACACTTATGAACACGTCGGCCATTGTGTGCTGGCGTCAATGTCCAAATTTGCCAAATTGGAAAAATGACCTGAAAATCACTGAATTGGAATTACATTCTATTGTCATCTGCGACTGGCAGAATAATTGTATGTTTGTTGAACTTCTTTTGCCTGTTGGCTGTTAGGGAGTGGCCTTGTGCCGCACGGGGACAGCTGCCACTGGGGTTGCCCCTTGACATTGTTCAGATGATGTGCGATAAGGCACTTTGAGTTACTGAGGCCTTTTAAGTGTCACCATCCGTGCAAAGACGATGCTTAGTGTGTGCGCATGTCACTTGCAGCGCTTCTCTTTGGCCTGGAGGACATCCACCCGAAGCACATTGGAACCATCGACCCCACGTGCCAGGTGGCAGAGGTGGTGCAGGGTGAGTGGCGGAAGAAGCCGGAGATGAACCTCGGACTTCTCGGATGAACATTGCTCCTAGTGTCTCCTGGTGTGATCAAAGCTGCTTCATGTTTCATGTAGCCTGTGTAGAGGAACTGTTAGAGATTCATTTGTAACTGATTTAGCCATCCTATTTGTCTGAGAGTTGGTGAATTATAGATGTACCCACTAAGCCACCCACCAACCCACTCACCCACCCACCACCTTCATATGTTAATTTGGGACAGTGCGGAGTTACACGGTCCGTAGTTTGAAGTTCATAGCTACAGTCGCACACCAGGCGAGAGTCTATTCTGCACTTGTGCATTTTATGTACGCATCTTCAGTGGTGTATGGGGATCCGGTTAAGCGCTGCCATTGTTTCTGTGGAAGATGAAAGTCTGCTGGGCAGTGTGGTGGTGGGCTTGGTGGGCAGTGTGGTGGTGGGCTCGCTGGGCAGTGTGGTGGTGGGCTCGCTGGGCAGTGTGGTGGTGGGCTCGCTGGGCAGTGAGGTGGTGGGCTCGCTGGGCAGTGTGGTGGTGGGCTCGCTGGGCAGTGAGGTGGTGGGCTCGCTGGGCAGTGAGGTGGTGGGCTCGCTGGGCAGTGTGGTGGTGGGCTCGCTGGGCAGTGCGGTGGTGGGCTCGCTGGGCAGTGTGGTGGTGGGCTCGCTGGGCAGTGTGGTGGTGGGCTCGCTGGGCAGTGTGGTGGTGGGCTCGCTGGGCAGTGGGGTGGTGGGCTCGCTGGGCAATGCGGTGGTGGGCTCGCTGGGCAGTGTGGTGGTGGGCTCGCTGGGCAGTGTGGTGGTGGGCTCGCTGGGCAGTGTGGTGTTGGGCACGTTGTTTGAAGCCCACGAGTTGCTTCGCACCATGTCCATGTTGACACTTGGACGAGTTCGGGATCTCCGCCGTGGTCGCGAGATCTTGGTCAGGGCGTCTTTATCGGCAGGAGCTTTGAGTCGGCTTCTGATTGTTGCAAGTCACATGGTGAATATGTGGTGGTACGATATTTGCCAGTACAGGACACCTAGACACTGGTATAGATGTTAAAGCTGCTGTGATTGTCCACATCACAATGTTCTGAATGTGGTCAGAACTCTCGACTCTCAACCGAAAAATTGTGAGTTCAAACACTGAGTAGGGCTCAACCCATCCTGTCATCATCATTCCTTTTGGGTCAATAAAATGAGGACCCCTTTGTTAGATGTCTACAGTGATTGTTCTTTGGGTGAACTGGCCCTTGTCAGAATTATGTGGAATTCATACCACACAGGCAACCGGTGAAGACGCTCTGACTTGAGAGCACCTCCCCCGTCACATGACATGTCAGCCGTGAACTTGTACCTGTCCACCCCAGTGCGCCTGGGTCTGTCCTGACACCTTCATCAGCGAGGTGTGCATCATCGTGCACCTAGCCTGGCGCAGCACCCATGCGCCCCTGCGCGTGTGTGTGTTCACAGATGCCTTCGATAGCGCCAAGCAGCTGTGCAATCAGTACTACCTGGGATGTCCCGACGTTCAGATCGAGCAGCACAACGGTAGGCACGCTGCCAGCACAGCCCTGGCACCTCGCACGGGAGGGGGCGCGCCCTCCGGTGCCCTTGAGACATCTTGGGCACGCGGTGGTTTCATGACGTCATCGTGCATCACAAGCCTTATGACAAATTGTAACGTTGCCACGATTGGAAAGATTCGCGTCCAGCTTATGTTGAATGAACTTTAAGTTTAAGAACTTTTTAGTAATCTACTTTTGCATATTGCAAGCACTAACATGTAAGTAAAATGCAAAATACTATATTGGCCTTGCCAAATTATCCAATATTCAATATTCCGAATAATGTACAATGGTACTCCTCTCTCGTGCCTGCAACCTCAATTTTTTTTCTTCCAAATTTGTTTTCCAAAACTATTCACACACCATACGCATTGACACACCTGCATCAGTTCTATCCACAACATTAGATTTAAACATGATTTGAAGCTTTCGTCACTGCAGGAATTACTCTTTGGTTCTTTCGGTAAAGTCCCGTAGAAAGAAAATAAATGAAATCATATAATACGACATTTTGATCGCAACACAAGCAATCGTCATCAGGTAGAACTAAATTTGAGAGAGAGACAAAACACACACGGAGACACACAGACAGACACATAAGCAGAGAGAAACAACACAGAGACACACAGAGACACGCACACAACATAGACACACATTGGATTTGTCTCAGTCCCTTTATATTACTTCTTGATGTGGGTGTAGACGACATTTCCGAGAGGGTTGGCTTGCACAGAGTGCATAAAAAAGGTAAAGTCCAAAGCAAGAGGTCTGCACTAACGCTCACCACACGCGCCGCCACCACACTGAGTAATTGTTTTGGTTGTGGCGCGTGGCGTCGCTCCACGTGAATGCCTAAATCGGTTTGGAAATTCGGCTCGTGACGAATTACGAATACTGTATATATGCCAAAAGCGCAGCTGTGCCTAATTGTCCCCAATTACGAATGGTTATATTGCAAATAATATTTTCTTCTCTGGTTTGTGTGCCTCCAGATATTGGTGAACACTTTTATCCTTGTGGCTGCTATTTTCTAGACCAAGTTCCATGTAGCAATGTGATTTTATACCAATGTTTCATTCGTAATGGATCACCTTTACAACGGTCATCATGACCACCTGGCTGGACACTGACAGCTTATGCATAATCGATCTCAACCTGGAAAGTGGTAATGCTCTACATTCCCTTGCCTTCACTCGATAAGCACGACCAGGACTCTGCGAGTCATACATTCAGTCGATGGGTTTCACTGAAACTGAGCCGGGCCGGAGGATGGGAGCGAGTGTGCGAGCAGCGTGCGTTGTGGTGAGGCGGTGGCGAGAGTTGTCACGCATGCGGGTGAGGAGGTGTTTTTTCTCTCTCTGTTTCCCTCCATGCTGCCTGACCGTAGGGAAGAACCCGGGCCTTCCCATCCAGGCGGTGTATGTGCCCTCTCACCTCTTTCACATGCTCTTTGAGCTCTTAAAGGTAAGCAGCCCCCCACGTTCCTAGGCGTCCACGGTCGCCGTTTGTTTTATGCTTCACTCCAAGAAGGGATCTTGGAGCTAGTTCTGTTGTATCCGCTTCCGTGGGCCGCTCTCTAACGTGCGGGGCTGGGCGCTGCGAGAAAGCCAAGAGAATTCTTTATCGCAACGTGACGTCGACGTTGAGTGCGATTGTGCGGTCGCGTGTTGCTACAAAGACTCTCAAAGTGATTCGGGAGGGGGAGAGATTTATCGATTAACATTGATTTGTCTCTGTTTTAGTAATGTTATTAGAATTAAGATTTTTATCTAACGTTGTGAGATGCAGAATCCATATGGAACTCTTAGCAGTGTATCACCTCACCATCCAACACGTGCATGAGGCTGTACAATCTGTTTCGTCAATTGAATGAATGCCGACATGGTATTGGAGGGGTCTCCACAAGTCCAGCAACCAAGGGGAAGAGAAGCCGCCCTATAGCTGATGGTGGGAGTCTGTCCGCGCCGATCTTGGAGATGGCTGCGTGCGTCTGCTGTGCAAGGGTGAGATTTGCCAAAGGGTGGAGAGCATTGGTAGCGAGGTGTGGTAGTGGCATCGGAAACCTTGGCCATGCAGACGTCGCAGTCTTATTTGAATCTCCCCTCCCCCCCTGACCCTTTCCCCTTGTGCCCCCCCACCCATGCTCCCCCACCAGAATGCGGTGCGAGCGACGGTGGAGCACCACGGGGAGTCGGACTTCCCCCCCGTTCACGTGCTCATCACGCTCGGCCCTGAGGACCTCACCATCAAGGTGGCCAAGGGGGACCAGGGGAAGTGTGATGTGACTCGTGGTGGTGTGTCTCATGGTGTGGTGTGACTCGTGGTAGCGTGTGTCTTGGTGGTGTGGCTGACCCATGGTCTGGCCGGTGCGCGCGCGCTGCGTGTGAAGGTGAGCGATCAGGGAGGAGGAGTTCCTCTCAGGAAGATTGAGCGACTCTTCCACTACATGTACTCCACCGCGCCTCCACCCCACACCGACGTCTCCCGCGCCCCGCCACTGGTACGCTCACCCTCCCCCCTCCCCTGCTGGTAGGCTCACCCTCCCCTCTCTCTTGGTGAAGTCTCTGCTGGTTGTGGAAGCTTCCTCCTGCTGGGTGGTGCTGCACTTCAGAACGGGCCACGTGCGACTCTCTCCCACAGGCCGGCTTTGGCTTCGGCCTGCCCATATCGCGGCTCTACGCGCAGTACTTCAATGGGGACCTGAAGCTCTACTCCATGGAGGGGCAGGGCACGGACGCGCTCATCTACCTGAAGGTGGTGCTGCCCGCACGCACCACGTTCGACGTCGTTCTCCCCAGTGTTGCTTGTACCAATCCAGTACTGCTGAAATGATGCACTCCCAGAAGGCCTTACGGGCGATGTGTAATCGTACACATGTATTGCTTGCATGGAGGGGCAGGCGTGTTTTACTGTTTGTGTCTCCCATGACGCGCCTCTGGGTTGCGCCGCGCGTCGTTGAGACGACGACCGGTGACTCGCTGCGTGTGCGCGCTTGGACTAACCGAAGTCGCAACGCACGGGCGGTGACGGGTGCCACGTGGGCGGTGACGAGTGCCGCGCGGTGTGTTGCAGGCGCTGTCGAGTGAGTCGGTGGAGAAGCTGCCGGTGTTTAACCGCTCAGCGTGGCGCCACTACCGCAACTTGCATGAGGCCGACGACTGGTGCGTGCCGAGCAGCGAGCCGCGCAACGTGCTCAACAAGACGACCTGACTGCACCTCTCCACTACTCTGAGCTCCTCACACCGCACGATGTAATTAACGACTAGACCACCCGCTCTCGCCACACTACAGTGCAATACACCACCCGACAACTCTACACTCAACTACATAAGACACCTGTACTATACCACACTACTCTGTTACACTGCGCTGCACTTCACCACCCTGCAGTGAGCCATGCAACATGTGAGCAGCGCTATAGATGCCTCATGCTGAATGAGGGCTTCTCAAAAACATTTGGACTCTACACCAGTGCACACCACAGTAAACACTACCACACCGCGCTCACGCGGACACAAACGGTACTGCAGCAATGCACTCTTCCGCACCACTTGGGCCTTTGAAGGCCGTATCGATGAGCAGTGCTGCGCAGCTATGAAAAGTGCTCACACTCCGTGTGCTTGGTATGTGCTACTGGGCCAAGGCTCGTACACACGCACGCACACGCACACACGCACACGCACACAAAAGAGTGTGCACATGTACGCACACTGTAGGTGTCGTCTCGCTCCAATCTGTGCATCGGATGAGTATTCTGTATCTGATGAGACGAGGGTTCTGCATCAGATTGGATGTGCGGTGGTGTTTGGCCTCACGGTAAATAGGTCCATGGGTTCAGTTCCTGACACACAGCACCTTTCTTCTGCGTGGAATTAGTTTTTAGTTTGTTTCCCCCCTCGTCTGCATGTGTTTCCTCCAGGTTCTCCCACAATAATAAAATATGCGATATTATTAGTATTGGCCAAACATCCAAATGCTGAAAACTTACCGGCAGATTATTAAATTGTCATTATACATGGCAACTTCACCCCCGACTACAGAAAGATGGCGGGACCCTCCTGAAAAATGATCTTGAGACTCGTTGAGGTTTTCCTGGGTAAGCGAGCGTGGTAGTAATAATGTCCTGTATTGGAGCAGATGAGGGTTTTGTATCGGATCAATTAGGGTTCTGTAATTGTTGAAGAAAGGGTTCCGTGTTAGATGGTACGAGTTGTGTATTTCATAGAGGGTAGTTCTGACGAGACGAGGGCTCTATAAGTTTGCTGGAGGTGACCAGGTGTCAAATGCACTGAAGTGCTGATTTTGTACGTTCAAGGCAGAGACAGTGAGCACTCACAGTGATGTTTTAAGTGATAGATCTTCAAGATTGTAAATCTTGAACAAAGGGTTTTGGTTGTTAAGCAAATGATGAATGGTTATACAACATATACCGTGTGTAGTGTACGTTTCGTGGAAAGCATGTGGCCCTGTGGAAGGGAACTCGTGTGATATTGGAATTCCAGTAGTGACGGCATGACGAGCATGTTGTCACGACTGGAACTGAAGGTGAAATATATTTATTTGAAATTGGTGTCCTTTATTTAACCAGGCGAGGGCACGTCTATATTAATTACCTCTTTTGCACATGAGTCCTGGTACTTGCATGGTCGACAGTTGTTAATGTATCGGTGGTGAAGTGGCATTTACCGCTTATTGCAGAGGTTCACAGTTCAAATCCAGCAAGCCATCCTGATTAATGCTGCGGTGTAGTAACCATAACATACTATGTGCTGTCTGCCTCTCAATGGACGTTAAAGATCCCGTCACTGTAGGCCAATGTTTGTCAGTCACGGTCCAATTTAGCACAAATTTAATAATTATGCCACTAAATATTAAATTGGAAACGCATCGCAATTGTCGCCTCCTGTGAAAACTTGGCAGGACCTTCTTGGAAAACAGTTGAGGCCCGTGAGGCTTTGCTGGTTAAATAACAGTAACACAAATAATCTCGAATAGTTGCATGAATAGCGACCAAAAGTGCAAGACAAGAAGTAGTAGCACAGCCGCCGTCGACTATTTTTGAGACATCGCCTGACTGAAATTCTCTTCCAGTCGCCATGGGGTTAAGTTGCCACCAATTCGGTGAGGGTTGGAGTGAATTCTGTCTCACTTAAGTTTTGAAAACTGTTCATTGAATGAGCCTAGGCTCCAGATCCTCTGGGGGAGGGGGGGGGGCAGAAGAGCGGTTGTGTGAGGGGCCATGGTCACCGTGATTCGCCACTAACAAGCGTAAACTCGACGGCCAAGGGGACACTTGGCGGTGCAGGGTTCAACCCAGCGCCGGCCTCGCATCGGCCCTTATTTGGATGTTCATCTCTTGACCGTTGAATAGAATGCACAGAAATGTGGCACCGTGGGGAGCACAGGCGGGTGCATCTGTCAGTCATCTTGAGTCGGTCATCCGATTACGATTGGGTCTGTTGTCAACTGCCATCGAGCCTTTGACGATGCATAAGCTTGCGGTATTGTCAAATAACGTATTAAAATGTATTGCTCAGTTTGTATGCACCCAATCGGTTCACGTGACCCCTGCAACCACTAGATGCCGTTACAATGTAAAAAATATCGATTTCTAGAATCAAAGTGCGACCGAATTGCGGCAATTTGTTGAAATCGCCGTGGGGGTGAATCGTCGACCTCTACGGCCGGGAGCGAGTCGGCGGCGGCCTCGTCGTAGTCGCCCCTCGAGGCGTGAATCGCAACGCCGTCGCTATAAGCGCGGTTCAAAATTTGGGCTTTGTTTAAGGCGTGGAGGCATTTGCTGGCAGTCGCGGCAGATGCCACATGCAGGGGCATTCTCACAGCTTTTCCAGTGCCCTACTTACAGAGAGCATGCCCCCCTCGCCTCTCTCTCAGCCAACAATCTCCGAGTCTCCCCCCCCGCCCGCCGCCACGAACCCCGCACTTCATACCGAGCCGAATGCACGGCGTGGCTTCTTTAAGTAGCAGACATCTAAAACAATCCTCGCTCAAGTTGTTTGTTCTGATGCCAGTAATTCACTCTAAATATGAACGATGCTTTTATTATTAGCAATAAAGGATTGTGTTCTGCCTTGTCCATGCCAATTAGTTTTGTCGTGCCGGGCTGGGGTTAAAGTCGCCGTTATTTAGCGCTGCGGTGCATCCGGAGAGGTGACCTCTTTATCAGCAGCGGAGAGCCAACGGAGAGTGAAAGTGTCTAATTGAGGGAAGACCTGCATCATCTACCGTCTCGTCCTCAGGATGCATTCTGCTTCATGGAGGAGTCGTTGAAATGCACGGTTTGAAAATCGAGGGGGAGCGGTGGCGAAGCAGTTAGCGCACCGTGCCATCAACCCCCACAACAGCGATGTCTGAACTGGCCCTGGTGTCGCAGTGAACGTATTAAAAGTGGCTTACTCGACGTTTACACATTGGAGTTTGCTTTTAAGTAACCCGCTTGATGTTATACACTTAATGCAGTACAGGAGAACAGTACTGGCGTAAAGTAGGGATGACAGGCATCCACGTGTTCGAAAGTGGGGTTTCATTAAAACCAAACATTCTTAAACAGGAGCTGGTCAAACATCCCAATGCAAGATAAATTAACAGCAATTTTTATAGATTTAAAAGAATATTTACATTCCTTCATCTGCTTTAGTGACTTGAACTTTTGAAAATAAACTTTACTGACGTTTAACAGAAGAGCCATCGCTGTTTAAATGTGTCCTGAGTCGGTCGTAAGTGAAGTTTGGGGCCATCCATTGAGCACGTCGGCATGCAGGGGCGGGGGGGTCTACTGACAATGTACACATAGGAAACGGGGGGGGGGGGGGGGGGGTGAGGCCTCGATAATAATGCAGCCGGCGGTGGACTATCTGTTTGCTTAAATACGTTCATATTATTAATCATTGATCGTTTCTGCGTGGATTAAATAGCGTGGATTAAATATCGGCCGTTCTATAGGACAGGGAGGGGTCAAGTTTTGACAGATTTCTTCGTACCTACTAAATGGATGGCCCCTTTGTGCCACAAATCGATCCATTGTGGCCTTAAATAGACGTAATAAATGTGTCGCGAATGAGACCGTCGTAAACCGGTTGTAAAGTTTCGCAAACTTTACAGATTTTTTTACTAAGATTAAAAAAATACACATGGAATGTTTAATTGAATATTAATGTTACACGAATGTCATGCTCTCAAAAATTTTACTTTAAAAAATCCGGACAGGCAAACGCATACTTGTTCCATTATCGTATGATGATGTTTGTGAGAGCTCGCATCTGGTTAAACAAATTCAAGTAAAAATTCAATTGTACCGCAGTACAGAGATCTGGCTTGAGCTGCAAATGCAGATATCATGCACGGCACACGCTCGCAGACCTGTTATTGCATTCATTGCACTGCATGAAAGAACACGCAACATGACTTGCAAATGCGGACAATTTGCATCAACGTGTATCCAAAGACGTTTAAATCAATAGTGTTGCAGTGGAGACACACCCACGGCTGCAAATGCAGCTCATGCATTTGCATGCTTTCAGATCTGTTCTTGCACGTCGATTCTGTTCAATGAAATTAATTGAACTGCAGTACAGAAATTAAACGTAATCTGTAAATGCGGACGAATCATTCACAAACGCATTTAAAGCTTATGAATTAAAGTGGTAAAACACGGTTCGGGCTGCAAACACCGCCTCGGCTGCAAAGCGGTGACGCCGTGCGTCCCGGTTTTCGGTAACGGGGGCGGGGCACTGACGTGGAAGTGGATGCCACTGACCACCCATCGCCACAACTCTCGTGCCGCTGCTGCCGCCGCTGCTGCTGCTCCTGCCGTGACAAGCGAAGCCGCATCCCGTCTCGCAGAGGGAACTCGTTTTCACTCCGATCTCCGCGCCAGGGAATGTGGCGGCGGTTCCAGAGATGTCTGGTGAGTCGCGCAAATCCGCCCACGATCCCCGTGGCGGAGACCGGTCGGTTCCGTCCTCTGGCGGAGGCGAGTCATGTCGGGTAGGCAGCTCAGGAAAGGCGTGAGGCGGAGTGGGCTGCTAGGCCGCACGGACCAGATTAGTTAAAAAAGTTACTTTCATTGTTTAGTTGCTGGTTATAGTTTGCGTGAGAAGGTAACCGGTTCGTGAATGTGTTTGTGAGCGTGCGCGGCCTGTTGTTAGTGCAGGGGTTGGTTCACAGCGCTGTCCCTGAGGCATTGGTGGCTGGGTTCGCAATGATCATTAAAGTTTGTTCCGTTTAAAGTTACGTTAACCAGTGCTCGTCTTGATAGGGTGGATAACGAATTTTACTAACATTACAAGTACATATTGCCGTTGTTGGGTGGATTCGTGGGTTGATAATGACCACGTCACAGGCACTGAGCCAGCGATGTTGAGGAATAGGTTCGAGACCTCGGTCCAGGTGTCTCACCGGCTCATAATGGCCATGCCGGATATCGATCATCTGTGTGGTTAACATTAAAGTTGGGAGTATTTCTCTCGGGGAGTTCATAATGGGCATGCCGACCTGGTAATGTCCGTATCAGAGACACTGAGATGCTGCCTGTAAGCTCTTAAGCTGTTTTTATCTAAAGGGATTAATCACGGCCATGTCAGAGACACAAATCGGACACCGCCACCGCTGATAACCCGTGGGTTCGTGCCCCGAGCTGGTGTGGCCGGGGCTACCTCATGGCCGTGTCAAGGCTACTGAGATTCTGTACCAAGTTGCGGGCATTGAGTGGCTTTGCGGGGAGGTTCGTCTTGGCTGTCAAATCCACTTGGCTCCACTGCGGTCGGGGGCTACAGCCCTGAGGGCCGCTGCCACTCGGGGGATGATTCACGATGGCCGTGTCTGGGACTTGGTGTGATCGATAAACGGGTGATCGATCGAGTTGCGCTCAAACTTGATGCCTCCGCCCAGGTCGTCGGTGACTGCATTTAAAACAATGCTGAGATCATAGACTACGAACGATTTGCACGTCTCACGTATCCTCGGCTGGATTACTGGACTAGATATTACCACACCATATTGGTTGACGACTGCCTCGTGTCACAGCACCCCACAGGGTTATGCCACGTGATGTTGTGGCGAGTGTCGGGGAGGTCGGTGGCGCAGAAGCCGCACCCCGGGGCTTGGCGAGGAGGCCCTTGCTGACTCGATGAGTGTTGAAATCTTGCATCTGTTAGAGGAGACTCAAAAATAGCGAATGAGTGAGAATTATCTATGGAGGCAGTGACCCCTGACCACAGGAACGAGGAATTTATACCTGGCTTATAAAGTTCCTGATCGATTCAAGAGCCGAATGTCTCACAGGGATATACCAAATAAATTAAACTGAAAACTGAAACTGAAGTTCATATTTTTTTGGAAAAAATATTTCTGCTTCTACCTCTGTACAGCACTTTGTGTTCTCTGGGTGAAATGTGCTTTTACAAGTGACATTTGTAATTTCACATTTTCTGAATAATGCCACAAATTCAACACTGCGTTGGGAAGGTTGAGATAGCATAATATTTAGTCTATGCAGTACTGTATATACATTATACAAAGCTAAATAGGGCAGTACTCGGGTTACGAACCTAATTCGTTCGCGATACTCATTCAAAAGTCGAACGGTTCGTAAGTCGGAACACAATAATGTAATGTACTATTTAAATGCCCTTACGGTCAGTGTTATGAAATCTGTTACGGTTCAATGAAAAGGGAAGCATTGTTAAACTCATAAATAAGGATAAATATTGTACATCTGCATGTGAAACTTTAGAAAAGTACTGTATCGTAAATAAAACATAAAAAACTGTTTTATTTTCACTTATCAGGAGTCCCGATTTCTCGCTTGTAGTCAGAAAGAAGTCGCAACAATTGTGCACACACAAAGGCAAAGAGACACCACAACGCGACCCTCGTATAGCCTTGGCAGACTGTCGGGGCAAGTGCTGTTGGCGAGCGTCGCCTATGAAGGCCGGCACGGCACACGAGGGGGGTGAACGACCAGCGCCACGCACGTCCGCCTTTGTCTCCCCAGTGGCGATGTTTACACACCTCACAATGTACTCATTTGAGGCTGAGTCGACCTAGGGGAGGCCCATGACCGGTTCAGATAATCGTCACTGGTGTTGGCCGTGAGCGGGAATCGAACCCGGGTCGCCAGATTCATAGCGCAGCGTGCTAACCGCTACACCACCGCTCCCCCAACACACACAGACACAGACACTCCGAGCACGAAGCCGACTCATCTCTGGCGGAGGAATCGCTCCTCTGAACCAAAATAGTTACGCGGTTCGGTTTGCAATTGCGAGTTCTCGTTTTAAGTGAATGTTGTATTTGATATTTCATGGAAGCTGGTTGGTAAGTACGGGTGTTCGTCAATCGAGGACTGCCTGTACAGTATTTTAATTTCAAAGGGGCTCCCGCCCATATGTGCTGTCATGTGAGATGAAACGAGAAACAGTTGCGAGTGGAGCCGGTTTTACACTTTTGAGGAAGTTGTTTAAATACTTTTATTCTTCATTCTAAAACCCTGCGAAATTCATTGTGCTTTACATGGCACAATCAGGTGTCTAGATTTGACCGCATCACAAGCCACTATTAAAATGTAAGCGTACTAATGGCAGTGGGTTATGGAGTACTGTACATATAGAACCAGTGGGCTATGGAGTACAAACATAACCAGTGGGTTACAGAGTACATAGAGAACCGGTTGGCTTTGGAGTACATTACAGAACCAGTGGGATATGGAGTACAAACAGAACCAATGGGTTATGGAGAATATTCAGAACCAGTGGGTTACAGAGTACATACAGAACCAGTGGGATATGGAGTACAAACAGAACCAGTGGGTTACAGAGTATATACAGAACCAGTGGGTCCAACTGATTTGCAGACGTTATCTTAGGGGCAACACTATTTACACAACGGTACGTAACATAACACAATCTACACTCGGGTCTCGAATGCCCATCTCACCACGCTACGGTAGAACTAGACACGGTTCGCTATCCCGGTCCGGACCACAAGCTGCTAGGTCCCGGCCCCCATGGCGAGAGGCTTCTTCTCCCCGACGTGGATCTTCGTAACACCTCGAGCACACGAAGAACCCCGAGCTCCTCACGGGGCCCTCGTTAGATGCCCCCGGGCTGGGGCTGGCTCCGCCCCTCGCCCCGCCCACCTTCCAGGTCTCTCCAGCTCCTTCTCGAAGGCTCCCGAGAGCTCTTTTGGACCACAAGACCGTCCCGCGGCCCCCGTCCACCGGTGGCCCCCCTCCAGTATCGTCCGGTCACGTGTCAGCGGGTCAACCAGCGTATCATGCCCCAAGGTAACCCTGGCTGGCTGACGCTCCCTCTCGTTTCCTCACCGGGAGCCGGCACCGCACACCGCTCGCGGTGCCTCCGTGCTAACCAGCGCTCACCTAAGCCCCGCTAGGGCCGGTACTACATCCCGTAATCCGGGCTGCCCATAATGACAACACATTACCCGCCGCGGCTTCGTAAGCCCCGGCACCACACAGTGACAAGCACAGTCACTACAGAACCAGTTGGTTACAGAGTACATAACCGTAAGTTATCGTCGTTGTGCTGGAAAGCTGCCCGATATGTTTTATGGATGTACCGCGTGTTGTTCGGCACCATGACCAACGTTTTCTCCACGTGCTGGAAGCTTCAGGAATTTAATTCAGTTCGAATAGTGATACTGTATTTGGGTTTAGTTCCGGAATAAACTCCCAAACTCGTCTAGCGGAACGTTGGGCATCGTGATCAGTCTATAAATAATCTGCCTGAGCCGGCTTTCATTGCAGGGCATTTATTTTTCAGCGTTGAATTATGTTTGTTGAATCTTTTTTTTTAATCTTGTGATGCAGTTGTCTTTCCTTCATTGCTGTAACTTTATTTTAATTGTTTTGCTTTTGTAATTTTGGTGACCCAGGTCAGTCACTCTTTCAAATGAGACACGTATCTCTTGAGTTTCCACCTGCTTAAACAAATACATTTGACTCAATTGATTGTGGCGTAACCCTGCAACCACTCCGGAGAGCTTAGAGGAGGTGTTGCTGTTTTTATGGTCACAACTGTAAGATAAGCGATCATAGACTCCTGCGGTGGTGCTCTGTGTATGGTGATGATCGCACCACGCCTGTTAAACATTAATGCCGTCTTGTGACCACTGCTGCTGCTGTCACGTGTGTCTTCTGCTTCAGAAAGCAGAGGAAGCAGAGATTTATTGCTTCGGGCCGACTTGTGGTCAGAGTCTCGTAATCTCTTCCGTGTCCCCAGCACAGACAGCCGCCTCTTGTTCAGTTGAATGCGTAGACACCGCAGGCTGTCAACAGTGTGCACTGCAGTTTCACAGCTGAAGTCCGGGAGATGTCTTATCTGTGTAACTCCGAGAAGGAAAACCCACAGCAATCAGCTGATCTTCTGGCTGAGCCATGACAGAGATTGGTACCGCCTGGTGACATAATCATTATCATCAACCATGATCAATCCACCTTGGAATTAATGCATCCCAAAGCAGACACCATCCTTCCCTGTCCCGCGATGCAACAATCCACCCAGCACTTGCACGTAAGCCGAAGTTATCGCTCCGTCTCTACAGTGGACATCCTCTTGGATCTGTTCCATCCCTTGACCATCGATCCTTCTCGTGGCATGTCCTGTCCAAGCCTACTGGTTTTATTTAAGAGTGTGATTTGTTTTTTTAATGTAGGGTGTCACTACCAATATTACGATTCATAATTAGTTTATTTTTAGATTAGATCATATAGGTATAATGCCAATTTTCAGCTATACCCTCCACCTCCCCACAGCCAATCAAATCAAAATGTCACGTGGGCAAATATGCCAATTGATTTTGAGTGATGAAAAGTTGGAATGATGTGTTCAACCTGTGTCTGTTATCTAATCCATGTGTTCCTCTTTCTATCTTTAAAATTTTAATCAAGCATGTGTCTCTCCGTGCGTCTTTACACAAGGAGGCACTTGGGGTCAAATTCACATCTTGACTAAGTGGCCGAACCCATCTCCTCGGTGTCTTGCCTCAGCCATGGCAATGTAATGATACTGCCTGAGTGCGATTGTGCTGCTTGCGTGTGTGCTGCGTGTATGCTGTGTGTGTACGCTGCTCGCGATTATGAGCATGTCCTACTTTGGTGCCCCGCCTGCCCGAGTGTCATCGCTTGTTTCACGAGCTGTGCAACAAGGTTAAGCCCAACTTAGGTGTAAAATCCCAGGCTAATCCGGACAAACTATTCGCAAGGGAGCCGATGAGATTATTGGACCCCCACAGAAGTCTTTCTTTTCTCAGTCTTTCTTCCTGGCAGTAACATTATCTTTCGGTGAAGCAAGAAAGCTACGCTGCAGTCACGAACTCGGTGTGGGGACATAGACTGGGGCAGTTGCACTGATTTTGGGAATCTTTTGGAAGACACTTAAAACATTGGAGTAATCATTAGCTTCATCTGAAAGTAGATTTTTAAGTTGGGTGTAGTACACAACACCGATAAGGAACTGTGAATCAGAAATAACTTGTTCACTGATCTCGATGAGGGAGAGCGACGCCCATATCATACCACTGCGTTGTCGGACAAAACTGACTTTTTCATCCACGTTGGGATGGTGGCGACGATGCACTCAGTTTCGTGTGTGCATCAGACCATTCACCTGCTACATATGTAGTGAGTCCAACTGAGTCGCAGACGTTGTCTTGGGAGCAACACTATTTATTTCACCAACTCAACATAACATAACACAACCTACACTTGGGTGTTGAATGTACATCTAGCCACGCTACGGCAGAACTAGACACGGTTCGCTATCCCGGCCCGGACCACAAGCTGGGTCCCGGACCGCGTGGCTAAAGGCTTCTTTTACCCAACGTGGATCTTCTTCACCAGCAACACGAAGAACCCCGAGCCCCTCATGGGGCTCCCGTTATATCGGCCTGGGCTTGGGCTCGATCCGCCCCTTGCCCCGCCCACCTTCTCGATCTCTCGAGCTCTTTCCCGAAGGCTCCCGAGAGCTCTTTTACACCACGTGACCGCTCAGCAGCCCCCGTCCACCGGTGGCCCCCCTCCAATATCATCCGGTCACGTGTCGGCAGGTCAACTAGCGTATCATGCCCCAACGTAACCCTGGCTGGCTGACACTCCCTCTCGCTCCCTCACCGGGAGCCCGCACCGCACGCTGTACGTGGTGCCTCCGCACTGACCAGCGCTCACCCAAGCCCCGCTAGGGCCGGTACTACGCCCCGTAAGCGGGCTACACGTAATGCCAACACATTATCCGCCGTGGCTTCGTAAGCCCGGCACCAAACAGTGACATTCACAGTCAGTCCACATAAATAAGTCGTGTTTTATGAAACTATGCATAATCATCTTCAATTGTGTAGTAATAATAATAATAAAACAATGATTGTCTTAACACACAAGTTTTCTCAGCCGGTATTACGGGTCAGCATTGCATATTGGGTTAGGCCACGTCAGGATCTGACATCGTATCCAATTGCTGATATATTTTGTTGAGAATTGTTCTTTGACTTACCCGTGAAATGACTCAATATGTACATGAGAACATTCACTTTGTTTGGCTGTGTCGGGTGGTGGAGGGTCTTAACGGCACAAATGGGGTTGGATCATTACTTGGCCTAAACCACAATCCAATTATGAATGCATCAAAAACGGGGATGTCATTAATTAAGTCAGAATTTTCTCACTGGGTCTGTGGACTTAGAGGAGCGCCTCTTGAACTCGGTTAGGAACTCCAGAAGGAAGTGCTGCATGAAACCATGATGGGCCTAGGAAGGGCTTTGGCTCTGAGTTTGAGGTGGAAACAGAAGTCGGTGCCGAATACGAATGTGACTTGCAGGTTTTCGCAGCCGCCTGGAATAATAAGAGGAGAAATGCTCAACACGCAGCCCCACCAGGAAAACAACAGGAGGAAATATTCTCGGGCTTTACCCCAGCATGCAACCCTGAGTCCCGGAGAACAGTTTCCCTGTCTTACAGGCATTTGCACGACCTTGCGCAGGACGTTTAATGTTGTTAAAGCCGGGGCGGTCAGTCCATTCACTCAATTAATAGACTACAAATTACAATCAATTACTTAATTTGTGGTCGGTTACTCGTTGCCCCTCTTTAAAAACGGTGGCCGCTCGCACATTTTGCAGTCTCCCGAAGGCAGGAAACCCCCAATAAACCAATCACCAAGCCCCTTCTATCACCTCCCATCCAGCGGCACACTTGAAGAGAACAGTGGATTTTTCCCCCCACAACTATTTTCGTGCAATACAATTAGTCGAGCAATCGGACCGGTAATTGGCAGAGTTATCGATCAGTTGGATAATTAGAGAGCCCAGCTCTGCAGTCCACCATGAACCTGGTGTAATCTGTGGCATACATTCCACCTGCCGGCGTTGCTAGGACAAGGTGCGCGGCTCTCACACCCTGCCCCGCACCCTGGTTGCTCCGTGCCGGGCTTTTATTGCTTACGCGGTGAGAGTGTGCGGCTCGTGTACAGTGGATGATGATGACTCGACATCTCGGCAGCGGAACTTGTGGTTCTGTCGCCTTAGGCCACCAACCACCATTACCACGTGGGCAGGTTTGCGCCATTGGTGACCACAAGTCAGAAATATTCCTGACTCCTATTCCAGGAAGTGGCACTGCTCTCGATAAATCATCTTCAGAATGTTGCCATCGTAATGGCACCTTGAGACATTGTGAAAGGCGCCTAATAAGTACAAGTTTTTGTTAATATTATTATCGTCGTCGTGATCAGCCTCAATGGTGCCCTGCCTTGCCACGGAAAAAAGCCAGATTGGGGGTGCCCGTGCTAGCCAAATAATTACCTAAATTTGGTTGGCACCCACCCAAGATTCATTCAAGAAAGTCCACGCTGAGGCTTCGTTTATATAAATGCATGTGTGCGTGTACAGCAGTTTTTCCCATTCTGCTGCTGGATGAGTGCCTTCCCACAGCACATTAGTCATGGGGTTTGTTTGACCATACTTTACCATGCGGGTTAGTACAGGTTGGTGATGGCTATGGTAGTGGGAGCAGCGACAAGCCCAGATATTCACCACTGATGGAGGCCGCGGCCGGGAATCAAACTCTGGTTGCTGGTTTTATTGTGCAGCGCGCTGATAAATGCACCACCGCTCCTCCCCAATTGATGAATTTTTGGGCATTTAATATTCAGCTCTTTGATGGTTAGCGAGGACGTGACCATGTCTTGCCAATCACAGCGCTTCTAGTATGTGCAAATAAACTATTTAACAACCGTTTTTAAAGTCGTGCCTTTTTATTTTTTATTTGCTTAACTCGATTCATACTGCAGTCCACGTTAAACACAGTAACACTGACAATGGGCATTTGTCTTTCAGACAATACAATTGCACTGTTTGGAAATTTAAAATTTTGCATCATATTGACCAGCGCGGTGAGATACGGCTGCCACGGTGAACTTGTTCATGTTTTTGTTCATGTTTTTGTTTTTTTGTTTTTTGCGGTTGCACCCGATTCAAGAGCCGAATGGCTCACAGGGCTATACCTAATAAATTAAACTTGAAAACTTGAAACTTGAACTACCACCACCACCTTTCCCATACCAGGCCAGTTCACTATGAACACATGGATGGTTCATAGTTAACCGGCATTACTCACAAACACGGTGAGTTGGTAATTTAAAACAGGCAGCCAAAGTAATGTGTCGGCCTCGTTAGATTTTTATCATAATCACTCACGGCTGTGTGCGATGGAGAGGGTGGTAGGTCACCATGCGCTGCGGCTTCACACAGTGCTGTACTGCTTACATCACACGCACACACATTGTAACTGTTACAGTAGTCTCCGGATTATCAGACGCACGTTCCCCCTTGTGATTTAAAGCAAAGGCTATACGGGGGATCTTTGTCTTTGTGCTATTATGACCTGCAGCATGGTGGGTGTATGCAGTGTGGGCGAGATGAGACAGAATATGGGCTGGTGGGAGCCCCATGGGGATGAGTAAGAGTAACGACATCCTGCAGCCACGTCACGGCCATGGAATGGCTCCCAGATACCGGGTGGTGGTGGTGGCCACGTACGTGGGCTGTGTGCATAGCGCACACATTTTTGCGAAACTACTCTCCCGTGGGTGTCCGGGGTGCGATTCGCAAGCTCGCTAGCAGACGGCAGTACAGCAAAAATGTGCAATCCACCTGTTCCATCTGTATGACCCGTTGCGTGCGATCCCTGTGCGTGACCCCACCTTGCCCAGGGGCTGGAGCAGACGCAGGTGACGGACACGCGGACGGTGCGCGTGTCGAATCACGCGCCGCCCCACGTCGATCACTACGTGCCTCAGTGGTTTCCCGACAACCGCATAATCTCGTCCAAGGTGCGTGCCCTCCGCGTCGCCGTCTATAACCGCGTCTCCTGGCACGACCACGCCACCAGCGCCATTGTCACACGGTGGTCGTCTGGTACCAAGCACCGGTGCCGTCAAGCAGGCGTGCGGAGCCACCACCCCCTCCGAGCTGCTGCCGGCCCGCGTCTTCATTTCACATGGCCGTGATTTCATTTCATGTGGTCCTTGACTTGGATATTTAAATTCTATTTTGCTTCCAACAGTCATGAGAAATGTACGTCGCGGCGAGGTGCAGATCAATTGGGCGGGACGTGCTGCGCTCGATGTGTCTTTATTGGAGAATCCGCAACAGATTTGCGGACCATTTACCACAGCCTCACTCGGCCAGCTCCTAGATCTGCCCTGACAAACTCCCTCTATCTGCCTTTCGGTCTTTACGCTTGGTTGCAGCATTTGTAGAGACCACTTCAATGCCAATATTATTTCAGATGTATACAAATAGGGCGATGTGTGTTTGGTGAGCTGTGGAAAGCATAGAGTTCATTTCAGAGGTTTTTTGTTAACAGCAGTGGTAACACCTGTGCCTCACAGCACAGAGGCCCGGAGTTTTTTATTCCTTATGTGGGTGCTTTTTTGCGTTTAAAGTTTGTTGTGCCCTGTTCTGCATGGGTTTCCTACGCGTTCTCCAGTTTCCACCAATAGTTAAAAAACAATCATATCATGTAACTGGTATTGGGCAAACATCCGAATGCGGAAATTTACCTGCAAATCACTAAATTGAGATCACACGCCGCAGCAACATTGCCCACTTACGCGAAGAACTTTGCAGGACCCTCCTATAAATGAGTCTTGAGACTCAGTGAGGCTTTCCGGGTTAAACAAGCGTAGCAACAATGATAATGTTGAAGGTAAGAATTAACCTGCTTAATAGAGAGAGGCAGTCCTAGGCAGGGGAGAGAGGAGTTTTGTGGATGAGTTAGGAATATTTATGAATGTTGTCACAGAGGACGTCGGCTCTGCTTTGCTCCCTGTGACTGTCCCCACCCCTCTGTGCGCCTGTTGCAGGATGGGGAGCGGCGGCGCTGCAGTTAGCGTGCTGCACTCCGAACTCGAGTTCGTTTCAAGCTCACAACCAATAATGGTGGCGAATGTTTAAACCGATCCTGGGCATACCCTAGATCGACTCAGTTTTAAACGAGAGTACCTGGTACGATGTGTAAACGTCAGCCGTGGGTGTAGACAAATGTGGCCTGACGTGGTGCTGGCCACCCACCCTCTCGTGTGCCGTGCTGGCCTTGATAGGTGCTACTCACTAACTGCACTCGCCCTAACAGTCCATTAATGGCTATACGGGGGATGCCGTGTGTTACAGTACACCGTGTGGAACTTCATTCCCAAGAATCTCTTCGAGCAGTTCCGCAGAATCGCAAACTTCTACTTCATCATCATCTTCCTGGTGCAGGTGAGAGGCGCGCTCCATCTCCCAATCACTCATGCCCCCTCCCCCCCACTCTGCTGCTGCTGCGTACACTTGTACAGCACCCTTTGTCTATCCACTGCTGGATGAAGCGCTTCCGATGCCGTGCGGATCATGCGGATTGTCTGCCCATACTTGACCACACTGGTCGGTGAGGTTAAATGAAACGTGGAACGTCGAAGTACAGTACAACAATGGATTGCGCTGCACTGCTTTCTGCAATGTAGTCCAGCGGCAACCTGTAAGAACCTGCCACGAGCACCGAGATTCAGACGCAGATAAGAGGTGACGCGAACCTGGAATCGAGCCCGATTACGGGAGCTCGGATGAAGGCCACTGGTCGAGACTGAGAGGACGTGCACCGCAAATATGGAGCGACGAAACAAGGTCGTGCGGAGTCGCTACAAGGATTGTTTGGTGCCAGGACTGAGAGATCGCACCGGCTTGGGAAGGCCTTCATCCAGTAGTAGATAGATCAATAATGATGATGATGATGATCATGACGGGAACCCGGGATACTAAATCTGTCTGTATTGATGCATGCGGCTTGCGGCAACCGTGCCTGTGATGCTGATGCGAGTGAGCCAGCGTGCTGCTGCTCGTTAATCGGGGTGGGGATGGGATGTTAATCTGTGCTCTAGAGGACACTCTCTGTGGACTGTGTGCTCATCTCTGCCTCCCGCCCTCTTGGTGTTTTGCAGCTCATAATAGACACTCCCACGAGTCCAGTCACCAGCGGGCTGCCCCTCTTTTTTGTAATAATCGTCACGGCCATCAAACAGGTGAGTTTGGTAAAACCCCCACCCCTAGTTTCACAAATGAGCTCTGGCATTACGCAATCATCTTCCATTACAACCGTGGTCGTGCTTTTCCCTCGCGGTTTGAAGTTGCGCAGCAACGCACGGCTCTCTCGCAAGGAAATTTCAAAACGAGAGTGGCTTATGAGAGGAGGATGTGAGATAAACGGTTGAATGCTGCGTGCTTGGTGTCGTAGGGCCATACGGCAACGTGCGATGGGCAACGTGGGCTCGCTGTTCTGCTGTCCGTGCAGACCAATGAGCGTTAACCCCTTGTCTGCGCGATGCAGCTGTAGAGCGAGTGGCTCGTTTGAGATCAAGTCCTAGCTGGAGGAGTTGACATCCTTCTGGGGTTGATAAAATTAATTGCACTTTGTGAGGAAGTCACCAGCGGTTGTCCTATGGTAGACCTGCCCCCGCCATAATAATGTGGGATTTCCACCGGCTGGCTCATGGCTGTAAGCAGGAGATGCTCATCTGAGGCTCGTCCCACCGCGGTTGACGCACGAGCGCGTGCGGGCCGCTTCGCCTGGTGAGCGTCGCTCACGGCGGGGTCGTGGGTTACGCTTGCTTGCGTCCTACGCTGGCTCACCTCCTACGCTGCGTCTTTCGCTGCCATGCTCGGCCCCGTCACCGATGATGTTCGCCTCAAACAGCGCCCAGCCCGCCGCTGCTGTGTTGCCTCTCTGTGACTGTCCCAGGGATATGAAGACTGGCTCCGGCACAAAGCCGACAACGAGACCAACAACTACACGGTGTACGCGGTGCGCAGCGGCGGCCTCGTAAAGACGCGCTCCAAAAACATTCGGGTGAGACGCACGGCGGCGGTGCTGCAGGGGGAGGCGGTCGCCACGCGTTGCGGAGGTTCACGGTTGGAATCTGCCAGGCCGCTCTGGTTAATGCCGCGGTGCGCGTATTAACTGGAAAATATTACTCGCGCCATCTGCTTCGCTTGCACTCGACGTTAATTCATTCAAAGAAGTGTAGTCAATTGTGCGCCGGTGTAAGGGGCTCATTTTGTCCAAATTTGAATAATTACGCCGTAAATTATTAAGTTGTAAACGAATATCAATCATCATCCTCTCCTGGCAGGAACACATGAAGGGAAGTTCCAACACGTAGAGGGTCCGGAGGTGTTCATTGAGATGAACTACGCATAGGGAGTTGGCCCAAGCACGCTCCAGGGCTATGTTTGGGTGTGTGTTATTTACTAAAGCCCTAGCCTCCTTGCCTAGCCAATTCTCCGTTAGAGCCCACCCACATCTCCTGTTGCAAACGTCAAGCGTTTCTTAAACAAGGAACTGCCGCTCGGCTTACTTGGCGTTCCGCCAATGGGAAACTTCCTGCATTTTTCAAATGACAGAAGTGTAATTGCTTCCGCATGGGTGGCAACATGAATTAAAAACGCTAATTTCATATTAGTACTGCTGCGGGTGCTGCTGGTGCCGACATTTCTGGCGCCGACGTCGGCGTTGCTTCTGACGTTGGCTGCGGCGGTGACCCCGTGACCCAGCGCCTTGACCTCGCGACCCTGTGACCCCCGCAGGTGGGCGACATCGTGCGTGTCACGTCAGACGAGACGTTCCCGTGTGATCTGGTGCTGCTCTCGTCATGCAACGGGGACGGCACATGTCACGTGACGACTGCGAGCCTTGATGGGGAAACCAACCTCAAGGTTCTCCACTTGCGCAACGCTCGCTCCACGTTCCCGCGCCGATGCGTTCACCTTTGCCTTGCGAGATGACATTTGCCCTGGCGTTCGGACGCGGTTCAGTTTTGTCCACGAGCTGAGCGGCCGTGCCAGGTCCCTGAGAGGGTCGAGAGAGCAGAGGTCATTAGGGAGCGGCAGCCATGTCATCACCGTCATCCGCAGCTGCCACGCGTTCATTCGCAGTGACTTGGTGTCGCCGTGTATAGCGCTGTGCCAGTCCACTGCTGAATGAGAGCCTTCCTATGGACTCATTCAGATATTACTCTCCATGGATATGAGCTGTGGTAAAGCATGGAAATTGATGCGTGATAACCACTGTGCCCTCGCTCCACAATACAAAATAAAAGTAATTGTTATAATTACATAGAGCATAGCACAGCGAGCGGTAAGACTGCTTCGAGACCCTTAGTAATCTGCCCTTTTAAAAGGGGCTCCCACACTGTGCGTCAGCAAGGCAACCCATTAACAGGCGCTTAGCAAACACTACCAGCTGGGTTTGCAAAGCGTCTCAGCGCGTCCACATCTCAAAACATCACGTTCCACAGTGTACCACGTTCCACAGTGTGCGGATCGTTAATGTTCAGCAGCCACATATGACCATATAACCCTGCATGAGCCATAACAATGAGAATGGAGTTGGCCAACATTGCCATCCGTGGTCAAATGAGCCAGGGCCCGCCCAATCTCGTATTTCGGTGGCTCATTGCTTGGATGGGCTACCACCGTGTGCATAAGGCAGCTGCTGCAGGCTGCTTAAAATAATAATAATCGTTTTTCATCGTACCGGTGAGCGAGCCGAAGCAATTATACTTGACGCGTTATTAAACGCTTGCACTCATGACAAATTAATTTGTTTGGCTGCGTCGGGTGGTGGACGGTCCTGAAAGACACGGCTTTGGTCAGATCATTGGGAGGCCAAGCCCGAAAGTCAGCTGTGCATTGAGTGGACATGTTGACCGTGTCCCGCGAATCTTTACAAGGAAATGTACTTTCCATCTACGGATGCCTCTGACGCCAAGCGCAGAGGACAAAGTCCGCACGGCCACGTCATAGCGCATGACAGGAGGGCGGCATCATAGTACCGATGGGTTTCATTCACATTACACATGATTTAGATGTGTGATTTCATTACGTTGACAATTTGTCATTTGTATCTAAATTACACGGCACTGTCAATTTGTCTCCCATTACATTACTCCAGTAATTTGTAATTCGATGGTACATATTTGCCCATTTCTGGCTGTATTTATTTATGAGTGTGGGGGCTAGGGTTTCTCTGCTGCTGCTGCTGCGGTTGTTAAGTGCCGTTGTCTGCGTCCCCACGCTGTGTGCAGACCCACACGGCCCTGCTGGACACGGCGAGGTTGCAGTCGCTGCTGCAGCTCTCTGAGCTGCACGCCACCATCGAGTGTGAACAGCCGCAGCCCGACCTCTACAGGTGACCCGAATGCGACATCGCCGTCGTCATCGTCGCCATCGTCGCCATCATCATTGCCCGCGATAATGCGCCAGGGAAACTCTGGGGAAATCTTGGTTTCCGGCAGTGGATTTCGCACCATTTTTTGTTGTCAAAAGTCTAGTGGGCCGAATCTGGACAAGGGCCAACAGCTGGAGATATGATGGAAGATGATTAGTTTGCAAAGCAATATGGAAGTGGGGATGAGGGTAAGATGGAAAGAAATCTATTATTTGGTGAAAAGCACCTGTTAATTCGTTAATGATATCGGCCAGTTATCCTGATGCAGGCACCTCGTGAAAAAGAGCCTTGTGACTCATTGAGGCTTTCCTGGGGCTGTCGTCGTTGTTGTTGTGGTTGTTGTTGTGGTGTATCTAATGGTAACGGAGCATGCGCTGTGTTGATGGGCAGGTTTGTGGGCAGGATGGTGATCCACCTGGAAGACACGGAGCAAGATGTTGTGAGGTGAGACACGGCAGCATGGCGACCATCGGCATGCGTGCCGCTTGCACGCCTACCAAGCGATGATGGCGACTGTCTGTTTCACGGTGGATGTTATGGATCCCGTGATGTCGGTCGATAACAGTCGGCCATTGTGTGCCGGCGTCACGGCCCACATTCGCCAAATTTTAAAGATTCCACTGCAAGTTACTCGAGTGGGATTGCACAGAGCCACATTGTCCAGTCCGGGGAAATCATTGCAGACCGTGTCTGTGAAATAGCCCCTCCATGATAGCCTCGAGCTTTGAGAACTGCGCGGATACCAAACGTTTTAGGCCATTACTTTTTATTCATTATTAATGAGAGAGTAAGTGGCCCAGTGGCTAGGAGCTCAGATGCCCTGCGTTCGACTTCAAGTTCCGTTCTAGGTTTCTGCCCTCTGTCGTTAAAGCACGGTTTACCTTGATAGTACCGTACTTAAGCAGTAAACTTTGTAAAACTGGAATTTAAGAAAATATTATTTGGTTTTGATGTCACTTTTCAAAACATGAGCAAGGTTTTTGCTACTGTTTTAGCTAAGCATGTGGCTGGAGGTGGCTCAGAGGTCAGAGCGCTGGCACCGGTGAGATCCAGGGTCCAAATCCAGGATTTGGCCATCTTCCATTAAACCGGCGTCTCAAGCGCAGGGAGATGGTGCTGTCCGGCGCAGAGATGGAGTCATACAGTCAACTCGTGTGCAGGATCTGGGTACATTGTTACATTGTAGGACCATGAGAGGTGGTGGTGGCTTGGGGGAGTCCCTGATCCAGCGGTGGATTGATCATGGCTGATGATGACAATGGTGAAACGCTCACAGTCAGCTGCATTACATAGAGCTTAGCTTGAGTAACTCATGCAGCAGAGCCCATTGGGATGAGGGGCAAGTGGTTGGTATTTTGTGTAAATGTCGGCATGAGCAGAACACTGCTGTGTGTCCCACGTGTGTCTGTGTGTATGTGTAATCGTGTCTGTGTGTATGTGTCATCATGTCTGTGTGTGTGTGTCATCGTGTCTGTGTGTATGTGCTGTTGTTCTGACTGCTCTCCTCAGGCCCCTGGGACAGGAAAACCTCCTGCTCCGGGGCGCTCGCCTCAAAAACACCGACGAGCTCTTCGGTGAGCATCCCTTGAGACCGCGTCTCCCTCCTCCCATGCTTTGCGCTTCCCCACAGCGAGAGGGGAAGTGCAGGGCGCCCCACCTGCGTTCTGCTGGTCTGCAGCTCTCTCATCTCACTCTTGTTAATCTCTCCATCATCCTACTCACCTGGTATCTAGGACCAGCTGCAGCTCTTCTCGGACGGGTTTGGGGTGGGGGGGCAGTAGAGCGGTTTTGCGGGGGCCACCGTCGCAGCGGTTCACCGCTAATGATTGTGAACTTAGGGGGACCGAGGGGACACTTGGTGGTGCGGGGCCCAAGCCAGCGCCTCGCGAGTGCCGGCCCGGTCTGTATCTCCTCTTGTCTCGGTGTAACATAGCCAAATTGGCCGCTGCAAGGGCCTTTGTGGGCCAGATGTGACCTGCGGGCCCGCCAGGTGAAGAGGGCCACTGTGGCCGTGTGAAGTGTCTGGTGTACCACGAGGCGGGAGCGGCCTCCCTGCCGTGGCCGGGGTCGTGTTTCACGGAGCCGCGTGGTTGCTTCTCGTCGCCAGGCGTCGCCGTTTACACGGGCATGGAGACCAAGATGGCGCTCAACTACAAGGGCAAGTCGCAGAAGCGCTCTGCCGTGGAAAAGTACGTCTCTTCTCTCCCGCGTGCTCCCGGCCACATTTTGTCACCCTCCCGAGTTGATTTGTTCACGTGTAACTTGTTCTCCACTCTCCTGCCCAAGTTGACATTGTTTAAGCCTTAACTCCGTCCGTCGGTAATGTGGGGTCACGATAATTCGAATGACTGATTCGATACGAACAGAACTTTGATGTAAGCCACGTTGCTATCTCATCTTCCAGTCATCTCGCTCAATTCAATACCCGACCTCAACGTGCACCTAGCCTGGCACAATCGCCATGGTGACGTCACTGCCTCTTAGTGGTGAAGGGCGGTTGTTGTTGTCTGTACGTGTCTGTGTGTGGGTTTGTACATGCCTGTGTATGTGACCATACATGCCTGCCTGCGTGCATGTCCGTACGTATGTGCGTGCGTGTGTGCGCCCAGGTCGATGAACTCATTCCTCACCGTGTACCTCACCCTGCTGTTGGTGAAGGCTCTGCTGAGCACGGTGCTCAAGTACTGGTGGCAGGCGACGCCGCAGAATGACGAGCCCTGGTACAACGGCAAGTCCGACAAGCTGAAGCACGTCAACAAGGTGAGGGCCGTCTCACATGGAGTCGGGGTCGTGGGCTGGCCCCACCTCCTCTTGTGAGGTCAGCTCTCACCTCCCTGGTTTGATGAATACTCCGGTAAATTCCTCCACTTGTGAATTCCTCGCGATCCAATCATGCGTTCAACAACTACCACAATTGATTTCACAGATTCGCACTGTTATAAATTATACACATTCGTGTGTTCCATAGAAATTAACAATTTATTTCTGGCTTAGGCCATGTTATGAATTGACCATATCTGTGTCATTAAGAACCTTCCACCACCTGACACAGCCTAACTAAATACTTCTCATGTGCACTGGTGTTGTTTGGTAACACTCTTCCGTGTGACCGCTACGCGGGCCAAGCTAACGTGTGCAGTGTGCGGTGTGCTGCGTGCCGTGTCGCCCCGGCAGTTCCTCGCCGGCTTTGCCGATTTCCTGGCCTTCATGGTCCTTTACAACTACATCATCCCCATCTCGCTCTACGTCACCGTGGAGATGCAGAAGTTCCTCGGATCCCTCTTCATCAGCTGGGATATGGCGCTGTACGACGAGGGCTCCAACGAGCGTGCACTCGTCAACACCTCCGACCTCAATGAGGAGCTGGGCCAGGTGGGTTTGGGCGGATGTAGTGTCAACCACAGTGTCAACTACAGTGTCAACTAGAGGCCTCCCTGAGAGGTGTCCACCATAGTAAACATGTAATGTGTCTGTGAATTGTAAACCTTGGGTTTGTCTGTCAAAACTCAACCACAAGTGTCAACCATAGGCGCAGATATTCAGTGTGATCTCGATTATTCATAGCACGAAGGGCTTAATGATTAAACACAGCCTTCCCTGGGCACATTGTTCTGTTCTCAGCTTTCCAAAAGCACTTAAGAACATTCCATCAATTTGATTGTGTTCCACCATCAATAGCAGACCACGGTTCACACGTTCTACTGTGATTCGTTATTGCGTTTCGGGGGAGGCCACCACATCATTATCGGACCAAATCCGTGTCGTTAGGAACCCTCCACCACCTGACACAGCGACGCAAATTAACTGACTAGGCATGTATGGGGATAATGATGCGCCAATGACGATTGTTTCGGCTCCCTGGGCGATTAGCTGGAAAGTTACGGCAAGTTTCGTTTGACTCCTGGCCTCTGACTGTTTCTATTGTGTGTGCATCTCTCTGTGTGTCTGTCTCTAACTGCCTGTACGTGTCTGTGCGCATCCCTCCGTGCATCGTCTGTCGTTTTGCGTCCATTCATGTGCGTCTGTCTGTCCGTGAGCGCAGGTGGAGTACGTGTTCACGGACAAGACGGGCACGCTGACGGAGAACGACATGCAGTTCCGCCAGTGCTCTATCGGCGGGGTCAAGTACGTGGAGGAGGACGGGGTCCTTCTCCCGCTCGGCGGCGGCGGTGCCGGTGGAACCGCCGACGACGACGATGGCGGTGCCGGTGCCGCCACTCCCGACAGCCCGGCCGCCATCTCCAGCAGCAACATCACTGTACGCTCACCGGGGCGGTGGGGTGGGAGGGAGGTGCCAGGGACGCGGTGAGGTAGAGATGTAACTGGGTGACTGCAATGTGAGTGACCCATAATAGACTGTTAAATAAGTAAATACATTTGTATGTATCCTTCTGCTCATTTCGCTTGTGCGCCCGATGTCTCATAATGAGACGATACGCCGGTGGGGAGAATCGTCGCGAGTGCCGCAGTATGACATCACAGATTAATCCGAGTGAACTCTGGCCCACGCCGTGGTGGGGCAGCTCTTTCCCATCTGCCATGCCACGAGAATAATGTTTGCGACAGCCAAACAGATATTTAACATTTTATTTTGGCCAAGTTGAGTGCAGAACCGAGCGTAATGTGAAGTTGTTTTGGTCAGCTGATGAGGGGAGCGGCCCCGCGTCAGGCGAGCGAATGTCTCGCGTCTGCGCATCTTCCGTCACAGCCGTCCGTGGTGCAGTTCTTCCTGGCGCTGGCGCTGTGCCACACGGTTCACATCAGCAAGGAGGAGGGGGGCAGCGCGGACGAGGCGGGGGGCGCCTCCGCGGGCAGGGCCACGGGAAGGGGAGGCAGTGCCGCCAGCCAACCCGCCGTGCTCTACTACGCCTCCTCTCCGGACGAGAAGGCCCTGGTGGAGGCCGCGCAGAGGTGCGTGCTTGCGATCGGCTCGCGCTTACGGAGACGCGGGTGGAGATTGTGTTCCTGGGTTGGATCTATCCACCGGCGTAGTCTTGTGGGACGAGTTAATTCAGAAATCCGTGATGGGTGGAATTGAAAGGTCTCAGCCTATTGCGTGCTTACAATATAAATCGGAGCCCGTAGAGCAAACATGGTGGGAGTTATTTGCCTTATCTGTCAGATTCCTACGTGAAGGAAAAACAGACTTGCTCCCGATAAATCACTCGCTACTCTTGAGAACTAGGCTGAATCACAGGCGGCAAATGCTGCGTTTGAACTGAGAATCTCAGAAGTGCGAGTTCAGTGCTTGGTGAGAAGTAAAATGTAACAGGATGGGTTGGTTGCATAATCATCGGTGACCAGGCTGTGGCCGTGAACTCTGCTGCACTTGAGCCCCGGAGCATCTCCGTGGTTGCTCTGTTGGTGCTGCCCCTGTGGTGGGGGCGGCGAGAACTCGGCGCCGCCGTGAGCGTCGCGCCGCCATGCGCCGCATGTCTCCGCAGGCTCGGAGTCACCTTCCTTGGGCTGCACGGGGACATCATGGAGGTTCGAACCATGGGCGATGTGAACAGGTACGCACACCGGGTCCACGCAGGGAGACGCACCCCACGAACCTGCTTCTTGTGTCGATTAGAGCCAGCCATTCCGATTATTTTGAGTAGCCGATTACTCCTCTGATTTTCAGGCACGTTGCTCGACTCGTGGGATTAAACAAAAATCCTCGAAAAAAAGTGTCACCCTTTTCTCGCCACTTCTGGGTGATAGATCCATGGAGGAGCATGCCTCATGGATAGAATCGATTCACAGACAATCATATTCACTGCAGATCGATTCAGAAGCGCGGATTAACAGGAGTAGTGGATAACAAGTACACGGATAAGAGAGGAGGTTTCACTCTCTCAATGTGCGTAGCACCCGGCGGCGTGCGTTTTGAAGTGAGGGGGGCCGTGGAAGCCGTGCATGGCCCCGCCGTGCCGCAGGGCTGGGTCGCTGAGTGAGCGTCCGTGCCGCAGGTTCAAGCTGCTGCAGGTGCTGGAGTTCGACTCCAACCGGAGGTGCATGAGTGTCATCGTGGAGAAGGGGTCGGGTGAGTGGCGCGTGTGTGTGCACGTGTGTGTGTGCACGTGTGTACGTGTGTGTGCGCGTGCGCGTGTGTGTGCGCGTGCGCGTGTGTGTGCGCGTGCGCGTGTGTGTGCGCGTGCGCGTGTGTGTGCGCGTGCGCGTGTGTGCGCGCGTGCGCGTGTGTGCACGTGTGTGTGCGCGTGCGCGTGTGTGCACGTGTGTGTGCACGTGTGTGTGCACGTGTGTGTGCACATGTGTTTGTGGTGCTGCCCCCACCCCCTTGTGTGCCGTGCCGGCATTCATACACGCTCGCTTATGGCACTTGCCCCCAATAATCTATGGAGGTTATACGGGGGACCTTTGTCTTTAGGTTTGAATATGAAAACGAGGTGGTCAGACAATCACCTCGGTATTCCACACGAATGGGCCTCTTAGCTGGCGAGGGCATGGGTCATGGGCAACTTGGTCACACACCTCTCTCTCTGTCTCCCACAGGCGATGTCCTCGTCATCACCAAGGGAGCCGAGTCGTCCATCCTGCCCAAGGTCGTGTCGGGAGAGGTGGAGCGCACGCGGCATCACGTGGACGAGTTCGCCATGGTATGGACCGGCCCGTGTGACGCTCCAACGACCATCGAGGCAGCAGTGCTCCTCTCGTATTTATTGCCCTACGGAGCCAGCGGTGCAAATTCCACATTCCGATGAAGGGGTCGAGTCTATCCACAGGACAACCTCTCTTGGCTTCCCCACAAATCCTCCCCCCAAGCAGGATTCGACCTCAAAACCTTTGGTTGCAAGCTGCCCGCTCCGTTGCCGAGCTGCTGCCCGCTGAGCTGCTGGCCACTGCACCGCAACTGACGCTATTTTCTGACCAACTAAGCGTGACATTGATTCTTTCATTACCATTCATCGCGCGGGACACAAGGGAGGGACTGAACACGTGCACTCTCACTGCGATAACTCAAGCCCCATCAGCACACGAAGCCTACAAATCAAAACACGGATTAACGTCTTTTGATTTGGGGCAATGTTAACGGCGCTTGCTCCAATAGTCCATTAAGGCTATATGGGGGATCTTTGTTTTTGCTGTTGTTACAAAATATGAAATGCAGCCATTACTATCATTGCAAGCAGTCGTGCTTAAAGATTGTTGCAACCTATTTAGACTCGACTGGAGGGATTTAACAGAGGGGCGCTTAGGTCAGCCCCCTCCAGCCGCCTCCCTGCCGCTTCTCCTGGTTTGCCTTCTAACGCCGTCCGCGAACGCGCGCCCCCTTGCTCTCCCCGACTTCCGTCACGCAGGAAGGACTGCGCACTCTGTGCCTTGCCTACAAGGCTCTGAGCGGGGCGGAGTACTTGGAGACGGAGCAGCGGCTGCACGCGGCGCGCGTGGCGCTACAGAACCGCGACGACGAGACGCGTGCCGCCTTCGACGCCATCGAGAGTGGCCTGCACCTGTTGGGGGCCACCGGCGTGGAGGACCGGTGCGTGCGGGTCGGCATGGCCAACCACACGTACTGCACTACATGTCTTTCACCACACACACCGCCACGCCGCATGCCTTACATGTGGTGCGCCACCCCCTCCGCCCCCACCCCCTGTCCCCCCCCCCCCCCCACCACTCGCAGGCTGCAGGAGGAGGTGCCCGAGACGATCGAGGGGCTCCGGCGTGCGGGCATCAAGGTGTGGGTGCTTACGGGTGACAAGCAGGAGACGGCCGTCAACGTGAGCTACTCGTGCGGCCACTTGCAGCGCGGCATGGCCGTGCTGGAGCTCACGGTCCAGACCTCGGCCGAGGAGTGCGCCGAGACGCTGCTGCAGCTGCTCAAGCGGTGAGGTCGCCGCGTCCACGCGTGCGAGCGTTCACATATGCACGCACGCAGTTTATGGGCGCCAGGCCGTCTACCTCTCTTGTTGGAACCGGACGCGTTTCTTTCCACGCACTTCCCGTCTCCTAGCAACCTCGCCCGATATGTTGGTAGTCATCCAGCCCCGCGCTGTCGGCCGTCGCCATCAGGGATCCCGTGCATCGTCCCGTTCTTGGGCCGTGACTGAGTTCCATCCCTGTCTGTTCCGTTATTGTTCCACTCTCCTTTCTTTCATCAGCTGTGTGTGATGCAGCGGGTGTGCGCGCGCGTTTTGCTTTGTTGCGGTGCAGGGTAAGGAGGGACGGTGTGACGAAGCGGGGCGTGTGTGTGTGCCATGTTGTTGCGCTGCAGGATGAACGAGGACGGCGTGACGCAGCAGGCGCTGGTGGTGGACGGTGCGAGTCTGTCGCTGGCGCTGTGTGAGCACCAGGAACTCTTCATGACCGTTTGCCAGAGCTGCGTTGCTGTTGTTTGCTGCCGCATGGCGCCGCTGCAGAAGGCCAAGGTGAGCGCAGCGGATGGCGCTGCCGTGTGTGTGTGTTGGTCTTTGTGTATGTGTGTGTGTGTTGGTCTTTGTGTATGTGCGTGTGTGTGTGTTGGTCTTTGTGTATGTGTGTGTGTGTTGGTCTTTGTGTATGTGCGTGTGTGTTGGTCTTTGTGTATGTGCGTGTGTGTGTGTTGGTCTTTCCCTGTACACCTTGGGGTGCGACAGGGATGTCCTCTGGCTCCCACATTATTTAACATCTATTTCGACTGCGTAGTTCGTGAAGCCTTCAATAGCTGTACCGGGGGAATTTCCATTTGGTACAGATATAATGGGAGGCTGATCGACGCCCGGGTGCGATCAAGGGATGGCTCCCTATTGGTCAACCACGTTATGTATGCCGATGATTTGGTAATAGCTGCTCATTCGGAAGAGGAGTTGGAGACGCTGCTGCTGAGACTGGAGCGTGCCACTAAGAGGTGGGGCCTTACCATCAGCCCCACCAAAACTAAGCACCTCCCTGGGTATTTTGTACCATCGGACACTCCACCCCCACAACTCCCAATTGGTGATGGGGCAGTTGTGGAGAGAGTGGAGAGTTTCCCATACCTGGGCAGTGTGCTTATGACCGGCTCCAGTTTATCAGCAGAGGTCTCACTCCGAATCAGTCGAGCGGCAATATCTTTTCATCGGTTGCGTAACGCTGTGTGGAAGCTACCTGGTCTGTCGCTCCGCACGAAGCTTCAGGTCTTCTCGGCCACGGTCATTCCCTCCCTTCTCTACGCTTGCGAAACGTGGACCCCCCTAGTGGAGCATCTTCGCCGGTTGGAAACATTTAGGCTGGCCTGCCTACGATCCATCCTGGGTTTAACCAGGCTGGATTGTGTGAGGAGCTCACAAGTCTTTGAAAGATCTGGGCAAAGTCCCATCAGTGAGCTCCTCCGGCAGGCAAGGCTGCGTTGGCTGGGTCATGTAGCCCGCATGCCCAGCCACCGCATGCCTAAACAGCTTTTGTTCGGCCGGATCGAGGGGGCTAAACGGGCGCGGCACGGGCTAGAGAAGAGATGGAGTGATGTGGTACAGGAGGACGTGGAGCTGAGTGGACTTGCCGATGACTGGTACCAGCGGTGTCAAGATCGGCCTCAGTGGAGGAGGCTCGTGAAGGACGCTACTGGGCAGTTGGAGGCAGTCGCCCTCCAACAACAACGGAGGGCGGAGGAGCGACGCTCACAACAACGAGCGGAGCGCCGGGTGGCTAAAGCACAGCAAGCTGGTACAGTAGGGGGCACAGGTGGTGCATCAGCCAGTCATCTCGGTCATCTCGGTCAGTCGACCCGTGGCACCTGGGTCTGCCCCGTGACCTCCTGCCAGCGGGCGTTCGACACTTCACGTGGCCTCAAGGTGCACATGGCCTGGCACAAGCGTCGTGGTGACGTCACCGCCACTTAGTGGCGAATGGCGGTTGTTGTTGTGTTGGTCTTTGTGTATGTGCGTGTGTTGGTCTTTGTGTATGTGCGTGTGTTGGTCTTTGTGTATGTGCGTGTGTGTGTTGGTCTTTGTGTATGTGCGTGTGTGTTGGTCTTTGTGTATGTGCGTGTGTGTGTGTGTGTTGGTCTTTGTGTATGTGCGTGTGTGTGTGTGTTGGTCTTTGTGTATGTGCGTGTGTGTGTGTTGGTCTTTGTGTATGTGCGTGTGTGTGTGTTGGTCTTTGTGTATGTGCGTGTGTTGGTCTTTGTGTATGTGCGTGTGTGTGTGTTGGTCTTTGTGTATGTTCTGGTGTGTGTGTGTGTATAAGTCGGTGTTTGTAGACGCGTACGCGTGTGTGCATATAAGCAGGAGTGTAGCGGTTGGCACGCCACGCTCTGCACCTGGCGACCCGAGTTCGAGTCCCGCTCACGGCCAGCACCGGTGACGATTATCTTAACTGGTCCTGGGCCTCCCTCGGTTGACTCGGCCTCAAATGAGTATTTTGTGCAATGTGTAAACATTGCCGCTAGGGAGACAAAGGTGGCCGGGCTTGGTGCTGGCCACCCACCCCCTTATGTGCTGTGCCGGCCTTTATAGGTTCTCACCAACAGCACTTGCCCCAACAGTCTGTTCAGCCTTTGTCGATCTTTGTCATTGTGGTGGCGGTGGTGCAGGTGGTGCGTCTGATAAAGACATCGTCCAGCAGCCCCATCACCCTGGCCATTGGGGATGGAGCCAACGACGTTAGCATGATCCAGGAGGCGCACGTGGGCATCGGTGAGACACGGAGACACGAGGAGACACAGGGGCACATGGGGATAAACAGGGCGACATGGGAGACACGGGGTCAAACGAGAACACACGGGGAGACGCATGCATACAACAGAGACAATTTTTTGTAGAAGGGCCGATAATGCAGCTGTGTCAATGCAAATTAGTAATTTTCTGGTAATATTTTCGGCATTGGGATGTTTGGCCAAATTCCAGTTATGTTTTAAGTTATGGGAGGAAACCATAAAACTCGGAGGAAACCCATTGCAGAAGAGGGGAGAACGTCCCAACTCCACATAGAGTGGGGCCAGGATCGGGGATTGAACCCGGGTTCTTCTTGCTGTGAGAGGCAGGTGTTACCACTGCACCACCACTGCCACACTGCTGCTTGTGACCCTTGTATTGCCGCGAGACTCCGCGCCTCGTGCTCACCGGAGCCACGGGACGCCCGTGATAATCTTGTTACTCTGCTTGTTTGGTTATTAGATTTTTCAAACAAGGAAGCAATTCAGTCGTCGGTTAATGTGGGTTTAATACAAGTTATGTCGTGGAGTCGGCGTTTCATGATGCGTGCATGCATCACACATGCGTGTCGATGACATTGATCGGTATCTTTATGGAGAGGATGATGTTGATTATGTTGACGTGATGGTTATCATGATGATGGTTATATTAATGACAGTGGTAAGCACAGTTACTATGTCATAAGATGACAGTGATGATACGAAGATGATGGTTATAATGACGACGACAATGAAGATAACGATCGCGCCTCTTCTGTGCCACTCCCCCCACCCCCTGTGCGACACAAGGCATTATGGGTAAGGAGGGCCGGCAAGCGGTGAGGAACAGCGACTACGCCATCGCGCGCTTCCGCTTCCTGCTACGCCTGCTGCTTGTGCACGGACACTTCTACTACGTCCGCGTGGCCGAGCTCGTGCAGTACTTCTTCTACAAGGTGAGCAACCGTTCTGCGTGTCTCTCCAACCTCCGAGCCGGCCGGAGCGCCCAGCCGGCGCTCCCGAGAGCTTGAGTTCGAACCCTGGATCTCGGCGGTGCCGTGGTTACCTCTCGCCGTACTCATCGCCGCCGCTCGTGTCGCTGTCTTCTTGTTGTTGCAGAACGTGTGCTTCATCATGCCGCAGTTTCTCTACCAGTTCTACTGTGGCTTCTCCCAACAGGTGATGCCTCCGTCGCCACTCACAGCCTCGTCTATCTTTTTTGTTATGACTACTGTACGTTTGGTTACCCAGGTCCCGCCAGTCTTGACTATTCTTCTAGAGGGTCCTGCCAATCTTGGACAGTAGGGGGCCACGATTGTAATGCATACTCACAATGGAGTAGTTTTCTGGGAATGAATAAAGTATCCAAATGTGGAGCTTTGGTGCTGCCGTGCGTGCCGCCCCGCAGACGCTGTACGACAGCGCCTACCTCACGCTCTACAACATCTGCTTCACCTCGCTGCCCGTCCTGCTCTACAGCCTCGTGGAGCAGCACGTCAAGCCCGACATGCTCATGAACACACCGGCGCTCTACCGGTGAGCGCAGCGCTGCCACAAACAATCGCGCGTCGCGCTCCTGGTGCCGTTCAATTTCGCTCCACGTTTCAACCGCAGCTTGGGGCTCTGTTGTTGAGTGCAGAGTGGTTGGCGCCGCGCTACTCGAAAACTCGGGCATCTTGAATTGGATTTCCGCTCACAGTCAACATTAGTGGCGAGCGATACCTGAAATGGTCCTGTGCCACCCATCCCTCTTTGCTAACCCTCACTGGCCAGCGTGGTGAAGGTATGGTATAATAGCCCTCACGATGGACACGACAAAGAGAGAGCTTGATCCAGCTGTGGTTTGACAAAGGGTTGTTTATAATTATTTCATCATCAGTCGTGAACAGAAGGGCCCTCCCCGAGTCGTCAACCATCATGACTATTTCTCTTCACTGGAGCTCCCCTGTGAAGCGGTGTGGCCGGTTCTGTGTCTCCCGCAGGGACGTGAGCCGCAACTCACTGCTGGGCGTGCGGCCCTTCATCTATTGGACGGTGCTCGGCGTCTTCGACGGCCTCGTCTTTTACTTTGGAGTCTTCCTCCTCTTCGGCCACCACACTTCGCTCTCCAGCAACGGGCAGGTGAGCGACAGGCGCCGGCGCTCGCGACTTTGCTCGCCGCCGCTCGCTCCTCCGGCAACGTGAGCCAGCGGCGGAGGGGTGGGAGGGACGAGTGTGGGGCTCCCGCGGCGTTCGTGCAGCAAGGTGGCGGCGTGTCCGCGTTCCTGGCCTCGTCTCGCACTTCCCTCCTCGCTTACAGACTTCCTTCTCTTGCCGCTGAGCTCACTTGCCTTCACGGCTCTTCTCTCACTCGCTCTCACTCCGCGTTCCTCTTCCGCCTTCTCCTCCTCCTTGTGTTTCTCATGCTTGCTGATGAAAGGCCTACAATCCAAACAAGCACCAGGTGAGTTGGCGCTCTGCGTGTACCCTGGGAGTATGAGCAGCGTTGAGTTAGGATTGGGCCTTGGTGGGGGGTCGGAGTCTCGGGCGAAGGTTGACTGGGTCCTTCAACAAAGTGCCAAGGAGAGACACTTCGTAGTGGGGCCTCTGGTTGACACTCGCAGAGAGGCCAGTGGAGGGATGCGAGGATCTCGCGCGTTGAAACTGAGATCACGGGGATTTTACCAGAAGCTCCGCCACGCGCGGTGACCCACAGACCGAGGCCTTCCCCAGGCCGCTGTGTGGGGGGACCCTGAGACGAGCGCCGGTGTCTCCCTCAATAGATGTTCGGGAACTGGACCCTGGGGACGATGATCTTCACCGTGTTGGTGTTCACGGTGAACCTCAAGGTGAGCCCCCTCTCGCTCCCTCCCTCCCCCCTCACTCCCCAACCCCTCCCCTTCCCAATCCCTCCATGGTGCAATTTCTATGGTAAAGTTGCATGCGTAAGTGTTAACATTGATGACGGTGGCATTGATGTTGTGTTTGTGTACGTATGAGTGTGTCTTTGTATTTGTGTGTTTATATATACGTCTAAGTAGTGGCCTTCATAAGTCCTCACAGCCCCAAAAGCCTGCCTTTGTGTCTATGTGTTTGTGTATATATGTGTTTTGTGGGGGCGTGCGTGCATGTCTGTGTTTTTGTGTGTGTGTGCATGTACCTGTGTGTGCGTGGTGTGTGTGGTGGTGCAGCTGGCCCTCGACACGCGGTACTGGACGTGGATGAATCACCTGGTGACTTGGGGCTCCCTGGGCTTCTACATCCTCTTCTCGCTCTTCTATAGTGGCATCATCTGGTGAGAGGGGTGCATGTGATTGTGTGTGTGTGTGAGTGTAGAGGAGGCCCTCCAACAACAGCGGAGGTTGGAGGGGTGGCGCACAAAACAACGAGGGGAGCGCCGGGTGGCTAATACCCAGCGAGGTGGCATGTGTGCATGTGTGTTGTGTTATCAGTGATATCTGCGTATAAACGTGTGGGTTGCATTGTTGTTAATGACGCGTCTCCGTAGATGCCTATATGTGTGTGCGGAACATGTACTTTGTGTTCACATGTGCGTGCGTGCGTATTTACCGTGTGCGTGAACGCTCTCTCTGCGCGTGCAGGCCGTTCCTGCGGGCGCAGGACATGTACTTTGTGTTCATGCAGCTGCTGTCGAGTGGCCCCGCGTGGCTTGGCATCATGTTGCTCGTCACTGTGAGCCTCCTGCCCGACCTGCTCAAGCAGACGGTGTGGAGGACTCTGTGGCCCACAGCCACGCAGCTCTTGCAGGTATTACGCAGGCACACACGCACACGTACATGCACGAACGTGGATGGGAGAGCGGGGGGGGTGATGAGAGAGACCTGAATAGGGGACAGGGGAAAGGGAGAGAGGGGCGACGATGGTATAGAGGCCGTGGCAAGTCGTGGACTAAGGCAGATGGGGGGTACAAAATAAATAATATATATAATAAAAACACTAAAGACGCATTTATTTATACATTTCAGAAAATTAATGTCCAAAAGTGAGAGAATGCAGGTTGCCGTTAGCCAAGCGCGTGGAAATCCGATGCCTCCGTTGGCACGGGGTCGTCGCTCGCGTCCATCCACTTCGCGAGTGGTAACCTCGCGCTCTCTCTCGCTGAGTCCGGCTCCAAGCGACTTTGCCGGGTAGGCCTCGTGTGAAGCCTGGAGCCGGTGAATCGACTTGAAGGGTCTAACGTGGAGGTAGAAGGGCAAATGTTACACGAGAGAGAGAGAACCTGTGGTGTGGAAAGAGAGAGAACGGCAGACAAGGAGAGGCAGCATGGAGACATCGAATCTCGCGTGCGCCGCTGTGCGGGCGTCTCTGTGTTTTTCGTTTGCCCTTGTGGCGTGAGTGCTGCCCTGTTGCTATCTGTATCTCCTCTCTTCCCTGTGCCGCTAAAATCCACCGTGTGCAGCCCGTGTCCCCTATTGAAGCAAGCAGTGAAATACGACCAGGGGGGGGCGGCCGCGTGGCCCAGTGGGGCGGTATCGCACTTGGAGCCAATTTACTCCGAGGCCGGGGGCCGAATCGCGAAGCCCCCCACCAGCCATGAGTATATTTAATTGTTATCAGCGTTATCGTCCGCTGTAATGCGAACGATAACGACTGTGGTGTCACCTTGTCTCAAAGTGAACAGTGTGTACGAGACAGGCCAACCAGATGAATAGACAACAGACACTAGACAGACAACACACTGCTGGATGAAGGCCTCGCGCCGTTTGTATGTATGTTGAACTTCTTTTGCACTGTATGTAGCCAACTGTGCTAATCGGCGGTACGTTTAGGTCTTTTGGGGGGTTGCTCAACCATATTTCACCAAGCTGGTCCTCCGTGCAGGTTGGTGAAGGGGGTGAGCAGGATCGTTTTCGGACACCATTCGCGACTGATGTTAGCCGTGGTCGTACAGTACAGACGTGTTTCCGCGGGCCGCTGCTTGAAGGTCCCTGGCAGAGGGGCACCGTTGCCCACCTCCGCCTCTTGTTGTCCACCTCTCCCATGTGTCTGCTTCCTTGTCGCTTCGCCACGACGTCATTGCGCACGCCGCGTGAACGCGCGCAGCCGGGACTGCGCCGCCACTGCGCCGCCGCCGCCACGGTGCCGCCGCCACGCCAGCGTGTGCACCGCGCGCCTGCCCGTGCACCCCGCCCCCCCGTGCCGTTGCAGAAGGAGGAAGACCCCCCGTGCGTACGGGGGGTGCTGGCGGGCGAGGAGCGCGGCCCGCCGGACGGAGAGGTGGCCGCGAGGCCCCTGCTGGCCGGCCCTGCGCACGCTGCCACGTAAAGGCCCGTTCGCTTATGGGGTGGGGAGGGTGCACGCAGCTGCACGAGAACCCACGGGAACATTGGCACGCACGCTGGCCGCCTTGCAGCTTGCAGTGTGTTCCCTCGCCTCCTACCAACTCCCTCGCTGCTCTGCTCCGTGCTGTGCTTGTGTGGGGTTTTCCAAGCTGCATTGGTATCATGGATTCTTTTTCTCTTGTCTAGAAAAACCTGGAATTGTAAATTCTGGCTTTGTTATCAGCTGGGCAGCGCAAGGTTGTGGTTGGCTGTACATGGTCACGTGATTAGCAGGCATGCAACAATTCACCCCCTTACCCTTTTTAGCCATTTCGTGAATTGTGATGATTTTAAACCACAAATCAATTTCAGAATCGGTTATTACAATTTTATTCCTCGCCCCCCCATTAATTTAACTGTCATATTTGCATACAATTTAGCCGGGTGTTGGTGGCGGCTACGCATGCCTGTAAACCAGCACTGTGGAGGCGAGGAGGGTTGGTGGATCACACAAATGTTGTGAAACTGCGTGGGCGTTGCAGTGCCGTACCCTAGCTCGCCAGGAGAAGGCGGTACAGCAAACATGTGGACTCGATCTGTTCGGTCAGTGCGGGTTAGAGTGTTGCCCCCTCGCACACGTGGGGTTTCTTCAGGTGCTCTGGTTTCCTTCCACATGTCAAACTCTGATTAATCGTCTGAAAACACCTGAAGATATAGGGGACCACGGGGCTTGGACAGTTGTTGGCCCGCGTGCTTGCTGCTGCCTTCCTGCTTATCTGTGGTTTCTCCTGGCTCCTCTGAGTTGTTCTGCCTTTGAGAGTTAGCGACTACTGCATTATTATATCGTTTATCTACATTGTAAAAAAATCAAGTCTCACCCCCGTCACATTTGTTGCGTGTATTTTGAGCTTGGGAATCCATGTCAACCAGTGTTTTGTAACGCCCAGCGTTCGCGTTCCCGACGTCACTGACCAAACCAGCGGCGATTGCAAGTCTGGCCTGGGTTCAGTCCCCGACTCTCTCTCTCTCTTCCCCTGTTTCTGCATGGGTTTCCTCTGGGTGGTTCTCCAGTTTTTTTTCCATAGTGTTACTAAAACCCACACATTGTCTCTGGCTTCGTACACGGTGACATTGCCCCCAACTGCGAAAACTTGGCAGGACCCTCCTGAAAAAGAGTCTTGAGACTCAGTGAGGCTCTCCATCGTGAACAAGCGTAGTAACAATAGCATTAATTGGTCACTGCTGAATGAAGGTCTTTTGAGGCCACCGCCACCTCCCATGGTACCTGTACATGAGATGATTTTGTCGCTCTGTCTGCGGACGGAAATATTTAGGTTACTTTTTAAATCTTTCTGTTTTTGTGTAAATCCTTGCAGTCGGTATGTCCCCCTGAACATCGTGTTCCGGAGTCCAATGGTCCCTTTGATGATGAAGTTTACATCGGAGTCCTGAGCTGGGAGTGGACGCGCAGAGATCAGTACGCCCGCACGCCTGATGTTCACTGGTGGCAAAATGAGCCTCGTGTGAAACGCAGCGATTCCAGTGAAACTGAACCGAGACAAACACTGGCAGTGTCACCGGGCTGCTACACAAACCTGAATGGAGAACGGGTGGGGATCATTACCAATGCCTTTGTGCCACTGGACACAGGAAATAATTGGAATCCAGTTTAATTTTCGTAGAAAAGATTGCATCTGAACTGACAATTACCAAATGACATAAATGCGAAACTAGACATTGCGTAGAGTGAGAAACCGAAGATAGAAGGAAACCCATAAATTAATGAAGAACCCTCGACTGCAATGCAGGAGAAGACGTATAACAGCGATGGCACCCGGTCCGTTTCTCTCACTTGTTTCCTCGCCATGGTCCCACCAGCAGAGTGGATAAGAGTGACACTCTGGCTGGAGAACTTGACTCTCAACCTGAAGTTCGCGAGTTCCAACCCCTACCTGGGTTAAACTCGGCTCATCATCCTTGTGGGGATTAATAAAATGAGTATCGGTGTAACAGTTCACCACCCCCCGCAGCGATTTGGTGATTTTTTTTTTTGCCACGCAATGTGCCACCCACTCCAGTCTACCAGTGATCCAGAAACTATTTCCGCACCTGGCACACCACATCCAGTTTACCACCTCTCGCTTGGGCTGTGGCTACCGCCATTCATGTACCACCTATGCCATTTTCGAAAAAACGGCCTGTGACATATTCAGTAGGAAATGAATCTCTGGACCCAGAGCCTGATTTCAAAACGTAGAGGAGCGCGTGCGTCTGATTGGCTCATGTTGAGCCGCGGGCCGGGTGTGCTCAGACAAAGGAGTGGAGTTTTTGTCGCTCCACTGTTCTGTCGCCTTTGTGCTGGGTGGGCTTGGGACACTCGCTGCCTTTGCTGGGCGACTCTTGCATGGGAATGCCTTTGAAGCATGAGCATGGCGGTGGAGTGGGGGGTCGGTTGGGTCCTTGAGCCATTGGCCTGAAAATGGGCAATCGGTACCAGCCAGGGTGGGAGATGCTCCCAGGGATTTTCACAAAGCATTTGAGCTCTGTGACACACAGGTGTCTGATAGCAAGGGCACCGTGGTAGCTTTGTATGAGAAAAAGATAATTAAAGAAGGATGCCTTAATTTGTTTGATCGAGAATATAATTTTGAAAAAAAGCCACTGTGATATGGAACTGTGGAATATGAACATAGAGGAAGTGCATATATAAAAAGATGGAGTGTCAGCTCTCCGCCCATGGTGGACCTTGCCCACCATGGTGGATGCTGGTAGTATTGGCCACTCCTGGTGGGACCAACCACAACCCCCTTAGCTCACGGGCTGTGTGCGCTCGTGTGTGGGTATTGCATGGGCCCTGCATCTGTTTAAGTAAGTTTGTCGTGTGCTTGCTCTGTGCTACAGAACTAACGCGCGCTCTCTTTACGCTGTCTGCATGGTTTGCTGGTCGTGACGATGCACGAGGGTCGCTGAAATTGGTTTTATGTTAAGAGTCAGGTGGTGTTGATTAACTTTGTATTGATGTGAACGGTGAATGTGGTTTATATTTTGGTAGTGGCAAAGGAGGTCCCATGAAGTATAAAATAATAAGACGAACAATGCTAATTTATTTTTGTAAAATATCAAAACCTTTTGACCATTGCTTCACGAGCACAGTTACAATATGTGTCTCTGTGTACAGGAGTTCAGACATGCTTGCATGGCAGCACTGCTAAGAGTGTAATTCCCGTGTCGTTGCGTCATTGGTAGCAGAGAGGTTAACGTGGCAAATAGAGAATATGTTTAAAGGCAAGGTCTCTGTGGGAACGTAGAATATTAACGCCCGTAGAGGGCGATGACAGATGCGTACGTGCCGTACACACGCGTGCTGTGGCTTCACTCTGTAAATAATTGTTTTCCCAGCCGTTTAGTGGACACAACTTACATATGAACTTGGCTGTCTGTTGAGTGTCTCGTGTGGACAAAGTGCCCGGGTAGGTCTCTGTGTGTGAGCCAAGGCAGGCCATGACACTGACCTCGCTGTGTCTGCTCTCTCCCCCACCCACCCACCCGCCCACCCACTCGTGACCTCCCAATTCCCACGGTGCTTTTCAAACCGTCTCCTCCGTGCCGCAACCTCGCCACTGTCTGACGCCGTCACTCAACATCGCCGTCACTCAACACCACCAGCATTCAACACCACCATCATTCAACACCATAATCCAACACCACACACCGTAACTGATTACCACGCACCATCGTTCAATCTCTCACTCGATCCCACCAATCGTCACCACTCGATCTGCACCGTAACCACTCCGCTCACTTACCATCACCACCCCTGGCGCACCGTCACACGCCACTCTCGCCACCACCCCGCTCACCCATCGCCGCCCCACCCACCCATCGTCGCCTCCTTGCGCCATCGCCACCCCCGGTGCCCCCTGCAGGAGGCCGTGAGCGTGGGGCGCCGCGGGGCCAGCGTCTCGGAGAGCACGCCACTCGCTGAGATGGCGCGACACCTCCGCAGGAGAATGTACGGCGCGGGAGGCGGCGCTTCGGGAGGAGGAGCAGGAGGGAGAGGCAAGCGCTCACCGACCTCCAGGTCCGGCATGGCGGCTGCGGCAGCGGCGGCGTCGCTAGACAACGGGCACGTGTTCCTGGTGGACGCAGAGGTCCTGTCGGACGTGACTCAAGTGTGACGACGCGGGGCCCCGTCCATTCACCTCAATTTCCACCCCCCCCCCCACCCCGGACCCCCCCTGGCCACCGTGAAGCCGAGTCTAGCCGCTGGGATGACCACGGCGCCTCGTGCGCCGACCCGAACCTGAGACTGACCGGAGTCCCAGAGCGAGTCGTGGCGTCGCCACGCCCGGCTCGTCCCACGGCCTCCACTCCAGCCCTGCTCACTGCAGGCTCTCACAGACTCGAGGCTTAATGACGGAGGGGGCACTACTTAATACCTCTTGCAGTTGGGCCTAAAGAAGCCTTTGTTTAACTTCAGTGTTCCGAGTGAGCCGAAACATGTTGGGTCTGTCGATGGCCGGTTTGAATTGTCGCTGAGGTAGGACTGGGGAACTGTGCAGCTGATGCAACTTGTGTTCACTCGCGCAGAACGTTGCCCTCTCTGGTATGGTTCCCAAAAGGCCTTGCCGCCCAAATGCACGGCTCTGCACTGCTGCTCGTGCTTTTGTTTAAAAAACGTTTTAACTGTGTCCTCATGTAGCCCACAGTGCCTCTGGGATCAGTCATTCATACACCAGGATTAATTTGTAGGGCTAGCCACTTAATGTTTGGGCTGCTTGGGGTCAAGTAAATCAGGTTCCTGAAAGTATGTTGACAAATAGGGCTCAGTCATATTTATGTATATTGAACTTCTTTTGCACCGTACGTAGCCAACCATGCTAATTGGAGGTGCAGGGGAAGGACAACAAAACGTTTAAACCAAACAATACTTTTCAGCATTGTCAAATCCACTGCTGGATCCAAGGCCTTCTCAAGTGCCGGTCGTTCCATGGGGCTGGCCGCCGCCCACCGCTCCAGGAGGAGGAGGAGGTGTGCAGCGGGGCTGCTTCCCCGCCAGTCCCGGCCAGACCGTGCGCTCGTTGGCGTTCGCCACGGTTTACAGGGTTCGCTGAGAATATGCGCGCCCAATGTCATTTGTTGTTTGCGAGATATGTGGATGCATTTACAACTGAAGTCATCGCCTTTGTGAAAGTGCACTCTTCAATCCTTAACGCCTTTTGTAGGCCCCACTTGCCCTTGTGGGTGACGTCGCCTCCTCCAAATCCTGCACCTTTAACCCCTAAAAGCGCCTCTCTCGCCATGCTTGTCCCGTGTCCTTCGAGAGCCCCGTTTCCTCCGTCTGAATCTCGAGGGTCGACCCCCCTGGCCCCGATCAGACCCCAGCCCAGCCAACAAACACATAACGACGGGGAGTCGTGTGCTATCTCCGAGGTTCTCCGGCACTCGTCCCCGTTGGAGGCTTGAACCACCAGACCAGACTCCTCGTCAGCTGCACCACGGCCCCAACTCCCCTCCTCTCGAGCTTCCGAGCCCCTCCCCCACAGCTCGTAAGCCCCTCCCACACCCGAGTTCCTCCCACCCAGCCTTAGCCCCTCCCCACAGCTCGTAAGCCCCTCCCACACCTGAGTCCGACCCAGCCTTAGCCCCTCCCCACAGCTCGTAAGCCCCTCCCACATCTGAGTCCCACCCAGCCTTAGCCCCTCCCCTACAGCGTTTAAGCCCCTCCCACACCTGAGTCCCTCCCACCAGTCTTAGCCCCTCCCCACAGCTCGTAAGCCCCTCCCACACCCGAGTTTCTCCCACCCAGCATTCGCCCCTCCCACGGATGGGTGACCCGTGGCTGTGCCTTCTTGCAGCAGCGGCGGCAGCAGCAGATGGACTTTGGGGGTCCCCGAGGCCGCCCCCCGGAACGCGGTGTAGCGAGCGGCGGCGTTGAGCCCTCCTGCTCTGCGGCTGTAAGTCTCTTGAGGGTAGACGATGTACGGCACCCCGCGGGCCTGTGAGTTGAGCAACGGACCGTCGGCTGTGGCAGCTTCTTGTGTTGCCATGTGGTGGAGGGGTGGGGGGAGTAACAGTGGGAGACTTCGTGTCCCCTGGCTGATCTCACTTCTTTGGGATTTTAGTCGTTGGATGTTGAAGGAATACGCCACCAGAAAACCAGATCCAATTGTCTCTTGCATAATGCACTTGTGGTCTGCAGGAGTGTTCACCTGGTTATTTAAATGACCACTACGCTCCAGATACCTAGGCTGCATTGTCCGGACTGTCTGACATGGGTTTGAAGTTTTGTTCATGAGAAGGAAGACGTTCGAGTCTATGGGCAGGCACCTAATTCTAAGGCCTCGCCATCAATGGGCGGCACCTCGTCTCATGTGATAGCGCTTCAAATACAGCCCAGGATGCCAGCACCTGGTTGTGTGAACTAAACGTAAAACAACAGCGCTTTATTATTTCAGTAACATCCTTCAATTGCGTGTTTAACTGCCGACGTCACAACGATTTTTCCATATGTTGAAATGCCACATTTCTCGCGAGTAATGCTTTAACAGGGTTATATTTAATTTCGATGGCAAAATATTACTTTACACTTTTTATTGTTAATGTATTACGGTTTATGTTCGCCGTTATCTTATCTGTGACACGCTGCACTGATTTTACTTACCTTGAGGAATGAACCCCGCCCCAGTAGGATTTGAGGGATTGTCTGCGCCAGGTTTTGTAGAACGGCCCGTGGCAGGTTTTTGCAAACAGCAGTCCGCGTGTGGCTCAATGAGGGATTCGACTGGGAGACGATTGCCCGGTGATTATTGGCTCGGCGCTGAGTCGCCATGTGCCACACAGGGACAGCTGCCACTGGAGGTGCCCTTTCAAATATTTTAGATGAGACGAGATGCAAGTCTGGACATCTGTGAAAAAGCTTCATAGCTCATCGGATTCTTCGAGGATAAATAACGATTCTGAATTCTGTAGCTTGTTAAACGTTCTCTTGAGACGCCCCGGCCAAACGATGGGGCGGCTCCGTCACTGGCAACGCCTCGTCAGCGTCACACTGGAAGAAGCGGCGTGCGCCTTTGGCCTTAGATCCGGCGCGCAAACTCTCGCGGTTGGGGGTTTCCACAGCCGCCTCTGGGAGGGGGGGAAGCGTTTTGGTTTTTCGCCTCTGATCTATGACGCCCCCCCCCCCCCGTGTCTTTTATGCGGCCCGGTGGTGTCGCAGTGGCACCGTGACGAGGGTTGCCACCCCCACGGTACAAACAACCAGGACGTGTCCTGGGAAGCAGAAGAGAATGTCGCCCAGCACTGCAATCGGGCGTTGTCTTGAGTGGTGTATCGCGAGTTTCTTTACGCAGCAAGCTCAATCCTAAGATAACCAGGACAGGTGGCAACCCTAGCCGCGGTACCTGAGCTATCCGGTAGCGCTCGAGTCGTGGTGAGTAGTCCCCTCCGTGTGCGAACATCCGCCTTGCGGGAAAAAAAACAGAGGACCACTCCATTTCATACAGCCCTGCCCATTTCATAGACGGGACGGCAAACTTAAATTAGAAAACGTGGCAACAGAGCGGATTGCATTGGGTTTGGAATTGGCGGTGCTGTTAATAACTGTAGAGCCGCTGATTTTCTTCGAATGAGTAATTCGTGAGCATTACACAGAACTCGCACACAGAGCCACCCACTCTGCCAGAGTGATACTGCCTTGTCACAAACACCCTGAACCGCCACAGTCCCTGACTAAACCACACACCGGCCCCCTCTTCATATGCCACAGCAACAACCAGATTACCCTGAATGTGCCCGGTCTCGCCAGATTTTTGGAAGCTAAGCAAAAAATTAGCCTGGTTAAAACTTGGGTGGGAGACTCCTTTAGAATGCCAGCTGTTGTAGGCATGGGCTGTCAGGTGGCCAAGATTTATCAGTCCACCAATACGTTCTTAAATCTATCTGTGCAGAGCTTTGGGAGTTTCATAAGCATGGACCTTCTCTGGGTTCTCCTTTTTTCCTACCGCATGAAATTGAAGGTTGCCAAACAGAAGTGGCCAAACATCGCTATGTAGCAGCACTCGCCTGAAAGTCACAAAGACCTTTCCGTTTTTGCCCGGATGAAAGGTCAACCAATAGGGGCACACTCTGAACCATTGAGTTGTTTCGTACAAGCAGTCGTTGCGTTGCACCCCCCGCTCCATTCCACACGAAAGGCCTCAAAACACCGGGAGGAGAACCGCCTTCATTTGCAGCATGAGGCACCTCGCAGCATGGCGCTGAGCACACACGCGCTGTCTGCTGGCAGTCGTGTTCAGTCTGATCACTGGATCATGTGGAGCCCATTTGTGAATCCACTGCGGGTGAAGCCCCCCCCCCCCCACACGCTGTGGCGGTTGAGTGTATTTGACCATACTTCACCATGCTGCTCGGTGTGGATTGATGAAAGCGGGAAACATAGACGTGGGAGCATAGAAGTACGATACAACAGTGAATTTTACACGTATGTTTTCGTGACCAATATCCATAATAGAGGGTGTTTTGGTTTAGATCGCGTAAATATAAATGTGTCGTTAAACCCGCCACCGCCTGACGCATTAAATTAGTAAGGTTTAAACCCGCAACATTTACACTGGATTTACTCTCCAACACACCAGTGCGTTCTACTAGTAACGAATTGACATGTTTTGTTTCCGTGACAAACCTTAATAATTGGCTGTCGGTTTAACGACACTTTTGTACGCGATCTACCCCAAAACAACCTCTTGGACAACCGTGAGTGTTGCTGTACTACTGTCTGCTGCCCACCACGTATTTCTGCAGCAGCCTATAACAACTGTTTATGCACACAGTAGTCACCCATCCAAGCACTATCCAGGGTCAACCCTCCTCAGCTTCAGAGGTCTGATGAGATCGGGTGCGTTTTCCGTAATTTGCTTGTGGGCAATTTAAATTTTGAGAATAAGAACAAAATGCAGCCTGGGATCCAAACATTTGCAGACTACAGCAGAGAAATAATTCCCTTCCTGCAAAAGTGTGGACAGTTGAGTGCTGAATGTTGTGAAGTGTCGGTGTTTGCCATGGCTCGTCATGGACCCATGTTGATGCTCTTCTCTCTTGTATGGATGTCTGTTCTCCCATCTTCCCTTCAGCCTCATGGACGACGTTTGCACGCGTCCCTCTTCTGCTGTGGTCTCTTCTGAGCGATGGGTGCCAGCTGGAGTCAAACACCGGCCTCTTTCTCGCATCGCTCACTCCCTCATCTTTACATCCTTCCGCTCTTGTCTGTCCATCGCCTCACCTTCTTGGCATCTTTGTCATTTCAGTCTATGACATCCGGGGCTTAATGTCTCACTAAATATGTTCTGGGTTGCTTGTAGGCTGGAGTTGGTGGCACTTGACTCGTAGCCAATAACAGGCAGGCAGCGAGAGGGAGACTGCGGGAGGCGGTACTGGATGTGGTGCGCCGTAGTTTGGTAGCGGCGTTGTTGGCGGCTGGGTGCGATGCCTCCCAAACGCCACAGCCAATCGGGTGCCCGGGACAGCGCTCGGCTCTTTTGGCACCCCGAGCTTGGCAGTGGAAATTCCACATTATTCTGGCCGAGACCTCGCAACGTGAAATTCAACTTTTGCAATTGTGAGTCACACGCCTGGACTGTGTCAGCTGCCCGATAGAATGTCCGTGTGTTAGACCAATCGTGGACAGGTGTGGCCTGTGTCGCAAGTTGGCATGGTTTTACTCTCTGATCGAGCTCCAGGATGCCTGCGTGTGAGGACGTTGGGACTCGTTTTGTTGACCCCGAAGTCCACACCGGGGTGCTCCGGGTTGTACCTCCTATGTTGTACCAGCGCTGCTTATCACAAATATTCATGCTCCTGTCTTTGAAGCCGCGCTTGAATCTGCATGATGCGTTCCATTTCCTGTGCGTACGTAGACTTCCGATTCGCACAGTTGGCTACGTACGGTGAGAAAGAAGTTTAACGTACAGGCACGTTGTTTGACATTGTTGCGCCGTCTCCTGAGTCTCAGAGTTGTTCAGCCGGATCCACACCTGGGCGATAATTTGCGCAACGCTGTTGCATGCAACTAAATCGCTTATATATGGAAAAGTGGCGACGGACTCACTTTCCAGCATCGACCCGCTCAGCGATCCGGGGTGACCTCTTTCATCACGAGCTCCACGTTTGTGAACTCTGCCGTTGTTTTCTTGTTGCGTGATTTGTTGTTGCCCAACTACAGCGGTGCTCACTCGCATGTGGACAGATCCCATTGCATTTTAAACCTCTCACCTCTCTGCGTTGTTATTGATTTCCTGCCGAGGCTAAGTGGCTTACCTTCTTCCTTTGCACCTGATATATATTTATACATTTACACCCCCCCCCCAAAAAAAACCTGTTCTAAATATCGTTATTTTATTTATATGTTCAAAGCACGCGTACGGGAGCTCTACGTGTAACAAATTGCACTGGCGTGGCGGGTTTGTGGTACTTTTGTATTCGTTATACAATAAGCAATACAATCAAAACATGTTCCAAAAGCCAAATACTTCAGGAGTCCTTCAAAGTGAAAGTCCACTGTTGAACTGCCCTTGTGGTGCATCATCTGTTTAGTTCTACCCCAGCTCTAGTTTTTACAAAATAGAAGTGTCTTGTGTAAAAGAATTAAGAGACTTGGTCAACGATATGAAGGAATTGTATAAGTTTGTCCGTGAAAGTCCATTGAATGCTGATTACTTTTACCCCGTGCACATGCGTTTATCTTTTATATCTGTTCTGCGATAACTTGAAAATAATGCAATAAAATGTTAAACTGTTGACCAGATGCGAATGTTTGGACTCCTCTATTGGGCACGTGACCGTCCACCACCGGTGACGGTGATAGTTGTGTTGCCTCCTCTCATTGGTTCCGCCTCGAAGCTCCGCTTGCCGAAAGTAACATTCGCGTGTACTTTGTTAGTGCCGCCAAGCGACGGGTCGCCGTCACGTCGACAGTGACTCGATCAGGGTGCAGCCCTGCAAGCCCCTGCTCACGTCACTGCTGCTGGACGGTGCCTTCCCATGGGAGGGAACTCGAAAGAGCCCCGTGACCCATTGCTCTTGGTCTACTCTTTCACGCTGGCTAGACATCTCGGAAGTGGTGAGAAGTAATCCACACTGTACCCCACCACACCCGACCTGCCTATCGATTAAACTTGTGTAATATGAGGATATATCCGGCTCACTGACGTATCACAACTCGTCATGGTGATTGGCTCTGCCGGTCCTGGTTTACAGCCAATGGGGGGAAGCCTGGGGGCATGGTCCTGACGTGATGGAAAGGTGACAGCTATAAGGATTGGTTCTGCTGGCTTTGGCCACAGCCAATGGGGAGATGAGTCAGGGGCGTGGTCCCGAGAGCTGACGAGGGAGCCTGGAAGATTCTATGCAGGCTAACGAGGATTGGCGGAAACGTACCACGTGACCCGGGTATTAAATAGGGGTGGAGACGAACGACACGTGGTCAGAACGGGAACTAACAGAGGAAGGGGGCCACGCGGGAGCGGGGCTCCGACTTGCCACGTGGCAGTGCATCTCTCTCTGTTTATCTGTCCTCACGCTGCCTATCAGCAGCGTGAAGTAACTAACATAAGTTGAATAAAAGACGGATTCCAGAAGTCGTCTCAACGAGCTTGAATACACTTGTAAGCTCCTGTACTGTGTGTGACTGGTAAGTTCCTGTACTGTGTGTGTGTGTGTGTGTCTGGTGAGCTCCTGTACTGTATGTGTGTGTGGTGAGCTCCTGTACTGTGTCTCTGGTGAGCTCCTGCACTGTGTGTGTGTGACTGGTAAGCTCCTGTACTGTGTGTGTGTGTCTGGTAAGCTCCTGTACTGTGTGTGTGTGACTGGTAAGCTCCTGTACTGTGTGTGTGTGTCTGGTAAGCTTCTGTACTGTGTGTGTGTCTGGTAAGCTCCTGTACTGTGTGTGTGTGTGTCTGGTAAGCTCCTGTACTGTGTCTCTGGTGAGCTCCTGTACTGTGTGTGTGTCTGGTAAGCTCTTGTACTGTGTGTGTGTCTGGTAAGCTCCTGTACTGTGTGTGTGTGTGACTGGTAAGCTCCTGTACTGTGTGTGTGTGTGTCTGGTGAGCTCCTGTACTGTGTGTGTGTGACTGGTAAGCTCCTGTACTGTGTGTGTGTGACTGGTGAGCTCCTGTACTGTGTGTGTGTGTCTGGTGAGCTCCTGTACTGTGTGTGTGTGTCTGGTGAGCTCCTGTACTGTGTGTGTGTGACTGGTAAGCTCCTGTACTGTGTGTGTGTGTCTGGTAAGCTCCTGTACTGTGTGTGTGTGTCTGGTGAGCTCCTGTACTGTGTGTGTGTGACTGGTAAGCTCCTGTACTGTGTGTGTGTGACTGGTGAGCTCCTGTACTGTGTGTGTGTGTGACTGGTAAGCTCCTGTACTGTGTGTGTGTGTGACTGGTAAGCTCCTGTACTGTGTGTGTGTGTGACTGGTAAGCTCCTGTACTGTGTGTGTGTGTGACTGGTAAGCTCCTGTACTGTGTGTGTGACTGGTAAGCTCCTGTACTGTGTGTGTGACTGGTAAGCTCCTGTACTGTGTGTGTGTCTGGTAAGCTGTACTGTGTGTGTGTGTCTGGTGAGCTCCTGTACTGTGTGTGTGTGTCTGGTAAGCTCCTGCACTGTGTGTGTGTGTGACTGGTAAGCTCCTGTACTGTGTGTGTGTGTCTGGTAAGCTCCTGTACTGTGTGTGTGTCTGGTGAGCTCCTGTACTGTGTGTGTGTGACTGGTAAGCTCCTGTACTGTGTGTATGACTGGTAAGCTCCTGTACTGTGTGTGTGTCTGGTGAGCTCCTGTACTGTGTGTGTGTGACTGGTAAGCTCCTGTACTGTGTGTGTGACTGGTAAGCTCCTGTACTGTGTGTGTGTGACTGGTAAGCTCCTGTACTGTGTGTGTGTGACTGGTAAGCTCCTGTACTGTGTGTGTGTCTGGTGAGCTCCTGTACTGTGTGTGTGTGTCTGGTAAGCTCCTGTACTGTGTGTGTGTGTGACTGGTAAGCTCCTGTACTGTGTGTGTGTGTCTGGTAAGCTCCTGTACTGTGTGTGTGTGTCTGGTAAGCTCCTGTACTGTGTGTGTGTGTCTGGTAAGCTCCTGTACTGTGTGTGTGACTGGTAAGCTCCTGTACTGTGTGTGTGTGTGACTGGTAAGCTCCTGTACTGTGTGTGTGTGTGTCTGGTAAGCTCCTGTACTGTGTGTGTGACTGGTAAGCTCCTGTACTGTGTGTGTGTCTGGTGAGCTCCTGTACTGTGTGTGTGTCTGGTAAGCTCCTGTACTGTGTGTGTCTGGTAAGCTCCTGTACTGTGTCTCTGGTGAGCTCCTGTACTGTGTGTGTGTCTGGTAAGCTCCTGTACTGTGTGTGTGTCTGGTGAGCTCCTGTACTGTGTGTGTGTGTGACTGGTAAGCTCCTGTACTGTGTGTGTGTCTGGTAAGCTGTACTGTGTGTGTGTGTGACTGGTAAGCTCCTGTACTGTGTGTGTGTCTGGTAAGCTCCTGTACTGTGCGTGTGGCAGTGGGGGTGGGGGCAGCGTGGGGACGGACGCGTGGCCGGGGAGAGCCCTCCACGTTCCTGCACAGGGCCGTGGTGGTTGCTCCGGTGACAGCTCCCGTCCCACAGATGCACCGAGCTGGGTTTGGTGAGTGTGTGCGCCTTATCATCGTTTACACAGGCAGTGTTGGGGCTCGTTTATCGCCACGCGTGGGCAGTGGAAAACTGCCCACAGTTAGAGAAGGGACGTCTCTGGTGATGCTCGCTGCTGTTGCTGTTTTTGTGGCAGTGGTGCACAAACACAACTAACAAAAAACCCCTCCACACTTTCAACAATCGCTACATTGTGACCCTAAAAGAAAATATGAGAGGCAGTTATTGAAAGGACGATGAGTTAAGTTGTGGCCAGGGAAATGGCCCTTTGACAGAGCACATATGAACAAGGATCATTGCCCGAAACGTCATCTTTTACATGTCACGTATAGGTTTTTTATTTTGTACAGCAATGTCGTCGATGAATGCGTTGCGTTTTTCCCCACAGTGATCGGCGACGGCTCATCAACAGAGACGCCCTGTGGCACGAGGCAGCAGTAGGCCACGATGGCTCATGCCATGCTGGTGATGCCTAACAAGTGTAGAGGAGTAGAATAGGGAAGTGGCGTCATGTGCGCTGTCCAGTGCGATGACGTCACGGGACGTGGTGTCATGCGCTCTGGGCGGCGCAATGACATCACAGCTCCTCTAGTATAAAGGGGGGACCCTGTGACGTAAGTGGGGTCATAGCTGGAGTCTAGGGTCGGAAGAGGGTGGAACGGGGAGCCAGGGTCAAGAGGGTAGGGATAGGGAATAGCACAGTGCCAGGGCTGGACGTGGCTGTGCTCCTCGGTCGGCCGTGTTGGCTGATCCCACGGCCGGCGCAGAGGAGACGGCACAGGGCAGCCGGCTGTGTCGGGACCCAGTGGGACCTAGCCCGGGATCCCTAACCCCTGGGAGTTGTATACCCTCGTGTATTGTTATATCTTTAGTAAACTTACGGCGAAAGCCCTTAACCGTCAAGCCGTCTCCGAGTGAGTCGTCGGGGACTTCTCAACACAAGGATGAAACCGGTGTACAGTTGTCTCCTTGCCGAATGCCGCAGCCGCCCAAAACTTACGTGGCGACAACTGTGACCGTTTCGAGTTGGCGGCTCGAGCGGCAGCGCGTGGCGGTGATGCCGCGTGGCGTGCCGGGCAGCATGGGAAGACTGGGGTCGTTGTCACCCCGCTGGGTCACCCCGGAGAGCCTCGCTCGGTCACAGCTCGTTTTTAAGAGGGCCCTGCCACCTCTTCGGAGTAGGGGATGTTGCTGCTGATCCTGCTGTTACGACTGCTGTGTGATCCCAAGTGAATTATTTGCAGGTAATGTTTCAGCACTGGGGTGTTTGATTCAATATAGGTTACAATGTGTCGTTAATTTAGCTATGGGAGGAAACCAGGACACCCGGAGGAAACCCTTGCAGAACAGAGGGAGAGAATACAAACTCCGCACAGAGTGGCATCTACGTAAGGAACTGAATCCAGGTGCTTGCTGCTCCACCCAGCTCTCCCGTCGCCACCGCAGACCTTGCTCTGCCCCACCCCCCACCTCTCTCTCCCCCCAGCTGCCCCACCCCCAACCCCCCCCCCACCTCTCTCTCCCCCCAGCTGCCCCACCCCCAACCCCCCCCCCACCTCTCTCTCCCCCCAGCTGCCCCACCCCCAACCCCCCCCCCCACCTCTCTCTCCCCCCAGCTGCCCCACCCCCAACCCCCCCCCCCACCTCTCCCTCTCCCCAGCTCTCCTGTCGCCAGTAAACAAAGCTCGCCCACTTCAAACAGTGTCGTTTCATTGTACAAACAATTCGAATAATTTAAAACGTGATAACCTGTGCAATTTTAGTGTGTGTGGTTTATTCAGCAGTGCTTCAGTCAAAGGTAAGTGTTGCATAGTGGATAGTCCTACCATGAAAACATTAAACGAGTTATGACATGTCACACGTGTAAAATACTTTTGGGATAGCCCGCACCTCCATATACCCCGCAGGGTCTTGTTTCGTTTGTAAAATTGGTATACCCCGCGGGTTATATGCGGGAAAATACGGTACTCGGGCCTCTTTTAAATGGCAGGCCGCCCCCACAAGCTGCAGCCTCCCGAAGTGGGGGAAACCCCCTTTCGAGGCACGCCCAGCGTGAGGCGGCCAGTTTACGCCGATGACATCAACAAGCCCCGCCCATCGCCCACCACCAAGCCCCGCCCATCGCCCAGTGGCACACGTGACAATGGAGGTGAGAATCTTGTTTGCAAGTAATCGATTAGTTGAACGATCGAAAAGCCCAGCATTAGTCACGGCCCACACTGGCTTTCGTTGGAACCCTTGACGACGCACGCGTGATCGTTGTGAGCGTATCGTGCGCCCACGGATGGCCACACAGCAAACTTAACCATTCACGCATTCCATTCACTCAGTCCTCCTACTGTCAACAAGACCCTCATTCCTCCAAGGAGTTGTGGGTTATCAAGTTCATCCCTTCAAGACACCCTTAAATCAACACAACGGTATACGGCAACTAAAACTCCTACTCAACTTCGTGCACCTTGTGGATTATTTCTCAAACGTATCCCCACCATTTTCCACTCCCCAACTCTCCCATTGTGGCATCGTTTTTGTCCCCCCACCCCCACCCCCTACCTCCCCGATCATCTGCCGGCGCCTGTGCTCAGTTCTGGCGGCTGCGCCGGAGATTGCGCCCAGCGGTGGGGATTTCGTCCTTGTAGATGCTGTAGTTCTTCATCACCGTGTCGATCCAGGGCAAATAGCGTGAGACGCGGGCGTAGATCCCGAACTTTCCCTTGCGGTTGCAGCCCTCGCCCCAGCTGATGATGCCGGTGGAGAACCACGTGTTGGCGTAGGGCGTGACGTGGGGGCCACCGCTGTCGCCCTGGCACGCGTCCGTCTTCGAGTCGCTGTAGCCGGCGCAAAACATGTTCTTGGTGATGGTGTAGCTGCTCGATTCCTTGCACCGTGCCATGTCCTGGTACGGCACAAAGGACGTCTGCAGCACTTCGGCCTGTGCACGGGGACAGGCGGGGATGCGCAACCAAATATAAATTGGAGAAAAAGAATCGCATTACAGAAGAATGAAAAAATAGTGGACAAACACAAGTCAATATTACATAAAATACATTTCTTGATAGCTGAATCGGCCAAATATTCACATGCATTCAGGGCCATTTTGTATATAGACGAGGACATGTGTCAAATGGGTGGGTGGAAGGTGGAGGTGGGTGGGAAGAGGTCACGGTACCTTTAACCTGCGCTTGCCCAGGATACCCCAGCCGCTGATGCGAGCCAGCTCCTCCTTGAGCACGTTGTCCGCAAAGTCCGGCTCGGGCAGGCAGGCGGGCAGCACGTACTTGTTGAACTTGATGGGCTCGCTCATCTGCAGCAGCGCGATGTCGTTGTCGTTGTTAGCGATGCTAAAGCGGTTATGCATCACCATCTGCTTGATGGATATCTGCTGCTCCGTGGGCTCGGACACCGTGCGGTTGTGCTCACCTAGGGACGGGGAGGGAGAGGGGTGGGGGGGCATGTAAGCAGCGAATTGGACGATGTGGTGCTGCGGTTCCAGACCTCTTGCATGGCGGTCCCTGGTCAAGACCGATGCCAACATTGCAGCCCAACGTCGGCAACTCCCCAAGCCGTTGCCGTGCCCAAGCAATCCTACGGCGCGGCCACGCCGCCGGATTTCATCACTCCACCTCCATGCGCGGACATGCTCTCCGGACGCGCCCCATTCGTCCTCATCGACGGCTTCCACTCTTTCGTAATTATTGACCGTCGGCCATCACCCCCTTGTAGCGATCAGCCCTGGCCCACCGACATTCTTTAGAAGTCGCGAGTGAAGCCACTGAATCTGTCCTTGGTTTGGACGAGACGCGATGCAGGGCGACTCACCGACGATGACGACCTCGGGCTCGGACGGGATGCAGTGGGCGGCCGTCAGGACCCACTCCCGGTTGAGGATGGTTCCGCCACAAATGCCCTCACCCTTCTTGTCCAGAATCAGAACCTGGGAACAGAGGCGAGGGCAAGACGATGAGGGAGCCTCGACCCCATGGGCTGTACCAGAATGCCTGGCAAGGTCACGTGATGCATGGCCCTTGTGTTCCTTAGTTTTTTAATGGAACGTCTTGAATTTGATCCAGCAGATCGGTGGTGAGTAAAAATTTTAGTTGGGGGTTGATTCAATTCCATCATCCATCTAGGGTTGATAAAAGAGTACCACTTTATATAGAAGTCGATCGTGATTGATCTATGGACAGATTAATATCTGCCATAGGAATGTGGAATTTCCAACACTGGCTCATGGCTGTAAACACCTGAAACTCAGCAAGTCACTTTGAATTTACGTGTAAAGGAGTTCCAGACCGGGTGAGTCTTGCAAGCGGACTTTAGTCCGTCTTCAGTGCAGCGCGTCGCGCTTCAGGGATTCACTCCGTTCAGGCACCACCCGAGCCTCTCCCCTCTGCTCCTCTCTCCCCGTCCCTTGCAGGACTCCCCCCAACTCTCCACCAATCCCTTTCGCTTGTCCGAACGGCATCCCAACTGACCCCTCATTTGCATCTTTCAAATGATTCTGATGACCAATCAGATTTTAATGGTTCTCCACCTTCCAATCAAATTGTGCGCCCGACGTCGGCTCCCCCTGCGACAGCTCCTCGCCAGTGAGAGTCGGGTGCTCTACTTGAGCCAACGAGCCCTGAGACCCGGGGAGCATTTTTTTAAATCAGGTCCGCCACTTAGCGCCCCTTCCATATGCATTGGAGCTGCAGAGTTTAACCCCACGGTGTACTATCTGCTGTTGCTGTAGTGTCTGCTCCTGCTGTTGTTGTGTACCTGCCAGGGACACTCCCCGAGGGGGCATTCTTCTCCCCCTGCGATGTGTAAGTCCGCCTCGGACCCCTCTGCAATGTAGCTGCTGTTGTCGGACACCGTGGAGTGAGGGGGCACGGGTTGGACCGGCGTTTCCACTGTGACGGATGAAGCCTCTCGCTTCGACCGAGGCTTCTGCACCTGGATTCTGCCACACGGGAAGGGCACTGCCCCCCACACCCCACAAGCACCATGCCGGTGCCCCCCACAAATGAACGTGAGACACGTTCACCGAGGTTTGACGTCTGGCCAACCCAAACCGATCTATCCAAGAGCAACCTCCAAGACCTCCCCAAGTCAAGATGTTGCGGCCATGCAACCCAAATTATGGACCATATAGTGAACTGCTGAAGTCTGCGCTCCTTAAACGGAGGAACAAAACTACCAAAACTCTCTCCTGGAGCCCTCTTGTCATGGAGAGCAGACCTCGACATCAAGCTCCTGAAGACATTGCTGCTGACATCATAGCAAGTATCGACTAGAGTAAAATCGCTACGACCGTGGTTCCTGTTCCCGTGAACTTCACCAATTGATCTCTACAGCGATGTTGAGGACGCGCTCGATCAGACATCTCACCCACCACACTGTGCCACCACCACACTGTAGATCACAATAACACACTCGCCCACTCACGCACTCACACATCCACGACACTGCAGGTCACAACAATCATCTTACTCCATACCACCGCTCTCCACATTGGAATTCCCTCCGACCATCAGCGTCTCTTCCCAAAGCTCCTATAATAATACTGTAATAACCTCGCTCCATTCGATTCAATAAACCCGTTACACTGTTAATTATTTGCAGGACCCACCATTGTGACCTCTACTTAAAATCCAATCTCACGTGACTTGCTGCAAGAACAAATCTACATTGGGCCCTGTTCAGTCATAAAGTCCTTATTGGAAAATATGTACTATACTTAGCTAATTCATTAACCTTATTGTCAAACTCAAGAAACCTAAGACGTCCATCTAATTGCCTTTTACCATTCCCAAGAGCAGTAATTAGAATTGGTGACACCAATACATTGGAACAACAACAACAACAACTTTGTTTCCTCCCTGAACATCGTAAATCTTCCTTCAAAACATAAAATCAAGCAGAATATTAGTGCTGGATACGACCACATTTGCTGGTGTGATTTGTAACTTTGAATTTTTAACCGTATATCGATGGTTACATTTTAATGTGTAACTTTATTGAGGAACTCTGTGTTGTCTTGGTGTGGTCTGGGACTATTGGTGTCGTTTTGCTGCGGATTCCTCCTGCAGTCTAAATAATGATTCTGACAACTTTGGCAGTGCTGTTTGTTGCTGACCGCTTGATGTTTTGGGCCCTATGGCCTATTGTGCTCATCAACTGTGACAAAAACAAACCCTGACCTTACAATCTAAACTAAATCTATATATTTTATAAAGTCGACAAGCTAAACACGTTACCTTGTCAGTTCATAACTTGACGTTAAATGCTGGTGCACGCACGACTCAATCCTATTTGTTTGGCCGAGTCGGGTGGTAGAGGGTCTAACGACGCAAACGTGGCCGGCTCATTGAGTGGCCCAAACCCGAACATTGACTGTGAGCCACCCCTCCCACTTTTCCCGCGCGTGGCAGCGGGCGGCTGGCGGCTGGCGGCGTTCGTTACCCACGGGCTGGCAGGACTTGCCGTCGTCGAGCAGTTTGTAGTCCTTGGCGCAGGAGCAGGAGAACTGCTCATCCGAGCCCTAGCAGAAGTGCTCGCAGCCGCCGTTACGGAAGATGCAGCCCAGCTTGGCTGCACAAGGGGGGGGGGGCGTTATTTCGCTCGTTCCCTTCACCCTCACTTTCGTTTTAATTCGCATCTCTGATGGTTTCGTGGGAATCGCTCTTCAACTTTTACTGGCGAGCGAGCCGGAGCGACAATCGGTCGGCGCGTCGTCGATTATATTTATGGGTCGCTCGCTTCCCGAGTTTATTATTATTTATTATTAGTCGTGTCACCCGCGGCAAAACACGACGCCACGGAAGTTGATATCGCAGAACTGCTTGCGAGATGCGGTGATGTGTGGCGCGTACAGATTTCGCAGGTGTTCCCATCATAGCCGCTGAGGCAGTCGCAGGTGTACTGGTTGATCTCGTCCTTGCAGACGCCATTATTCTTGCATGGGTTGGAGCTGCACTGGTCTCCGTCTGGGGCACGCGAAACACGGCACCACCATCACGTGCACTGTCACCGGCGGCGTTTGCGTTCACGTCCCGGCGCTTTGCGCGACCTGTGTCGTGCGGTTCGTCACTCACCGAAGTATTTGTTCCAGAATTCATTCTGGAAAAAGCACAGAGCGAAGGGCATCATTTGGTGTGGGGGGGGGGGGAGCGTGAGGAGGCGCGCGGCGTGGTCGAGCCGGGTCAGGGTGCGGATTGTGGGGCCTGCTGCCCATGGCACCTGTGTGTGTGTGAGCTTGACGGTCACGCATCCAAGCACTTTCCAGGCTCGGACCCTGATGACCTCCCCACCGAGGGACGATCACCGCGAGCATCCTGAGAGGTCTGGGCACGCGAGTGTGAGCACAGTCCGGGCTCGCGCCGTTCTCACCGCGAGGGCTCTGCTGTGCTTCACAGACGGCTGCAGAGTCCGCGGTGGGTCCACAACATGGGGCCATGCCGCTCTCTGGTTTAACCCAATGGAGTCATTTTCGAGTAATATTTTACGTTTGGCCCGCGACTCCGGCCTTGGGAAAAACGTCGCGGGATCGATTTCATCCGCTGCGACAAATCCCCGCGGCACCGACAAGGGCGGTTCGCTGGGGTCGAACCACCGCGAATCCCCGCGGCACACAAAACAACGACCCGCGGGCAGCGCGAGGCCCGGGGGCCGCAGCTCGGAGGCCACCGCCGCCCCTGGGGTGTCTCGGGTGGTGGCGACGGCGCGAGTTGGGCCGCGAGCAGATGGCAGCCGTCTCACCGTGGTGTCAATGTTCTCGAACACCTCGCGTGCCTCCTCGAAGCTGCAGCGCTCCTCCATGCACTCGCGCTCCAGGTTCCCCTTGAGCAGCTCCTCCAAGCCGTTGTTGGCGCGCCGCGCCCGCGCCAGGACGATCGCCACCTGGCGCCGCTGTAGGAACACGTTGGCTGTGTGTACGTGCGTGCGTGTGTGTGTGTATAGATGCATGTGTGTGCATACGTGCGTGTGTGTGTACGAGGAGCGGTAGTGTAGCGGTTAGCGCGCTGCGCTACGAATCCGGCGAACCGAGTTCGATTCCCGCTCACGGCTAACACCAGTGACGATTGTCTGAACCTGTCCTGGGCCTCCCCTAGGTCGACTCGGCCTTAAGTGAGTACCTGGTGTGGTGTGTAAACATCAGCACTGGGGAGACAAAGGCGACCGGGGGTTTTGCTGGCCACCCACCCCCTTGTGTGCCATGCTGGGCTTCATAGCTGCCAACATCCGTGAGTTGATCTGACAATCAGGAGCACAAAATCCGAGTGTGTATTTGAGGATGTAAGCGCAGCCCTGAAAGTGCCTATTCACACCACTGCTGCCCAGCGGCCTCCACCGGAGGGAGGTCTACTCGACTGTCCAGATTTATCCCAAGATCTAGGCGTCCCCACACTTTACCCCACCACACGTGACGTGCCGATCGACTGCGGGTACCAAATTTGTGCCGCTGGGTGGGCAGAGGCGGTGGGGGAGGGATTTGAGAAACTCGCCCCCATTGTTTCAACTGCCGCGCCGGGAGATGGAAGCGAACCCGGTCCCCCTTGGGGTTGAGTCCAGCACGCTGCTGACCGTCGTCCTCACGCACATAACCGTGTGTGAGGCGACGCACGCGAGAGGGCATGCGGGCCCAGCCGTGTTGTCCTGTGCGGTGCACACCAAACACAATGTGTCTTCACTTTTCTCAAGGTCAACTAATATTTACCAAACCCAAACACGGGCTACGGCTTGATCCGCGTGCAGGTCAGCCATAGAGAGTGAGACAGAGAGAACGAGGGAGCGAGAGAGAGCGAGGGAGCGAGAGAGACAGAGAGAGCGAGGGAGCGAGAGAGCCCCCCCACCAGTGGCACCACGGCTGGGACACGGGACGCGCTATCAGGACAAACACGCACCACGTGAGTGTGTGTGTCCACGACACTGTTTGCTCTCCTCGCTCTCTGTTTGACTTGGGACTTAGTCTCAACACCAAAAACATTCGATACCTAGTTCACATAAAACGTTTCTGACAAACAGCAACGATGCAAACGTTGAAAAATCCATTTTGGTTGCCATCATCAGCATCATCAATCGTCGAATTTATTTCCGGCTCAACTGAGCATCGAGGTGGTGACCCTCTCCTGCGCACAGCCCCGAGCCAGCGGTGGAAGTTCCACATTCACATAGCGGGGATGAGCCTCTGTCTACATGGTAACCGCTGTTGACTTTCCCACGAAGTAGTCTACACTTTATCGACCCCGAAGGGATGATGGGTCCAATCAACTCCCTAAACAGGATTTAACTCGCAACATGCAGATTTTTGACTAAACCCACAAACATGTATAAAAAGCATTCAGCCTTTGTACAATCTGCTAAAACAATCAGCAGTTCCTGAAGAACTGCATTGTGGCCCGCTTGTATTAGATCGCCACGAGAATAAATCTGAGAAAATGCGATCAACCAACAGCTGATGTGCTCACCACTGTGCCATCGCCTCACCCAAACCCTCATGGGGACAATGTGGATCGTGCAGAGTTTGAATACCACTGCGTCTCCAGACGTTGCACAAACACATGGCGTCGTGCACATCGCATAGACACCGAAACATCTAGAGGAGAGAGAGAGCCATCGGATTCTATTTGCATTGAGAGACAGAAAGATTAATGTATGGGAATATATGCAGGCTAATGGCATCATCTACACTGTTAGATCATACCATTAATAATAATAATGGTCAAAGATAATAATAATAATAATGTGTCAAGGATAATGATGTTGTGGATTAACGTGCGCCAAGGAGAGAAATTGTAAACACTTGTGGGTTATGGACAGCGGGGTCATATCAGGACAAGCAGGTGTTGCTGGGGGACAACGGCCGGAGAGAGACGGCTCGTTAGGTAATTATGGGATGCAGGGCAGTGATTGGCCGGTTGTTGTTGTCAGAGACAAGGTGGCACCAGTAAGTCTGGGGATGGGAGCAGGTGGTGGCGGGGTTCCGAGGGCGCGGGGCGTCGGGGGGACGCCGGTTAATTAATTGGAAATTAATGAGGACGGGGATAAATACGGGAGCGTGAGAGTGAGACGGGGTTGTTGTACTGGGAGCTGGACGGAGACGGTTGGAGCAGAAGAAGAAGAATAGGTTAGCAGTAGAGACGGAGACGAAGAAGATCTGAGAGATAGAATAGGGTAGCAGTGGAGCAGGAGAAGAAGGGATGAGAAAAGATAGGGTAGCAGTGGAACGGGAACAGAGAGAGCGACAGTTGGAGTAAGACAGAAGCCGAGGGAAAGCGAGACAGTCGAAGCCGAGACGGGCGAAGCAGAGAGGAGAGTCGGGGGAGAGAGAGACGGAGAGAGAGAGGGAGGGAACGGAGCGATCGAGGCCAGCGGAGTGCGGCGAGCGAGCAGAGAACGCGCTGGAGTCTTAGTTGTATTGTGCTGAGTTTGATGAAAACAAAGTGACGACAGAAAAAGAAGAAGTTGTCCGCGTAAAGTTCAGCACTAAATTTGGTGTCAGGAGTGACTGCCGAACCGCGCCGACATGTCGAAGAAATCGGCTAAATGAGGAAACGTACCGGCGGACTCGTCGAACGACAGCAGCGATGCAGACGTGGTGCCCCCGTCGGGGCAAGAGGTTGCCGCTCCCCCGGCGGACCTGGACAATCGGGTGCCTCCGGGGCAGGAGGGTGAACCAAGTGACGCAGAGACTCCGAGCGCGGCTAAAGAATGGAGGGTCGTCATGGCCCAGTGGGATGCCAAGCTGGCGACGCTCGCGGAGGCGTTTGACCGCTTCACAGTGACAGAACGAGCATCGCCGACGGTGTCGGGCCAGTCCCTGCCCGCTCCTCCACCACCGGTGGTGGCCAAAGACGCGGCCGCGACTCCCGCCACGCCATGAACGGAGCCGGACGCCGTTGAGGCGCCGGGGTCGCCACCCCCGGGTTCACTGCACCGGCTACATGTGGAGCGCTTCGAGGCAAAAGTTGGTGACTGGACGGCATTTTCACGGCGCTTACGAGCGGCGTATCAGTCGCTCGACTGGGTGGAGAGCGACGCGCTACGGACCCTGTCGACGGCCCTGGATGACGACACGCTGGCGGCATTCTACGGCATCCCTGCTAATGACCGCTCATCGCTGGCGGGGGCATTCGCGGCAATGCAGGACATATACGAGCCACGGTCAGTCGCCAAGAGGAAATTTCAGTTAAGGAAGCGGGTGGACATGGAGTCTCCCCTCGCTTACCGCAGCGCGCTGTTGGCCCTCGGCCAGGTGGCTTACCCGGCGATGGACCAAGCTGCTCTTGACTCTGGCCCAGGAGAAGCTGCTGCTGATGGCAAAGGAGTTGCGGGTCGTCCTTTCGCTTCCCAGCAACAGCGACGACGACATGTCGTCTTTGCAGATAGCCAGGAACATCCAAACCAATCTGGATCTCCGCGACGAACCGACGGCGGCGGTGGCGCAGCATCTGGTGGTGTGCGCCGGTGCGGCTGGGAGCCCGGAGGAGCTGGAGGAGCCGGGGTCGCTTGCAGGAGCGGCCGGATTGCCGCTCGCGAGCCTGCCCCGTCGTCCCGAGATGTACGGAGGTGGCGTGCAGCGGACGTGCTACGAGTGCTGGCGGAGAGGACATCTCGCCCGTGACTGCTGGCGATGCAAGGGCGCTTTATCAAGGGCGCCGGGCGACTACAACCGCGGATTTCTCCCGTTTCGTGGTCCACAGGCAGGTCGCGACACATTCAATACACGGCCGTTTCTTCTGCATCACTCATCCGCGCCACCTCACCCTGTAACCACTCATTCGTACGGGTCGCACGGCAATGTTGTATGGGGCGCGTTGGTACATTGCGTTTTGGGTGCCGCGCCGGGTTCATCGGATGTGATGGTGCTTGTTCAAGGGGTGGAGGTCTTTATCGATACAGGGGCTTCGGCGACCCTCATCTCTTCGCAAACTTTTCGCTCGTTGCCAACCTCGCCCCAGGCCTTGGAACCGGTTGATGGGCCATGTATAGCGGCAAATGGGGGTAGCCTGGGAATTTTGGGTCGCATGCTCGCAACAATTCAGATGGGAGAGGTGAATTGTCAGGAAAATTTCTTAAATTTTTGGGAACTCCGTCTAAATTTGCAACTGCAAATGCCGTGGTGCAGGCTGTGGTTAGTCGCACGGTGCGCATTCCGCCTACAACGCAGATGCTCGTGCTGCTGTGCTTGAAAAAGGGCCTGCCTTTGGAAAACCCGCTGGAGGGTATATTGCTAACACCTTCGAACGCTGTGTCACAGACACCCTTCTTAGTTGGGGATTTCACGATGATGCCGGCAAATTGCGACCCGTTTATACAGATTGTCAATACTGGGCACGAGCCCATTGTCATTCAAGAGGGGACTACGTTAGCGCATGCGATGGCGGCGCAGAACTCGGACGGGGGATGCACTGCCGCGGTGTGACGAAGAACTGGGCTGGTTACGGGATTTGTACGAGCAAAACCACGATTTGGCACCCGAGCAGCGGTCGGGTCTCCGCAAACTACTTTTGTAATTCAGGGATGTTTTCAGTTCGGGGAAGTATGATGTTGGTCGTACGTCCTCGTTGCATCATCACGTAGAGACTAGAGATGCACATCCGATTCGCCTAAATTCCCATCGTATGAGTCCGTTGGAGAAAGATTGTATTCAGCAAACTGTGGGTGAGATGTTAGAACAAGATATCGTTTCTCCTTCCTCCAGCCTGTGTGGGGCTCCCATCGTACTGGTTAAAAAACATGATGGGTCCCTGAGATTTTGCGTCGATTATCGCAAACTCAATAAGATTTCGGTAGCAGATGCGTACCCACTTCCGCGCATTTATGACTCATTGGACGCCCTGTCCGGCGCGAAATTTTTCTCGACCCTCGACCTCTTGTCGGGCTTTTGGCAATTGCCCCTGGACGAAGAGTCTAAGCTGAAAACGGCCTTCCGAACACCGCAGGGATTGTTCCATTTCAACGTGCTCCCGATGGGGCTACACTCCGCGCCAGCCACCTTCCAATGGCTAATGGAACTCGTATTGTCTGGATTGCAGTGAGAGTCGTGTTTGATATATCTTGACGATGTCATTGTTTTCAGTAAAGATTTTGAAGGGCATTTGCAGCGATTGCATGCTGTGTTTGGCCGGGTGCGGGACGCCAATTTGAAATTTAATCCCCAAAAGTGCCAATTGCTAAGGACGTCTGTCAAATATTTGGGTCACGTTGTTAGCGCATCAGGAGTCGCACTGATCCGGACAAAACAAGCTGTGTACGCACGTGGCCAGTGCCCTAAACGGTGTCGGAGGTGCGTAGCTTCGTGGGTTTTGCGTCGTACTACCGCCGATTTGTCATATTTTGCCACAATTGCAAGGCCACTGCATACATTGACCGCCAAGGGTAAGAAGTTCCTCTGGGGTGACGAGGAAAAGCGTTCGTTTGAGACGCTTCAGGATGCTTTAGCAGATGCGCCGCCGCTCGTATATCCGGATTTCACCAAGATGTTTATTCTCGACACAGACGTCAGTGACACTGGCATAGGCGCCATCTTGTCACAAAATATTGACGGGGTTGAAAGGGTTGTGGTGTACAGCAGCCGCGTGTTGTCCCCGGCAGAGCAAGAATATTGTGTGATGTGCAGGGAGCTGTTGGCCATTGTACACTTCGTTCATCTGTACCGACCGTACTTGTATGGCAGGGATTTCTTGGTCCACACTGACCACGCGGCGCTGCAATACTCTTTGCGGGTTGACCAGCCCTCGGGCCAGATGGCCCGTTGGCTCGAAATCCTACAGGGATACTCCTTTACGGTCCAACACAGGAAGGGGACGCGTCATTTCAACACGGACGCTTAATCGCGATTGCCTCAGCCGTCAGGCTCGTGCAGGTGTACTGAGGGTTTGCTGCGTTGCGGTCTGCCGCTGCAGGGCGTTCCGGCTATGGCCGCCGCAGCCTATTCGGACCCAGCTAATGGGGTCCCCGCCGAGGGGTCCGGCTTACTGGGGTTGTCGCTGGCTCGTTGGACGCGCCTACAGGTGGACGATTCCTTTTTGTCCAGAATGAAGCTTTGGGCCTCCCGCTCTAGAGGGTCGGAGGATCGCCCCTTCCTTCGGCTTATCGACGATCTCCTCGTGTGGTGGGACGTCATGCTGCAAAAATTCTGTATTGTTGTTCCGTTGTGTTTGAGGGGCAAGCTCATTCGTGACACGCACGAGAAGCTGATGCATTTGGGGGAGAAGAAAACCGCGTTGACCTTGTGTAATTATTTTTATTGGCCGGGTATGCAAAACGACGTTCATCTATTTGTTAAGTCCTGCCACGAGTGCGCGCGGCGGAAGGCGCTTGCGCAACCATATCGGGTACCGTTACAATCCATACGAGTCTCCCGTGTTAACGAAATTGTTGCCCTGGATATTTTGGGCCCGTTCCCCATCACCCCGTGGGGTCACAAATATTTGCTGGTAGGACTCGAGTACCTCACTCGGTGGCCTATGCCATTGCCACTGGCGGACCAATCGGTGGGGTCGATTGCCGAGGCTTTCCTGCAGGGATACGTCCTCGATAAAGGCGCCCCAGAGCACCTGCTCACCGATCAGGGCAATTTTATTCCTCCCGTCTACTTAAAGAAGTGTGTGACTCACTGGGTACGAAAAAGATTCGGACGTCCCTGTACCACCCGCAAACTGACGGGATGGTCGAGCGCCTGCACAGGATGCTAGCGTCTATGTTGTGCCAACAGGTTAATTCAGCGCAGACTGATTGGGACCTATACGTTCCGGCGGCCTTAGCCGCTTACAGGTTGGCTTTGCACGCCTCAACGGGGTATTCGCCATTCGATTTAATGTACGGTCGGGAACCAGAGGCCCCAGCCCTGGTCAGGTTGGGCGTGCAAGTGAGGGGGAAATCATCGGCGGTACCTGCCCCCATGCAGGTGGTATTAGACCGTCTGAAGGAGGCTAGAGAGGCCTCGTTGGATAACACCGCGAGACGGCAGGCTGCCAATGCTCCCCTGCACGGCACACAGTCTCAACGAGAGCCCTGGTGTGTGGGGGATAGGGCTTGGCTGCACTGTCCTATGGTGCCAGTGGGCACATCTCCAAAGTTCCATCGACCCTGGCAGGGTGCCGTTGAAATTGTGGAAACTCGTCGGGACCAGAGTGTATGAATTCGCTGCGGCAGGCGCCTATGGCATGTTCACCCGTCGCGTCTTAAGAAATTTGTGTCTCCATATGATGCGTCATCTCCCATCCCGGAACGGCCTGTATTGGATGTGTCTGACGAACCTGTGGTACGGCGGCATGGGAACGCACCTCAGCAGTCTGCCCTCCGTGTGCCTGCAGGACCGCCGCTATTGGCTCAGGAGAGGCTTTCTGGCAGGCTCTCTGGCCGTGTGCCAGTTGGCCAGCTGATGACCGTTGTCACGAGGGTGGGCACGCATCAAGGGTGGAACGCAGCCCCGTGTCAACGAGGGAGCGATGTGATGGACCGGCTGCTGGAACCCGCTCTCGAGGAAGGATTTTCCATTGAATTCGACTGAAGCGCTACTATACTGAATCCGTTGTTGGTGGGACTATAATTGTGTTGTTGGTTGTTGCAGGTTGTTCACCCGTCCATTGGTCGCACGTTAGGTTGCTTGTGCTTAGCCGGGACGGCTAATTCTTTATCACGGGGCGGGGGGGGGGGGGTGATTTAGTGGATTAACGTGCGCCAAGGGGGGATATTGTAAACACTTGTGGGTTATGGACAGCGGGGTCGTATCAGGACAAGCAGGAGTTGCTGGGGGACAACGGCCGGAGAGAGACGGCTCGTTAGGTGATTATAGGATGCAGGGCAGTGATTGGCCGGTTGTTGTCAGAGACAAGGTGGCGCCAGTAAGTTTGGGGATGGGAGCAGGTGGTGGCGGGGGCCGCGGGCGCGGGGCGTCGGGGGGGACGCCGGTTAATTAAGTGGAAATTAATGAGGATGGGGATAAATACGGGAGCGTGAGGGTGAGACGGGGTTGTTGTGCTGGGAGCTGGACGGAGATGGTCGGAGCAGAAGAAGAAGAATAGGTTAGCAGTAGAGACGGAGACGAAGAAGATATGAGAGATAGAATAGGGTAGCAGTGGAGCAGGAGAAGAAGAAGTGATGAGAGAAAGGATAGGCTAGCAGTGGAACGGGAACAGAGAGAGACAGTTGGAGTGAGACGGAGAAGCCGAGAGAGAGAGAGACAGTCGGAGAGAGACGGAGACGAGAGAGAGAGAGACAGTTGGAGAGAGACGGAGACGAGAGAGAGAGAGAGAGGGACAGTTGGAGTGAGACGGAGAAACCGAGGGAAAGTGAGACGGTCGAAGCCGAGACAGGCGAAGCAGAGAGGAGAGTCGGGGGAGAGAGAGACGGAGAGAGAGAGGGAGGGAACGGAGTGAGCGAGGCCAGCGGAGTGCTGGCCTCGCGAGCAAAGAACGCGCTGGAGTTTTGGTTGTGGACTGTGCTGAGTTTTATGAAAATAAAGTGACAACGGAAAAAGAAGAAGTTGTCCGCGTAAAGTTCAGCACTACAATAATAATAATGGTCAAGGATAATAATAATAATGGTAAAGGATGGTCATAACGGAGGGGCGGCCAGGGAGCGGAACGCGTCTGAGAGGACGTCCACCGAGGAGACGGAGCGATGAGATGAGCTTCTCGCGTGCACGAGCTGGATGGATCGATGCATAGCGGGACCATGAGAGGTGGCGGCTCGGGGAGGCCTTCGTCCAGCAGCGGATTGATCCTGGCTGCTGGCGAAGGTGATTGCGGGTCACGCGACGCGCACGCTCACTCACCGTGGCACGCGCTGGAGAGGAGCAGCACCGACCACAGGAGGCGGACGTTTCGGCCGCAGGAGGAAGCCATCGGTGTCCCAGCACTCCTCGCGTCTCCACACTTCTGCTCTCCTCCTCCTAGCTGATCCAGACTCGGGTGGCCTCCTCCCTCTCTCCCCTTCCCTCTCCCTGACCCGGGGGCCTCGCGATGCCAAATGCGGCTCGCCCCCTTTTCAACCGCTGCCTCGACTCTCGGCAGATAACGCGAGGACAGGGGGAGGGGGGCAGATTGCGGGGGAGAGGGCCCAGGGATGAGCAGTCTCACTCGGGGCTCTGGTATCATTTTTACCCTGCACAAGCGAGACGCGCCGAGCTAGGCTGGCGCGGCTCTTGAGGCGCTGGGCTGTTTTTTCACTGCAGTTCCGAGCCGTGCTGCTGATGTCACACGCGGTGAACGAGTGGAGACGCGTGTAGATGACGCAGTGAGGCTCTGTACTTACGGCGTACTGATTGACGTCAGGCAATGAACGGGTTATTAGCCCCACCCCTGGCCCTGCTGGGCCCCGAACCACATTCAGATGCCTTGGTGAGGCCGGTGTACCATGGTCTGGCTTGGCATGTCAAACATCCAGTGGAAAACTACCCGTACCAGGAAGGTCCCGTGCGAGCGCAGCTCGGATGTACCAGTAGAAAATTGTACGAACATAATCCCCAGGACCCATATGGTGTGGGGAGGCCCTGATCCAGCAGTAGAGTGGCTAAAGGGCTGCCTGTGTGCGCATGCATTAATTTACTACGCTTTCTATTGCTTGTGATTTTTGTCCAGTACAGAATTTAATATTAAAATGTTTTAGAGGTCCGTTAACTTACTCTAAACGTGTAACAACAGCTGCCGTTCGCCACTAAGTGGCGGTGACGTCACAATGGAGCCTGTGCCATGCGAGGTGCACTTTAGTGCCTTTAAAGTGTCGAAGGCTCGCTGGCAGCAGGTCACGGGACAGACCCAGGTGCCGTGGACTGACTAACTGAGATGACTGGCAGATGTATAAAGTCTGCTCCACACTGCCAAATAGCAGCGTTTTTTAGCTGCCCGGCGGTCTGTTCGTTGTTTTGTGCGTTGCTCCTCTGCCCTTCGTTGTTGCTCCACAGAGGCCGATCTTGACATCGCTGGTACCAGTCATCTACAAGTCCAATCAGCTCCACATAATTCTGTCACCTATCAGTCAATCTCTTCTCTCGGCCGTGCTGCACCTGTTATCCCCTTCTCTCTGGGTAAGCAGAAGCTGCTTTGGTATGCGGTGGCTGGGTATGCGGGCTCCATGTCCCAACCAACGCAGCCTCGCTTGCCGAAGGAGCTCACTGATGGGAATGTGTCCAGATATTTAAAGGATCTGTGAGCTCCTCACACTCCAGTCTGGTTAAACCCAGGAATGATCTAGGCAGGCCAGCCTGAATGGTTCAAACCGGCGCAAATGTTCCTTTAGAGGACTCCACGTTTCGCAAGGATAGAAACGGAAGCGTATAACTGGCCGAGAAGACCCAGAGCTTCGTATGGAGTGATAGACCAGGTAGCTTGCACACTGCGTTATGCAGCTGATGACAAGACAATGCCGCTTGGTTGATTTGGAGTGAGACCTCGGCTGCCAAACCGGAGTCAGTCATAAGCAAACTGCCGAAGTACTAAAAAGTATCCACTCTCTCCACAACTGCCCCGTCACTCATGGGGAGAGGATTAATGGGAGATAGTGAGGACCCATCTCTAAGTCGCACGCTGTCGGTTCAGCAGTAGCATCTCCAACTCCTTCACAAAGTGGACAGCAATTGCCAGATCATCCACATACATAATGGTCGACATAGGCTAACCACTGCACTGGCTGTGAGTGTAGGGCAGTACAGCAAGAGGCTCATACGAAACATCAAGACTGGTGACCTTTGACAAATGTTGGCGCTCGGAGAACCCAAAGGTTTCTTGGTCTCACGGCAAAGTTGCTGAGTTGGCAATGATGTCAATGGCAGGGTTATGGTCCCCGTGGGACAGGTCCCACTCCGGTTCCTCTCGGATGGGGGGGGGGGGAAATCCCCTTTCGAGGCACGCCCAGCGTGAGGCGGCCAATTTACGCCGATGACATCAACAAGCCCCGCTCATTGCCCAACACCAAGCCCCGCCCATCGCCCAGTGGCACACGTGACAATGGAGGTGAGAATCTTGTTTTCAAGTAATCGATTAGTTGAACGATCGAAGAGCCCAGCATTAGTCACGGCCCACACTGGCTTTCGTTGGAACCCTTGACGACGCACGCGTGATCGTTGTGAGCGTATCGTGCGCCCACGGATGGCCCCACAGCAAACTTAACCATTCACGCATTCCATTCACTCAGTCCTCCTACTGTCAACAAGACCCTCATGCATCCAAGGAGTCGTGGGTTATCAAGTTTATCCCTTCAAGACACTTGTTTAAATCAACACAACGGTATACTAATCTTGATTTGAAGCTTTCGTGACCAAAGAGTATACAACGGTATTCGGCAACTCAACTTCATGCACCGTGTGGATTATTTCTCAAACGTATCCCCACCATTTTCCACTCCCCAACTCTCCCATTGTGGCATCGTTTTTGTCCCCCCACCCCCACCCCCGACCTCCCCGATCATCTGCCGGCGCCTGTGCTCAGTTCTGGCGGCTGCGCCGGAGATTGCGCCCAGCGGTGGGGATTTCGTCCTTGTAGACGCTGTAGTTCTTCATCACTGTGTCGATCCAGGGCAAATAGCGTGAGACGCGGGCGTAGATCCCGAACTTTCCCTTGCGGTTGCAGCCCTCGCCCCAACTGATGATGCCGGTGGAGAACCACGTGTTGGCGTAGGGCGTGACGTGGGGGCCACCGCTGTCGCCCTGGCACGCGTCCGTCTTCGAGTCGCTGTAGCCGGCGCAAAACATGTTCTTGGTGATGGTGTAGCTGCTCGATTCCTTGCACCGTGCCATGTCCTGGTACGGCACAAAGGACGTCTGCAGCACTTTGGCCTGTGCACGGGGACGGGCGGGGATGCGCAACCAAATATAAATCGGCGAAAAAAGAATCGCATTACAGAAGAATGAAAAAATAGTGGACAAACACAAGTTAATATTAAATACAATTCATTTCTTGATAGCTGAATCGGCCAAATATTAACATGCATTCAGGGCCATTATGTATATAGACGAGGACATGTGTCAAATGGGTGGGTGGAAGGTGGAGGTGGGTGGGAAGAGGTCACGGTACCTTTAACCCGCGCTCGCGCAGGTAACCCCAGCCGCTGATGCGAGCCAGCTCCTCCTTGAGCACGTTGTCCGCAAAGTCCGGCTCGGGCAGGCAGGCGGGCAGCACGTACTTGTTGAACTTGATGGGCTCGCTCATCTGCAGCAGCGCAATGTCGTTGTCGTAGGTGGCGTTGCTAAAGCGGTTGTGCATCACCATCTGCTTGATGGATATCTGCTGCTCCGTGGGCTCGGACACCGTGCGGTTGTGCTCACCTAGGGACGGGGAGGGAGAGGGGTGGGGGGGCATGTAAGCAGCGAATTGGACGATGTGGTGCTGCGGTTCCAGACCTCTTGCATGGCGGTCCCTGGTCAAGACCGCTGCCAACATTGCAGCCCAACGTCGGCAACTCCCCAAGCCGTTGCCGTGCCCAAGCAATCCTACGGCGCGGCCACGCCGCCGGATTTCATCACTCCACCTCCATGCGCGGATGACCCCGCCGGGCGCGCCCCATTTGTCATCGTCGACGGCTTCAGCTCCTTCGTAATTATTGACCGTCGGCCATCACCCCCTTGTAGCGATCAGCCCTGGCCCACCGACATTCTTTAGAAGTTGCGAGTGAAGCCACTGAACCTGCCCTTGGTTTGGACGAGACGCGATGCAGGGCGACTCACCGACGATGACGATGTCGGGCTCGTACGGGATGCAGTGGGCGGCCGTCAGGACCCACTCCCGGTTGAGGATGGTTCCGCCACAAATGCCCTCACCCTTCTTGTCCAGAATCAGAACCTGGGAAAAGAGGCGAGGGCGAGACGATGAGGGAGCCTCGTCCCCATGGGCTGTGCCAGAACGCTTGGCAAGGTCACGTGATGCAGGGCCCTTGTGTTCCCTAGTTTTCCAATGGAGCGTCTTGAATTTTATCCAGCAGATCGGTGGTGAGTAAAAATTTTAGTTGGGGGTTGATTCAACTCCATCATCCCTCTAGGGTTGATAAAAAGAGTACCACTTTGTGGAGAAGTCGATCGTGATTGATTTATGGACAGATTAATATCTGCCATAGGAATGTGGAATTTCCAACACTGGCTCATGGCTGTAAACACCTGAAACTCAGCAAGTCACTTTGAATTTACGTGTAAAGGAGTTCCAGACCGGGTGAGTCTTGCAAGTGGACTTTAGTCCGTCTTCAGTGCAGCGCGTCGCGCTTCAGGGATTCACTCCGTTCAGGCACCACCCGAGCCTCTCCCCTCTGCTCCTCTCTCCCCGTCCCTTGCAGGACTCCCCCCAACTCTCCACCAATCCCTTTCGCTTGTCCGAACGGCATCCCAACTGACCCCTCATTTGCATCTTTAAAATTATTCTGATGACCAATCAGATTTTAATGGTTCTCCACCTTCCAATCAAATTGTGCGCCCGACGTCGGCTCCCCCTGCGACAGCTCCTCGCCAGTGAGAGTCGGGTGCTCTACTTGAGCCAACGAGCCCTGAGACCCGGGGAGCATTTTTGAAAATCAGGTCAGCCACTTAGCGCCCCTTCCATATGCATTGGAGCTGCAGAGTTTAACCCCACGGTGTACTATCTGCTGTTGCTGATGCTGCAGTGTCTGCTGCTGATGTTGTTGTGTACCTGCCAGGGACACTCCCCGAGGGGGCATTCTTCTCCCCCCGCGATGCGTAAGTCCCCCTCAGACCCCTCTGCAATGTAGCTGCTGTTGTCGGACACCGTGGAGTGAGGGGGCACGGGTTGGACCGGCGTTGCCACAGTGACGGATGAAGCCTCTCGCTTCGACCGAGGCTTCTTCACCTGGATTCTGCCACACGGGAAGGGCACTGCCCCCCACACCCCACAAGCACCATGCCGGTGCCCCCCACAAATGAACGTGAGACACGTTCGTCGAGGTTTGACGTCTGGCCAACCCAAACCGATCTATCCAAGAGCAACCTCCAAGACCTAGTCAAGATGTTGCGGCCATGCAACCCAAATTACGGACCATATAGTGAACCGCTGAAGTCTGCACTCCTTAACCTGAGGAGCAAAACTACCCAAACATCATAGCAAGGATCGACTCGAGGAGTAAAATCGCTACGACCGTGGTTCCTGTTCCCGTGAACTTCACTCGTTGATCCCTACAGCGATGTTGAGGACGCACTCGATCAGACATCTCACCCACCACACTGTGCCACCACAACACTGTAGATCACAGTAAAACACTCGCCCACTCACGCACTCACGCACTCACACATCCACTCACGACACTGCAGGTCACAGCAATCGTCTTTCATCTTACTCCATACCACCGCTCTCCACATTGGAATTCCCTCCTACCATCAGCGTCTCTTCCCAAAGCTCCTATAATAATACTGTAATAACCTCGCTCCATTCGATTCGATAAACCCGTTACACTGTTTATTATTTGCAGGACCCACCATTGTGATTTCTACTTAAAATCCAATCTCACATGACTTGATTCAAGAACAAATCTACATCGGGCCCTGTTCAGTCATAAAGTCCTAATTCGAAAATATGTACTATACTTAGCTAATTAATTAACCTCATTGTCAAACTCAAGAAACCTAAGACGTCCATCTAATTGCCTTTTACCTTTCCCAAGAGCAGTTATTAGATTTGGTGACACCAATACATTGGAATAACAACAACAACTTGGTTTCTTCCCTGAACATCGTAAATCTTCCTTCAAAACATAAAATCAAGCAGAAGATTAGTGCTGGATACGACCACATTTGCTGGTGTGATTTGTAACTTTGATTCTTAACCGTATATCGATGGTTACATTTTAATGTGTAATTTTATTGAGGGACTCTGTGTTGTCTTGGTGTGGTCTGGGACTATTGGTGTCGTTTTGTTGCGGATTCCTCCTGCAGTCTAAATAATGATTCTGTTTGTTGCTGACCGCTTGATGTTTTGGGCCCTATGGCCTATTGTGCTCATCAACTGTGACAAAAACAAACCCTGACCTTACAATCGAAACTAAAAAGTCGACAAGCTAAACACGTATCCTTGTCAGTTCATAACTTGACGTTAAATGTTGGTGCACGCACGACTCAATCCCATTTGTTTGGCCGAGTCGGGTGGTAGAGGGTTTCAAGACGCAAACGTGGCCGGCTCATTGAGTGGCCCAAACCCGAACATCGACTGTGAGCCACCCCTCCCACTTTTCCCGCGCGTGGCAGCGGGCGGCTGGCGGCGTTCGTTACCCACGGGCTGGCAGGACTTGCCGTCGTCGAGCAGTTTGTAGTCCTTGGCGCAGGAGCAGGAGAACTTCTCGTCCGAGCCCTGGCAGAAGTGCTCACAGCCGCCGTTACGGAAGCTGCAGCCCAGCTTGGCTGCACAGGGGGGGGGGGGAGGGGGGGCGTCATTTCGCTCGTTCGCTTCACGCGCACTTTCGTCTTAATTCGCATCTCTGATGGTTTCGTGGGAATCGCTCTTCAACTTTTACCGGTGAGCGAGCCGGAGCGACAATCGGTCGGCGCGTCGTCGAACGCCGGCACGCGCGATGGTTGAGTGCGATCGGATGCGTCGGGTAGCTACGGTCATTCACAACGTGGCCTGACCCGAACATCGATTATATTATTGGTTCGCTCGCTTCCCGAGTTTATTCTGCGTCGTGTCGCCCGCGGCATAACACGACACCGCGGAAGTTGATATTGCAGAACCGCTTGCGAGGTGCGGTGATGTGCGGTGCATACAGATTTCGCAGGTGTTCCCATCGTAGCCGCTGAGGCAGTAGCAGGTGTACTGGTTGATCCCGTCCTTGCAGACGCCATTATTCTTGCACGGGTTGGAGCTGCACTGGTCTCCGTCTGGGGCACGCGAGACACGGCACCACCATCACGCGCACCGTCACCAGCGGCGTTTGCGTTCACGTCCCCGAACTGTGCCATGCGGTTCGTCACTCACCCGAGTATTTGTTCCAGAAGTCATTCTGGAAAAAAGCACAGAGCGAAGGGCATCATTTGGTGTGGGGGGTGGGGGGGGCGTGAGGAAGCGGGTCAGGGTGCGGATTGTGGGGCCTGCTGCCCATGGCACCTGTGTGTGTGTGAGCTTGACGGTCACGCATCCAAGCACTTTCCAGGCTCGGACCCTGATGACCTCCCCACCGAGGGACGATCACCGCGAGCATCCTGAGAGGTCTGGGCACGCGAGTGTGAGCACAGTCCGGGCTCGCGCCGTTCTCACCGCGAGGGCTCTGCTGTGCTTCACAGACGGCTGCAGAGTCCGTGGTGGGTCCACAACATGGGGCCATGCCGCTCTCTGGTTTAACCCAACGGAGTAATTTTCGAGTAATATTTTACGTTTGGCCCGCGACTCCGGCCTTGGGAATAACGTCGCGGGATCGATTTCATCCGCTGCGACGAATCCCCGCGGCACCGACCAGGGCGGTTCGCTGGGGTCGAACCGCCGCGAATCCCCGCGGCACACAAAACGACGACCCGCGGGCAGCGCGAGGCCCGGGGGCCGCATCTCGGAGGCCACCGCCGCCCCTGGGGCATCTCGGGTGGTGGCGACGGCGCGAGTTGGGCCGCCTCACCGTGGCGTCAATGTTCTCGAACACCTCGCGCGCCTCCTCGAAGCTGCAGCGCTCCTCCATGCACTCGCGCTCCAGGTTCCCCTTGCGCAGCTCCTCCCAGCCGCTGTTGGCGCGCCGCTCCCGCGCCAGGACGATCGCCGCCTGGCGCCGCTGTAGGAACACGTTGGCTGTGTGTGTGTGTATACGTGCGTGTGTGTGTACATACGTGCGTGTGTGTGTGGGGGAGCGGTAGTGTAGCGGTTAGCGCGCTGCGCTACGAATCCGACGACCCGAGTTCGATTCCCGCTCACGGTTAACACCGGTGACGATTATCTGAACCCGTCCTGGGCCTCCCCTAGATCGACTCGGCCTTAAGTTAGTGCCTGGTGCGGGTTGTAAACATCAGCACTGGGCTTCATAGCTGCCAACATCCGTGAGTTGATCTGACAATCGAGAGCACAAAATCCGAGTGTTTTTGAGGATGTAATCGCAGCCCTGAAAGTGCCTACTCACACAACTGCTGTCCAGCGGCCTCCACTCGACCACACTGTCCAGATGTATCCCAAGATCTGGGCGTCCCCACACTTCACCCCACCACACGCGACCTGCCGATCGACTGCGGGTACCAAATTTGTGCCGCTGGGTGGACAGAGGCGGTGGCGGAGGGATTTGAGAAACTCTCCCCCATTGTTTCAACTGCCGCGCCGGGAGATGGAAGCGAACCGGTTCCCCTCGGGGTTGATTCCAGCACGCTGCCGACCGTCGTCCTCACGCACAGAACCGTGTGTGAGGCGACGTACGCGAGAGGGCACGCGGGCCCAGCCGTGTTGTCCTGTGCGGTGTCTTCACTTTTCTCAAGGCCAACAAATATTTACCAAACCCAAACACGGGCTACGGCTATATCTGATCCGCGCGCAGGTCAGCGAGGGAGCGAGAGAGGGAGCGAGAGAGTGAGAGCGAGAGAGAGTGAGAGAGAGCGAGAGAGAGTCCCCCCCAGTGGCACCACCGCTGGGACACTGGACGCGCTATCAGGACAAACACGCACCACGTGAGTGTGTGTGTCCACGACACTGTTTGCTCTCCTCGCTCTCTGTTTGACTTGGGACTTAGTCTCAACACCAAAAACATTCGATACCTCGTTCACATAAAACGTTTCTGACCAAGAGCTACGATGCAAACGTTGAAAATCCATTTTTGGTGCCATCATCATTAATCGTCGAATTTATTTCCGGCTCAACAGAGCATCGAGGTGGTGACCCTCTCCTGCGCACAGCCCCGAGCCAGCGGTGGAAGTTCCACATTCACATAGCGGGGATGAGCCTCTGTCTACATGGTAGCCGCTGTTGACTTTCCCACGTAGTGGTCTACACTTTATTGACCCCGAAGGGATGATGGGTCCAATCAACGCCCTACACAGGATTTGAACTCGCAACATGCAGATTTTTGACTCAACCCACAAACATGTGTAAAAAGCACACGGCCTTTTTACATTCTGCTAAAACAATCAGCAATTCCTGAAGAACTGCATTGTGGTCCGCTTGTATAGATCGCACGAGAATAAATCTGAGAAAATGCGATCAACCAACAGCTGATGTGCTCACCACTGCGCCATCGCCTCAACCAAACCCTCATGCGGACAATGTGGATCGTGCAGAGTTTGAATACCACTGCGTCTCCAGACGTTGCACAAACAAACGGCGTCGTGCACATCGCATAGACACCGAAACATCCAGAGGAGAGAGAGAGCCATCGGATGCTATTTGCATTGAAAGACAGAAAGATGAACGTATGGGAATATACGCAGGCTAATGGCATCATCTAATCTGTTCAGAGAAGCGAGTGAGGCTTGGACAGGGCGCGTCGCGGCTCGAAGGGACAATGGGGGGTGGTCAGAGATCGTAATAATAATAATGATTGTCTAGGATGATCATAACGAAGTGGCGGCCAGGGAGCGGAACGCGTCTGAGAGGACGTCCACCGAGGAGACGGAGCGATGAGATGAGCTTCTCGCGTGCACGAGCTGGATGGATCGATGCATAGCGGGACCGTGAGAGGTGGCGGCTCGGGGAGGCCTTCGTCCAGCAGCGGATTGATCCTGGCTGCTGGCGAAGGTGATTGCGGGTCACGCGACGCGCACGCTCACTCACCGTGGCACGCGCTGGAGAGGAGCAGCACCGACCACAGGAGGCGGACGTTTCGGCCGCAGGAGGAAGCCATCGGTGTCCCAGCACTCCTCGCGTCTCCACACTTCTGCTCTCCTCCTCCTCCTCCTAGCTGATCCAGACTCGGGTGGCCTCCTCCCTCTCTCCCCTTCCCTCTCCCTGACCCGGGGGCCTCGCGATGCCAAATGCGGCTCGCCCCCTTTTCATCCGCTGCCTCGACGCTCGGCAGATAACGCGAGGACAGGGGGAGGGGGGCAGATTGCGGGTGAGAGGGCCCATGGATGAGCAGTCTCACTCGGGGCTCTGGTATCATTTTTACCCTGCACAAGCGAGACGCGCCGAGCTAGGCTGGCGCGGCTCTTGAGGCGCTGGGCTGTTTTTTCACTGCAGAAACCGAGCCGTGCTGCTGATGTCACACGTGGTGAACGAGTGGAGACGCGTGTAGATGATGCAGTGAGGCTCTGTACTTACGGCGTACTGACTGACGTCAGGCAATGAACGGGTTATTAGCCCCACCCCTGGCCCTGCTGGGCCCCGAACCACATTCAGATGCCTTGGTGAGGTCGGTGTACCATGGTCTGGCTTGGCATGTCAAACATCCAGTGGAAAACTACCTGTACCGGGAAGGTCCCGTGCGAACGCAGCTCGGATGTACCAGTGGAAAAGTGTGTCAACATAATCCCCATGACCCACACGATGTGGGGAGGCCCTCATCCAGCAGTGGAGTGGCTAAAGGGCTGCCCGTGTGCGCATGCATTAATTTACTACGCTTTCTATTGCTTGTGATTTTTGTCCAGTATTTAATATTAAAATGTTTTAGAGGTCCGTTAACTTACTCTAAACGTGCAACAACAGCTGCCGTTCGCCACTAAGTGGCAGTGACGTCACCATGGTGCCTGTGCCATGCGAGGTGCACTTTGAGGCCTTTAAAGTGTCGAAGGCTCGCTGGCAGGAGGTCACGGGACAGACCCAGGTGCCGTGGACTGACTAACTGAGATGACTGGCAGATGTGTAGTGCTGATCTTTACGCAGACAACTTCTCCTTTTTCCGTCGTCACTTTTTATTACATAACTCTTTACATTCCACAACCGTGATTTTAGCACGTTCTCTGCTCGCTCGCCGCTCTCCGCTTGCCTCGCTCGCTCCGCTCCCTCCGTTTCTCTCCATCTCTCTCCCCGACTCTCCTCTCTGCTTCGACTGTCTCGCTCTCGGCGTCTCCGTCTCACTCTGACTGTCTCTCTCTCTCGGCGTCTCCGTCTCACTCTCTGTCTCTCATATCTTCTCTCGTTCCTGTTCCACTGCTTCTCCCCGACTGTCTCCGTCCAGCTCCCAGCAACAACTCCCCGTCCCTCTCTCACGCTCCCGTATTTGTAGTGCTGAACTTTACGCAGACAACTTATTTTTCCATCGTCACTTTATTTTACAAACTCAGCACATTCCACAACCAAGACTCCAGCGCGTTCTCTGCTCGCTCGCCGCGCTCCGCTGGCCTCGCTCGCTCCGTTCCATCCCTCTCTCGCTATATCTCTCTCTCTGTGCGTCCTGGGAGGCGGTCGCACCTGCTGGGCGCTCCCGTTTTCCCAGGTGTGTGGACGGAGGCCTGTGCTTCAGGGTATCCTGAGCCTGGCCTGAGGGAGAGAGTCTTCGTTCTTCTTTCTCGTTACGCCCTGGGGTTGCTGCTGCCGTTTTACTATGGCACAGTATCCCAGGCTGGAGTGTCTATCGCGGAAGAACGGCATCATATGCTTCCCTCCGCCCGAGATCGTCGCCGAGACCGTCGCAGCCGCTGTGGCCGCGCGCATCGGCCATGCGGGCCTCCTCGCCACCCAAAGGCAAGATCGCGGCGTGGTTGTGTACGTGACCCAGAAGAGTATGGTGGCACGCCTAGTGGAGACGGGGCTCGGCATCGGGGGGGAACTGTTTGTGCAGTGCACCCCATTCTCGACGCCCGCTGTCAGGGTGCTGCTCTCAGGTGCGCCGCCATTTCTCAAGGGCATAGATATACAACGAGATCTGCAGCGCTTCGGGACGGTGATCTCGAGCGTTACCATGTTGCCATTGAGAACGAAAGACCCAAAACTTGCACATGTATTGTCGCTCCAGCGCTAAACATTCATGAGACTGAAGGATGGTAACGCGGACCTAGATGTGACCCTCAAGTACACCATTGAGGGTTATGTCTATGTAATGTAGTAACTCGGCGGGAGACGACTTCACGGGTAGCACACTCTTTATTTCACCAACTTCGTTTCACAGGTGACTAACACTCACTGTAGTATCTCGGGTGACTAACACCCACTTGGTTACTCGGGTGACTAACACCCACTTGGTTACTCGGGTGACTAACACCCACTGAGCTACTCGGGTGACCAACACCCACTTAGCCACTCGGGCGACTAACACCCACTTAGCTACTCGGGTGACAAACACCCACTGAGCTACTCGGGTGACCAACACCCACTTAGCTACTCTGGCGACTAACGCCCACTGAGCTACTCGGGTGACCAACACCCACTTAGCTACTCTGGCGACTAACGCCCACTGAGCTACTCGGGTGACCAACACCCACTTAGCTACTCTGGCGACTAACGCCCACTGAGCTACTCGGGACACACCCTGCCGGGGTGTCCGTCTCGACTGTGGGTCCCCCAGTCCCGACCCACATGGGCGTCGGACCACGGGTCCCCCAGTCTCGCCTCCGAGCCACACAGGGCCCCGGTCCCTACAAGGACAGCGGGACTAGGGGTCTCGGGGCACTACGTCTTCAACTCCGTCTTCGATCTTCAACTGGTTAACAACAACCTCGAGTGCTCTCGCGCGTCCCCCTTTATACCCCACCTGCAGACGTCGCTGAGAGCACCCATCCTATTTGACCAATCACTGGGCGCTGGCTACGATCCTGTTTTCCCACATCCCAGCGCGCCTCACCACCCACGCCGCGCCGACCGTCATCCGTCACTCCTGGCGCGCGCGTCCACACCACGCCCACAACGCGTGCCCAACCCCGCACCCCGTGCCACCCCGTGATCCATCACTGTCACTGTCGGCGCACGTCAACACCACCACTACATCTACACCAATGTTTGCCTCCAGGGCCATGCCGCGGTGCTATGGGTGTGGTGGCGTTGGACACACCCGAAGAAACTGCCTGGCAAAAGAAAGTGGAAAAGCAGCTCAGCCTGCGCAAACAGCAGCAGCAGGGCGGGAGCAGCAGCAACAGGCGCCGTCGCCGCCACAGCAGTAGCAGCAGCGGCAGCAGCAGCAGCCGCCGCTGCCGCAGCAGAAACAGGAGAAGCAGGCGCAGCCGCCGCTGCCGCCGAGGCAGCAGCATAACAAGTAGCAGCAGCAACAACAACAGCACCAGCAGCAGCAGCCACAGGAGAGCCTGCGGCAGCTGCAGCAGAAGGAAGGTCTGCTGCAGCAGTAGCAGCAGGAGGGACTGCAGCAGCAGCAGCAGCAGAACCCCAACGACTCTGCTGCTGGCCACGCTCAGCCGGTGACTGACGACGGGGAGGATGATTTCACCATCGTTGAATCACGGAAGCGAAAGGCTAGAGGAGGCACTGCGGTGGGGGGGTGCGGTGGCACCCTTCCAAAGCGCACAGCCGCAGCCGAGGAAGACAACAGCAGCATCGACGAGCGGGACGACCGCCTAGATGCAGCAGCAGAACGTGGCGATGAGCCCGAGCCACAGGATGTGGCAATAGACAATGACAAAGCCAACCTGCCGGACGACGCCGAGGTGGACGGGCGGCCACCGGAGGGGGGGGGGGGGCTGGAGGCCACCGCCGTACCCGCCGGGGACACGGCGCTCGGGGGTGCCGGCCGGCCTACCTCCTCACCCGACGGGGTGATGGCTAGAGAGGCCACAGAAGAGAGCCAGCCCGAGCTCGAGGGAACCTCGAAACGGCATGGCTCGACAGAAGAGGCGGCAACCGAGCCTTACCCGGGCGCCAGGGGACTCAGACGACGAAGGGTCGGAGTCCGACGTCGATGAGAATATGAGCGAGAGGAGTTACTCGCATGTTAAGAAGGAGCGGGAATACGCACCCGATAAAATCCTCCAATTCCTCCAGAATACCTAGTGGGGGGTCAAACCTGAGGAGCATTTCCCCGGCGTGCCGGGTTTCTCAAAGACCGCGCAGATAATATATCGCAATCCGGCAGACTTCAAGTTCACCATACGAGAAGTCTACCGGTTGAAGGCGCTGATGCTAAAAGTGAAAAAGGGGTGCATTTCCCAATCTGAGTGCCCCCCCCTGCTGCTGATGTTGCAGCCGACACATAAAGCCATGGCCTCCTCCGGTGTTAGGATTTCGAGTCTAAATTGCAACGGGGCTCGAGGTGACAAAAGGTGGCACCGTATCTGTAGCTTTCTAAACGAGCAGAATGCAGACGTGACGTTTCTACAGGAAACGCATCTCGACGCCACTCTGCAGGCCCAACGCCAGCACCTTATGGGCAGCCAGGCCTTCTTTAGTCACGGAAGAGACAACCTCGCTGGGGTTGCAATCATGTTTGGCCCAAAGTTTCTCCCGGAGGGCGTGGTCTTCAAGGAGATCCAAGAAGGACACTTGATCTCTGTAGACTTTGTGTTTAATGACACGAGGCTGAGGTGTTTTAACGTGTACGCGCCGAGCAAAAGCCGCGAAAGGAAGCGTTTCTTCTCCGGCACACTGTGGGATGCCTTAGAGGCAAGCAGTGCGGACGAGGTGCTTACGGTCGTGGGTGGAGATTGGAACTGCACCCTCGACCCGGCACTCGACCGCAACAGCCCTGAACCCCCTAAATGCATCAGCTTCTCGTGCAACACAACGGAACAGCAATAGATATTTTTTGCAGTACGACGTCCTACCGCACGAGGAGATCCTCCGACCCTCTAGAGCGGGAGGCCCAAAGCCTCATTCTGGACAAGGAGGAATCGTCCACCTGTAGGCGTGTCCAACGAGCCAGCGACAACCCCAGTAAGCCGGACCCCTCGGCGGGGACCCCATCAGCTGGGACCGAATCGGCGGTGGCGACCATAGCTGGAACGCCCTGCAGTGGCGGACCGCAACGCAGCAAACCCTCAGTACACCTGTACGAGCCTGACGGCTGAGGCAATCGCGATTAAGCATCCGCGTTGACATGACGCGTCCCCTTCCTGTGTTGGACCGTAAAGGAGTATCCCTGTAGGATTTCGAGCCAACGGGCCATCTGGCCCGAGGGCTGGTCAACCTGCAAAGAGTATTGCAGCGCCGCGTGGTCAGTGCGGACCAAGAAATCCCTGCCATACAAGTACGGTCGGAACAGCTGAACGAAGTGCACAATGGCCAACAGCTCCCTGCGCATCACACGATATCTTTGCTCTGCCGGGGACAACACAAGGCTGCCGTACGCCACAACCCTTTCAACCCCGTCGATATTTTGCAACAAGACGGCGCCTATGCCAGTGTCACTGGCGTCTGTGTCGAGAATAAACATCTTGGTGAAATCTGGATATCTGAGCGGCGGCGCATCTGCTAAAGCGTCCCGAAGCGTATCCTCGTCACCCGAGAGGAACTGCTTACCCTTGGCAGTCAATGTATGCGGCGGCCTCGCAATTGTGGCAAAATCTGACAAATCGGCGATAGTACGACACAAAACCCACGAAGCTACGCACTTCCGACACCATTGTCGGCACTGGCCACGTGCGTACACAGCTCGTTTTGTCCGGATCCGTTTCGACTCCTGATGCGCTAACAACGTGACCCAAATATTTAACAGACGTCCTTAGAAAATGGCACTTTTGGGGCTTAAATTTCAAGTTGGAGTCCCGTACCCGGCTAAACACCGCACGCAATCGCTGCAAATGCCCGTCAAAATCTTTACTGAAAACAATGGCGTCATCAAGATATATCAAACACGATTCCCACTGCAATCCAGACAATATCAGTTCCATTAACCGTTGGAAGGTGGCCGGCGTGGAGTGTAGCCCCATCGGGACTACGTTGAAATGAAACAATCCCTGCGGTGTTCGGAAGACAGTTTTCGGCTTAGACTCTTCGTCCAGGGGCAATTGCCAAAAGCCCGACAAGAGGTCGAGGGTCGAGAAAAATTTCGCGCCGGACAGGGCGTCCAATGAGTCATCAATGCGTGGAAGCCGGTACGCATCCGCAACCGAAATCTTATTGAGTTTGCGATAATCGACGCAAAATCGCAGGAACCCGTCACGTTTTTTAACCAGTACGATGGGAGCCCCCCACGGGCTGGAGGAAGGAGAAACGATCTTTTGTTCTAACATTTCATCCACAGTTTGCCGAATACAATCCTTTTCCAGCGGACTCATGCGATGGGAATTTAGGCGAATCGGGGGCGCATCCCTAGTCTCTATGTGATGCCGCAACAGGGATGTACGACTAACATCATATTTCCCCGAACTGAAAACATCCCTGAATTCCAAAAGCAGTTTGTGGAGACGCGACCGCTGCTCGGGTGTCAGATCGTGGTTTTGCTCGTACAAATCCCGCAACCAGGCCGGTTCTTCGTCACACCGCGGCAGTACATCCCCCTCACTTGCTGCCAAGCACACCTCCATGTCCGAGTTCTGCGCCGCCATCGCATGCGCTAACGTATTCCCCTCTTGAATGACAATAGGCTCGTGCCCAGTATTGACAATCTGCATGAATGGGTCGCAATTTGCCGGCACCATCGTGAAAGGCCCGACCAATGAAGGTGTCCGTGACACAGCGTTCGAAGGTGTTAGCAATATTCCCTCCAGCGGGTTTTCCAAAGGCAGGCCCTTTTTCAATCGCAGCGGCACGAGCATCTGCGTGGCAGGCGGAACGCGCACCGTGCGACTAACCACAGCCTGCACCACGGCATTTGCTGCTGTGAATTTAGACGGAGTCCTCAAAAATTTAAGACATTTTCCAGACGGCAATTCCAAACAACCTTTCTCAATGGAGATTTTGAGCGGCATTTTTTGCAAAAAATCCGTGCCTAATAAGCACGGTACAGCCAGGGCAGTGAAAACCAAAATGTATCCTGTCACGCACACCTCTCCGATCTGAATTGTTGCGAGCATGCGGCCCAAAATTCCCAGGCTACCCCCATTTGCCGCTATACATGGCCCATCAACCGGTTCCAAGGCCTGGGGCGAGGTTGGCAACGAGCGAAAAGTTTGCGAAGAGATGAGGGTCACCGAAGCCCCTGTATCGACAATGACCTCCACCCCTTGAACAAGCACCATCACATCCGATGAACCCGGCGCGGCACCCAAAACGCGATGTACCAACGCGCCCCATACAACATTGCCGTGCGACCCGTACGAATGAGTGGTTACAGGGTGAGGCTGCGCGGATGAGTGATGTGGAGGAAACGGCCGTGTATTGAATGTGTCGCGACCTGCCTGTGGACCTCGGAACAGGGGAAATCTGCGGTTGTAGTCGCCCGGCGCCCTTGAAAAAGCGCCCTTGCGTCGCCAGCAGTCCCGGGCCAAATGTCCTCTCCGCCCGCACTCGTAGCACGTCCGCTGCGTGCCACCTCCGTACATCTCGGGGCGACGGGGCAGGCTCGGGAGCGGCAATCCGCCCGCCGCTGCAACCGGCCGCGGCTCCTCCAGCTCCTCCAGGCACCCGGCCGCGCCGGCGCACACCACCAGAGGCTGCGCCACCGCCGCCGTCGGTTCGTCGCGGAGATCCAGATCGGTTTGGATGATCCTGGCTATCTGCAAAGACGACATGTCGTCGTCGCTGTTGCTGGGAAGCAAAAGGACTACCCGCAGCTCCTTTGCCATCAGCAGCAGCTTCTCCTGGGCCAGAGAGTCAAGAGCGGTTTGGTCCATCGCCGGGTAAGCCGCCTGGCCGAGGGCCAACAGTGCGCTGGCGGTAAGCGAGGGGATACTCCGTGCCCTCCCACTTCCTTAACTGAAATTTCCGCTTGGCGACTGACCGTGGCTCGTATAGGCAATCCAGTTGATGGTTCAAACCGGCGCAGACGTCCTTTAGAGCAGGGTTGGGGAACGTCCGGCCCGCGGGCCGTGTAAGGCCCGCGAAATTATTTGGTCTGGCTCTGCCAAGGCAACCGCAGGCGGGACTCGAAATTCAATAAATCTAGGAGAAAACCTGGAAAAGCAGTTGCGAGCAGCAACATCATCGATACCAGCTAACATCACACGCCTCACCAAAGAGAAGCAGTTCCAGCCATCACATTAGGGGTGAGTTAATTAAATGTTTGACCAAATATAACAGGCAAATTATTAAATTGATTATTTTGTACGGCCCGCAAATGATGTTATATATATCCAAATGGCCCTTGGCAGAAAAACGGTTCCCCACCCCAGCTTTAGAGGACTCCACGCTTCGCACGGATAGAAATGGGAGCGTATAACTGGCCGAGAAGACCCAGAGCTTCGTATGGAGTGATAGACCAGGTAGCTTGCACATTGTGTTATGCAGCTAATGAAAAGACAATGCCACTTGGTTGATTTGGAGTGAGACCTCGGCTGCCAAACCGGAGTCGGTCATAAGTACACTGCCGAGGTACGAAAAAGTATCCACTCTCTCCACAACTGCCCAGTCACTCATGGAGAGAGGATTGATGGGGGATGGTGAGGACCCATCCCTGAGTCGCACGCTTTCGGTTCAGCAGTAGCATCTCCAACTCCTTCACAAAGTGGACAGCAATTGCCAGATCATCCACATACATAATGGTCAGCATAGGCTAACCACTGCACTGGCTGTGAGTGTAGGGCAGTACAGCAAGAGGCTCATACGAAACATCAACACGCTCCCAGTAATTTTCCACTCGGACCAGATATGTCGCTGGTGACCTTTGACAAATGTTGGCGCTCGGAGAACCCAAAGGTCTCTTGGTCTCACGGCAAAGTTGCTGAGTTGGCAATGCTGTTATGGTCCCCATAGGACAGGTCACACTCCAGTTCCTCTTGGATGGGGGGGGGGTTGAGCTGCTGTGAGGGGGTCCACCGTGACAGTGATTTACCGCTGCGTGGTGGCCCTCGGGAACTTGCAGTGACGCGGGGCCACCTCGGGCCCACCTCGGGCCCACCCAGCACCGGCTAGCGCCGTCCCTGGACAGGTGCCGAGGAGCGACGCGCCGTGCCTCGTGTAGACCACCAGAGGGCGGTGTCGTCTCGCCAGCAGTGATTTCATCGACTCGCCCACTCGCTCCGTGGACTCTGTCGCCTCGAGTCGCACCATTCGGTGGCCACGAGCGGACACGTGGGATGCGTCTGCTCCGTCCTGTACCCTGGTCGCATCACGGATGCAGAGGCGGTGGCTACGAGCGAATCTGTGTCGGATTGTTGTGCTGTCCCAGTGGATTAAGAACGAATGTGAATCAGTTACAGCCCTTTGTCAGTCCATGCAGTCTGTGAATAAGGGCCTTACCCGTTCGTGTCGCTCTCCAGGCTCAACCCTGCTTAGCGGTCACAAGAGGAATATCGTACATCTATCCGTGTGGAGCTCTCACACTGAGCAGTGTTGCATCCCCTTGTATCAGTCCCAGTAGATGCAGTCTCTTCTGTGGGCGTTTGTCCACACTTGTTGGGATGCTGAGATGTGCCCTGCAGAGAGCGTTGCCTGCAATCGTTATTTCTCTGAAAGTTGACAAGCCGAATTAAGTAGAAATACCACGTTTCCTGTGCACTAATTGGTGACCGACCATCGACTCACCACGCTTGAGAACCCGGTTCAATCGCAGGCAGTGGCTAAAACCTGGATTTGAACCCCGGGCGATCATCGCACGCACAAAGTTTAACGTAATACTACGCAGATTTCCACGCGTATACGTACAACCGTCTAAACGTTATGGCATTGTAAATATGGAGTTTATATAAAGCAGCTGAGGTTTACACTTGTCAATGGGAACAGGGCCAGTGCCTCTGTCTAATAGGGGAACAATGACTCTCACCTCGCGATTCCAGAAATTATCGCGATGCAGAGTCGTGATTCTGTTGAAGGATAGTTGTAATTGTTTGACTCCGGGGTGCATGGTTGCATCTCGAGTGGCTGTGGGCGGGGGGCGGTCACGTGAGACCAACAACAACAGGAACAACAACAACAACAACTGCATCCGAATAGGAAACATTGAAGCTTCCACAAGTGGTTCGATGCTTGGCGGAAATCTCGTGGAAGTTGATTCGTGCGGGACACGATTTGGTATTTAACCGATTGGTCGTGCATCTACGCCCGAACGGCTCGCAGAGTTCAAAACAATTTATAATTCGGAAAAAAAATGTTTTGGAACAAAACCTCCCCAACACGGAACCTTCCATCGGAACGGGACGCGGTCGTTTCTTTGTTCGCGATGTTTCTTTGCGAAAACTTTAAACTTTGGGTGAAATTCATTCGTGCGATTTATTATTCTTTATATATCCCTCCCCTCCACCTCAACATAATTTCGCTAATTCGAAATTACAAAACCAAACCTCATGTTGCGGCAGTAATAAGGAATAATTAAGTCCAATTAAGATCCACCTGCAGCCACAACACATCAGACCCGCACCTTGAACACGAAGAACTCCGCGCGCGCGCTTCGTAACGAGAGGAGCGCGGCGGAAGCAGCTTCAAGACGGCGAGGAGGAGAAGGAGGGCGCGGGTAAGAGGTGGGGAGATGGGGCGCGCGGCGAGGAAGGAGCGAGAGTTGTAAACGAGTGATTAAATAGGCAACACCTGTGCATCTGCATTGCTAATTAGAGGCAATTAATCAGCACCACGCTGCCTGGGAACGAGGCGGGGGGCGCCGCGGCTGGGGATGTTTCCGCGGGCTCCATGGTGACGCTAACGCGCTGCTCGCTCAAGAGAATGGGTGTGGGTGGGGGGCAGCGGAGAGGGCAGTGGCGAAGGGGCAGCGGAGGGGGGCAGTGGGAGCGAGCGAGCGAGCGGTGGGGGAACGGGGCCATCGTCTCGCGGTAGCCGCGTGGAGCAGCGGTTGTGCGCACGCTTTGTCTGTGTGAGTGTGTGTGTCTGTGTGAGTGTGTGTGTCTGTGTGAGTGTGTGTCTGTGTGTGTCTGTGTGAGTGTGTGTCTGTGTCTGTGTGAGTGTGTGTCTGTGTGAGTGTGTGTCTGTGTGTGTCTGTGTGAGTGTGTGTCTGTGCGTGTCTGTGTGAGTGTGTGTCTGTGCGTGTCTGTGTGAGTGTGTGTCTGTGCGTGTCTGTGTGTGTCTGTGCGAGTGTGTGTGAGTGTGTGTCTGTGCGTGTCTGTGTGAGTGTGTGTCTGTGTGAGTGTCCGTATCTGTCTGTCTGTGTGTGTGCGTGTCTGTGTGAGTGTCCGTATCTATCTGTCTGTGTCTGTCAGTGTGTGTGTATTTCTGAGTTTCTGTGTATGTTTGCTTTTTTACGTGTGCATGTGTTATTGTCCATCGTTGTATCTGTCGGACTGTCTTTAAACCGGTTTGCCATTGTCCATCTCATCTCTATCTGTTGGTAGCAATGAGTCTCTGCCCTCTATGTCATCAGGAGCGGAGCCTGCGGAGATGCAATGCCCATTTACAACCAAACTCCCTTCATCACTCACCTTGCCACACAACCAGTACGTGTTATCTGCCGACGTTTCAGGCAATTGCCCAACTTAAGTGGGACGGTCGGATTGCATCTGGCTATCGCAACCTACGCCAGGCCGCCGATAAAACTGGAAAACTTTAACGAACTTTTGTGAAGCGTTTCGGATCGTACCGAAACACGTCGTTTGGCACGATGTCCGACGTTTCGCTGCACGTGCCGGGAGCTTGTTGGGGAACTAAATTGAGCAGCTCCCGTTCTCCCTTCTTGCCGATTCGTGTGGAAACTCCCGGCACGTGGAGCGAAACGGCGCGTCGTGCCGAACGTTGCACGACCCCACGACGCGCCGGAGAGCTGCGGCGGCGACACGCGGCGCAGTGGCCCAGCGGGACGGAGTGGACCAAGGAGCCCGTCGACTCGCAGCTGATCTCGAGCAGAGCCAACGTCTGAGCCAGTGCACGTGACTAGCCAAAGTCCGAGCCGGTGCAAGTGACTAGATCAGCTGATTAGGTGCTCGGTGCGGTTCTGGCAGCGGTGACGCAGTGGCTGCTACACTGCTCTGCGAACCCAACAACAAGCCGAGTTGGATACCCGGCCACGGCGAACATCAGTGGCACAGGATAATGCAACCGAGTCAGGCGGTGGTTAGTTGGTAGTGGTGGTGATTTGGTGGCGGTGGTGCTGGTGGCGGCTTGGCCACGATGATCTTTGATTTTGAAAAGTGTGAAGCATATTGTTGGGAAAGCTCCCCGTACGTCACCTGCCGATCAAACCGCCGTGTTCCGAAACGGGGCGAGCGGAGTCGCGGGCGCGTTGAAGCGCCGACAATTAAACCGGCGTCACCGCCCCTTGTTCAATGACACCGAAAATATGCGAGACTTGGGAATTCAAATGTCACGTAGATATAGTAAACAAAAATGGCTCCGTAATAATGACCTATATTAAATATTAAATTGCTGCACTGCCAATCATTAGCGCCGTTACCACGCTGCCAATCACGAGGTTAATTCGCGCAGGTTCACGCTTGCGCAATGCTACTTGTGCCCGGAGACCTTATAAATTATAGAAAAGAGGGAATTTAACTGGCAATTAATTTACATTTCGCCGGGTCGGGCTGAGTTCGTGGCTCCCGTCCCTCGTCTGCACGGCGATCTCCGTGGGGAATTCTACCGCGAAGCGTCGCCCGTGCGCGACGGGATGGGCTCGGAGAGACCTGGGGGGGGGGGGGGGGGCTCCAGGGGGGTTCCTCCGCCTGTGCCACGCACCCTTCGGCACGATGTCTGACGTTTCGCTCCGCGTGCAGGGAGCCTCTTCGGGAAACGCATAGAACTCCGAGTGGACTGCTATGGGTGTTGTGTCACATCCCAAAACAGCAATTCTGGCATTTGTGATGTCACACCAACAGGTCACAATCGGACGGGCGGGCGGCGGTGGTGGAGGAGCGGGTTGATGGTCCACGCCCTGACTGCTGCTGCTTCACTCTGAGCTCTACAGGGCACAGCGGTGAGGTAGGAGCTGGGTGCTCTACCCTAGCGAAGACGGCAGCGGTAGGATTCCAACTTTAGTTCAATAAGACGGTGGACAGGTGTTCAATCGGATTGAAGCTTTCACGCTTCTTGGAATGCAGCGCGTGCCTGTACGCCTCTGTCGTCGATCCACTGCTGGATGACGCCCTCCCCCCCCCACACCGTGGTGGGGTCGTGGACTGCGCTGGGTTGCCAGGGTGGGCGAAGGCGGTAAACAGAGGTGTGGGGACATGCAAGTGGCGTACAATGATGGATCTTGCTGCGTGTCCATCTGCTGCCCGCTACTGGCAGGCAATGTACACACGCACGCCGGTAAGCGTGCTCCTATTTGTCAGCGTTCACTGTGCGCCAATGCACGAGCAATGTGACTCTCATCAATAATGGACATTAGAGAACGCTACTTGTTTCCACGAATAACATGGCCACTTCTTTCGCCGACTCTCTTTTGTTTAATTAGCACGGTCAGAAAAATATCAGAAAGATATGGGAATGGCGAGGTTCGCAGATGAGTAAATGTTGATTTGAAACTTAATTTCCCGTTGTGATTAAATGCTGCAGGGAGTGTGCGTAAATCTTCGTGGATGTGCGTGTGCGCGAGCAGAGTGATGTCACCATTGAATTAATTTTAGTTCTGTCAAGTAGAGCTGCGTTTTTAGCCAATGTTCCAAAAACAATAGCCACCATTCATCACTCAGTGGCGGTGACATCACAGTGGCCCTTGTGCCAGGCTTGGTACACTTTGTCCTTTCTGAAGTGTCCCATGCGAGCTGGCAGGAGGTTATTGGACACGTGTCTCGAACCCGTTTAGCCCCCTCCAACCAGTCAAACAGAAGCTGTTTGGGCATGGGGTGGCTCGGCATGAGGTGACTGGGCATGGGGTGGGTGGGAATGGGGTGGCTCGGCATGGGGTGGGTGGGCATGGAGTGACTGGGCATGGGGTGGCTGGGCATGGGGTGGTTGGGCATGGGGTGGTTGGGCATGGGGTGGGTGGGCATGGGGTGGTTGGGCATGGGGTGGTTGGGCATGGGGTGGGTAGGCATGGGGTGGGTGGGAATGGGGTGGTTGGGCATGGGGTGGTTGGGCATGGAGTGACTGGGCATGGGGTGGGTGGGAATGGGGTGGCTCGGCATGGGGTGGGTGGGCATGGAGTGACTGGGCATGGGGTGGTTGGGCATGGGGTGGTTGGGCATGGGGTGGGTGGGCATGGGGTGGGTGGGCATGGAGTGGGTGGGCATGGGGTGGCTGGGCATGGGGTGGGTGGGCATGGAGTGACTGGGCATGGGGTGGTTGGGCATGGGGTGGTTGGGCATGGGGTGGTTGGGCATGGGGTGGTTGGGCATGGGGTGGGTGGGCATGGGGTGGTTGGGCATGGGGTGGTTGGGCATGGGGTGGGTGGGCATGGAGTGACTGGGCATGGGGTGGCTGGGCATGGGGTGGTTGGGCATGGGGTGGGTGGGCATGGGGTGGGTGGGCATGGAGTGGGTGGGCATGGAGTGGGTGGGCATGGGGTGGTTGGGCATGGGGTGGCTGGGCATGGGGTGGTTGGGCATGGAGTGGGTGGGCATGGGGTGGGTTGGCATGGAGTGGGTGGGCATGGGGTGGGTGGGCATGGGGTGGCTGGGCATGGGGTGGTTGGGCATGGGGTGGCTGGGCATGGGGTGGGTTGGCATGGAGTGGGTGGGCATGGGGTGGTTGGGCATGGGGTGGCTGGGCATGGGGTGGTTGGGCATGGGGTGGCTGGGCATGGGGTGGGTTGGCATGGAGTGGGTGGGCATGGGGTGGGTTGGCATGGAGTGGGTGGGCATGGGGTGGGTGGGCATGGGGTGGGTTGGCATGGAGTGGGTGGGCATGGGGTGGGTTGGCATGGAGTGGGTGGGCATGGGGTGGTTGGGCATGGAGTGGGTGGGCATGGGGTGGGTTGGCATGGAGTGGGTGGGCATGGGGTGGGTGGGCATGGGGTGGGTGGGCATGGGGTGGGTGGGCATGGAGTGGGTGGGCATGGGGTGGGTGGGCATGGGGTGGTTGGGCATGGGGTGGCTGGGCATGGGGTGGTTGGGCATGGAGTGGGTGGGCATGGAGTGGGTGGGCATGGGGTGGGTTGGCATGGAGTGGGTTGGCATGGAGTGGGTGGGCATGGGGTGGGTGGGCATGGGGTGGGTGGGCATGGAGTGGGTTGGCATGGAGTGGGTGGGCATGGGGTGGGTGGGCATGGGGTGGGTTGGCATGGAGTGGGTGGGCATGGGGTGGGTGGGCATGGAGTGGGTTGGCATGGAGTGGGTGGGCATGGAGTGGGTGGGCATGGGGTGGGTGGGCATGGGGTGGGTGGGCATGGAGTGGGTGGGCATGGGGTGGGTGGGCATGGGGTGGTTGGGCATGGAGTGGGTGGGCATGGGGTGGGTGGGCATGGGGTGGGTGGGCATGGGGTGGGTGGGCATGGAGTGGGTGGGCATGGAGTGGGTGGGCATGGGGTGGGTGGGCATGGGGTGGGTGGGCATGGAGTGGGTGGGCATGGAGTGGGTGGGCATGGGGTGGGTGGGCATGGGGTGGGTGGGCATGGGGTGGTTGGGCATGGGGTGGGTGGGCATGGAGTGGGTGGGCATGGGGTGGTTGGGCATGGGGTGGGTGGGCATGGGGTAGGTGGGCATGGGGTGGCTGGGCATGGAGTGGGTGGGCATGGGGTGGGTGGGCATGGGGTGGGTGGGAATGGGGTGGGTGGGCATGGGGTGGGTGGGCATGGGGTGGCTGGGCATGGGGTAGGTGGGCATGGGGTGGGTGGGCATGGGGTGGGTGGGCATGGGGTGGGTGGGCATGGAGTGGGTGGGCATGGGGTGGTTGGGCATGGGGTGGTTGGGCATGGGGTGGCTGGGCATGGAGTGGGTGGGCATGGGGTGGGTGGGCATGGGGTGGGTGGGCATGGGGTGGTTGGGCATGGGGTGGGTGGGCATGGAGTGGGTGGGCATGGGGTGGTTGGGCATGGGGTGGGTGGGCATGGGGTGGGTGGGCATGGGGTGGGTGGGCATGGGGTGGGTGGGCATAGAGTGGGTGGGCATGGGGTGGGTGGGCATGGGGTGGGCATGGGGTGGGTGGGCATGGAGTGGGTGGGCATGGGGTGGGTGGGTGGGCATGTGGTGGGTGGGCATGGAGTGGGTGGGCATGGAGTGGGTGGGCATGGGGTGGGTGGGCATGGGGTGGGTAGGCATGGGGTGGTTGGGCATGGGGTGGGTGGGTGGGCATGGAGTGGGTGGGCATGGGGTGGGTGGGCATGGAGTGGGTGGGCATGGAGTGGGTGGGCATGGGGTGTGTGGGCATGGGGTGGGTGGGCATGGGGTGGGTTGGCATGGGGTGGGTGGGCATGGAGTGGGTGGGCATGGGGTGGGTTGGCATGGGTTGGGTGGGCATGGGGTGGGTGGGCATGGGGTGGGTGGGCATGGGGTGGGTGGGCATGTGGTGGGTGGGCATGGAGTGGGTGGGCATGGGGTGGGTGGGCATGGAGTGGGTGGGCATGGGGTGGGTTGGCATGGGGTGGGTGGGCATGGAGTGGGTGGGCATGGGGTGGGTTGGCATGGGGTGGGTGGGCATGGGGTGGGTGGGCATGGAGTGGGTGGGCATGGGGTGGGTGGGCATGGGGTGGGTGGGCATGGGGTGGTTGGGCATGGAGTGGGTGGGCATGGGGTGGGTGGGCATGGGGTGGGTGGGCATGGGGTGGGTGGGCATGGAGTGGGTGGGCATGGAGTGGGTGGGCATGGGGTGGGTGGGCATGGGGTGGGTGGGCATGGAGTGGGTGGGCATGGAGTGGGTGGGCATGGGGTGGGTGGGCATGGGGTGGGTGGGCATGGGGTGGTTGGGCATGGGGTGGGTGGGCATGGAGTGGGTGGGCATGGGGTGGTTGGGCATGGGGTGGGTGGGCATGGGGTAGGTGGGCATGGGGTGGCTGGGCATGGAGTGGGTGGGCATGGGGTGGGTGGGCATGGGGTGGGTGGGCATGGGGTGGGTGGGCATGGGGTAGGTGGGCATGGGGTGGGTGGGCATGGAGTGGGTGGGCATGGGGTGGGTGGGCATGGGGTGGGTGGGCATGGGGTGGTTGGGCATGGGGTGGGTGGGCATGGGGTGGGTGGGCATGGGGTGGGTGGGCATGGAGTGGGTGGGCATGGGGTGGGTGGGCATGGAGTGGGTGGGCATGGGGTGGCTGGGCATGGGGTGGGTGGGCATGGGGTGGGTGGGCATGGGGTGGGTGGGCATGGGGTGGTTGGGCATGGGGTGGGTGGGCATGGGGTGGGTGGGCATGGAGTGGGTGGGCATGGAGTGGGTGGGCATGGGGTGGGTGGGCATGGAGTGGGTGGGCATGGGGTGGCTGGGCATGGAGTGGGTGGGCATGGGGTGGGTGGGCATGGGGTGGGTGGGCATGGGGTAGGTGGGCATGGGGTGGGTGGGCATGGAGTGGGTGGGCATGGGGTGGTTGGGCATGGGCTGGTTGGGCATGGGGTGGGTGGGCATGGGGTGGGTGGGCATGGAGTGGGTGGGCATGGGGTGGTTGGGCATGGGGTGGTTGGGCATGGGGTGGGTGGGCATGGGGTGGGTGGGCATGGAGTGGGTGGGCATGGGGTGGTTGGGCATGGGGTGGGTGGGCATGGGGTGGTTGGGCATGGGGTGGGTGGGCATGGAGTGGGTGGGCATGGGGTGGGTGGGCATGGGGTAGGTGGGCATGGGGTGGTTGGGCATGGGGTGGGTGGGCATGGAGTGGGTGGGCATGGGGTGGTTGGGCATGGGGTGGCTGGGCATGGAGTGGGTGGGCATGGGGTGGGTGGGCATGGGGTGGGTGGGCATGGGGTGGGTGGGCATGGGGTGGTTGGGCATGGGGTGGCTGGGCATGGGGTGGCTGGGCATGGAGTGGGTGGGCATGGGGTGGGTGGGCATGGGGTGGGTGGGCATGGGGTGGGTGGGCATGGAGTGGGTGGGCATGGGGTGGTTGGGCATGGGGTGGGTGGGCATGGGGTGGGTGGGCATGGGGTGGGTGGGCATGGGGTGGGTGGGCATGGAGTGGGTGGGCATGGGGTGGTTGGGCATGGGGTGGCTGGGCATGGGGTGGGTGGGCATGGAGTGGGTGGGCATGGGGTGGGTGGGCATGGGGTGGGTGGGCATGGAGTGGGTGGGCATGGGGTGGTTGGGCATGGGGTGGTTGGGCATGGGGTGGCTGGGCATGGAGTGGGTGGGCATGGGGTGGGTGGGCATGGAGTGGGTGGGCATGGGGTGGGTGGGCATGGGGTGGGTGGGCATGGGGTGGTTGGGCATGGGGTGGGTGGGCATGGAGTGGGTGGGCATGGGGTGGTTGGGCATGGGGTGGGTGGGCATGGGGTAGGTGGGCATGGGGTGGGTGGGCATGGGGTGGGTGGGCATAGAGTGGGTGGGCATGGGGTGGGTGGGCATGGGGTGGGCATGGGGTGGGTGGGCATGGAGTGGGTGGGCATGGGGTGGGGTGGGTGGGCATGTGGTGGGTGGGCATGGAGTGGGTGGGCATGGGGTGGGTGGGTGGGCATGTGGTGGGTGGGCATGGAGTGGGTGGGCATGGGGTGGGTGGGCATGGAGTGGGTGGGCATGGAGTGGGTGGGCATGGGGTGGGTGGGCATGGAGTGGGTGGGCATGGGGTGGGTGGGCATGGGGTGGTTGGGCATGGGGTTGGTGGGCATGGGGTGGGTGGGCATGGGGTGGGTGGGCATGGAGTGGGTGGGCATGGGGTGGGTGGGCATGGAGTGGGTGGGCATGGGGTGGCTGGGCATGGGGTGGGTGGGCATGGGGTGGGTGGGCATGGGGTGGGTGGGCATGGGGTGGTTGGGCATGGGGTGGGTGGGCATGGGGTGGGTGGGCATGGAGTGGGTGGGCATGGAGTGGGTGGGCATGGGGTGGGTGGGCATGGAGTGGGTGGGCATGGGGTGGCTGGGCATGGAGTGGGTGGGCATGGGGTGGGTGGGCATGGGGTGGGTGGGCATGGGGTAGGTGGGCATGGGGTGGGTGGGCATGGAGTGGGTGGGCATGGGGTGGTTGGGCATGGGCTGGTTGGGCATGGGGTGGGTGGGCATGGGGTGGGTGGGCATGGAGTGGGTGGGCATGGGGTGGTTGGGCATGGGGTGGTTGGGCATGGGGTGGGTGGGCATGGGGTGGGTGGGCATGGAGTGGGTGGGCATGGGGTGGTTGGGCATGGGGTGGGTGGGCATGGGGTGGTTGGGCATGGGGTGGGTGGGCATGGAGTGGGTGGGCATGGGGTGGGTGGGCATGGGGTAGGTGGGCATGGGGTGGTTGGGCATGGGGTGGGTGGGCATGGAGTGGGTGGGCATGGGGTGGTTGGGCATGGGGTGGCTGGGCATGGAGTGGGTGGGCATGGGGTGGGTGGGCATGGGGTGGGTGGGCATGGGGTGGGTGGGCATGGGGTGGTTGGGCATGGGGTGGCTGGGCATGGGGTGGCTGGGCATGGAGTGGGTGGGCATGGGGTGGGTGGGCATGGGGTGGGTGGGCATGGGGTGGGTGGGCATGGAGTGGGTGGGCATGGGGTGGTTGGGCATGGGGTGGGTGGGCATGGGGTGGGTGGGCATGGGGTGGGTGGGCATGGGGTGGGTGGGCATGGAGTGGGTGGGCATGGGGTGGTTGGGCATGGGGTGGCTGGGCATGGGGTGGGTGGGCATGGAGTGGGTGGGCATGGGGTGGGTGGGCATGGGGTGGGTGGGCATGGAGTGGGTGGGCATGGGGTGGTTGGGCATGGGGTGGTTGGGCATGGGGTGGCTGGGCATGGAGTGGGTGGGCATGGGGTGGGTGGGCATGGAGTGGGTGGGCATGGGGTGGGTGGGCATGGGGTGGGTGGGCATGGGGTGGTTGGGCATGGGGTGGGTGGGCATGGAGTGGGTGGGCATGGGGTGGTTGGGCATGGGGTGGGTGGGCATGGGGTAGGTGGGCATGGGGTGGGTGGGCATGGGGTGGGTGGGCATAGAGTGGGTGGGCATGGGGTGGGTGGGCATGGGGTGGGCATGGGGTGGGTGGGCATGGAGTGGGTGGGCATGGGGTGGGTGGGTGGGCATGTGGTGGGTGGGCATGGAGTGGGTGGGCATGGGGTGGGTGGGTGGGCATGTGGTGGGTGGGCATGGAGTGGGTGGGCATGGGGTGGGTGGGCATGGAGTGGGTGGGCATGGAGTGGGTGGGCATGGGGTGGGTGGGCATGGAGTGGGTGGGCATGGGGTGGGTGGGTGGGCATGTGGTGGGTGGGCATGGAGTGGGTGGGCATGGGGTGGGTGGGCATGGAGTGGGTGGGCATGGAGTGGGTGGGCATGGGGTGTGTGGGCATGGGGTGGGTGGGCATGGGGGTGGGTTGGCATGGGGTGGGTGGGCTTGGAGTGGGTGGGCATGGGGTGGGTTGGCATGGGGTGGGTGGGCATGGGGTGGGTGGGCATGGGGTGGGTGGGCATGGGGTGGGTGGGCATGTGGTGGGTGGGCATGGAGTGGGTGGGCATGGGGTGGGTGGGCATGGAGTGGGTGGGCATGGGGTGGGTTGGCATGGGGTGGGTGGGCATGGAGTGGGTGGGCATGGGGTGGGTGGGCATGGGGTGGGTGGGCATGGGGTGGGTGGGCATGGAGTGGGTGGGCATGGAGTGGGTGGGCATGGGGTGGGTGGGCATGGGGTGGGTGGGCATGGGGTGGGTAGGCATGGGGTGGTTGGGCATGGGGTGGTTGGGCATGGGGTGGGTGGGCATGGGGTGGGTAGGCATGGGGTGGGTGGGCATGGGGTGGTTGGGCATGGGGTGGGTGGGCATGGAGTGGGTGGGCATGGAGTGGGTGGGCATGTGGTGGTTGGGCATGGAGTGGGTGGGCATGGGGTGGGTGGGCATGGAGTGGGTGGGCATGGGGTGGTTGGGCATGGGGTGGTTGGGCATGGGGTGGCTGGGCATGGAGTGGGTGGGCATGGAGTGGGTGGGCATGGAGTGGGTGGGCATGGAGTGGGTGGGCATGGAGTGGGTGGGCATGTGGTGGGTGGGCATGGAGTGGGTGGGCATGGAGTGGGTGGGCATGGGGTGGTTGGGCATGGGGTGGCTGGGCATGGAGTGGGTGGGCATGGAGTGGGTGGGCATGGGGTGGTTGGGCATGGAGTGGGTGGGCATGGGGTGGCTGGGCATGGAGTGGGTGGGCATGGAGTGGGTGGGCATGGAGTGGGTGGGCATGGGGTGGTTGGGCATGGAGTGGGTGGGCATGGGGTGGCTGGGCATGGAGTGGGTGGGCATGGAGTGGGTGGGCATGGAGTGGGTGGGCATGGGGTGGTTGGGCATGGGGTGGTTGGGCATGGGGTGTGTGGGCATGGAGTGGGTGGGCATGGGGTGGTTGGGCATGGAGTGGGTGGGCATGGGGTGGTTGGGCATGGGGTGGTTGGGCATGGGGTGTGTGGGCATGGAGTGGGTGGGCATGGGGTGGTTGGGCATGGAGTGGGTGGGCATGGAGTGGGTGGGCATGGGGTGGGTGGGCATGGGGTGGGTGGGCATGGGGTGGTTGGGCATGGGGTGGTTGGGCATGGGGTGGTTGGGCATGGAGTGGGTGGGCATGGGGTGGGTGGGCATGGGGTGGGTGGGCATGGGGTGGGTGGGCATGGAGTGGGTGGGCATGGGGTGGTTGGGCATGGGGTGGTTGGGCATGGGGTGTGTGGGCATGGAGTGGGTGGGCATGGGGTGGGTGGGCATGGGGTGGGTGGGCATGGGGTGGGTGGGCATGGAGTGGGTGGGCATGGGGTGGTTGGGCATGGGGTGGTTGGGCATGGGGTGTGTGGGCATGGAGTGGGTGGGCATGGGGTGGTTGGGCATGGAGTGGGTGGGCATGGAGTGGGTGGGTATGGGGTGGGTGGGCATGGGGTGGGTGGGCATGGAGTGGGTGGGCATGGGGTGGTTGGGCATGGGGTGTGTGGGCATGGAGTGGGTGGGCATGGGGTGGTTGGGCATGGTGTGGTTGGGCATGGAGTGGGTGGGCATGGGGTGGGTGGGCATGGGGTGGGTGGGCATGGAGTGGGTGGGCATGGAGTGGGTGGGCATGGGGTGGTTGGGCATGGGGTGTGTGGGCATGGAGTGGGTGGGCATGGGGTGGTTGGGCATGGGGTGTGTGGGCATGGAGTGGGTGGGCATGGAGTGGGTGGGCATGGGGGTGTGTGGGCATGGAGTGGGTGGGCATGGGGTGGTTTGGGCATGGGGTGTGTGGGCATGGAGTGGGTGGGCATGGGGTGGTTGGGCATGGAGTGGGTGGGCATGGAGTGGGTGGGCATGGAGTGGGTGGGCATGGGGTGGGTGGGCATGGGGTGTGTGGGCATGGAGTGGGTGGGCATGGAGTGGGTGGGCATGGGGTGGGTGGGCATGGGGTGGTTGGGCATGGGGTGTGTGGGCATGGAGTGGGTGGGCATGGGGTGGCTGGGCATGGAGTGGGTGGGCATGGGGTGGGTGGGCATGGGGTGGGTGGGCATGGGGTGGTTGGGCATGGGGTGTGTGGGCATGGAGTGGGTGGGCATGGGGTGGTTGGGCATGGAGTGGGTGGGCATGGAGTGGGTGGGCATGGAGTGGGTGGGCATGGAGTGGGTGGGCATGGAGTGGGTGGGCATGGGTGGGTGGGCATGGAGTGGGTGGGCATGGAGTGGGTGGGCATGGGGTGGGTGGGCATGGGGTGTGTGGGCATGGAGTGGGTGGGCATGGAGTGGGTGGGCATGGAGTGGGTGGGCATGGGGTGGGTGGGCATGGAGTGGGTGGGCATGGAGTGGTTGGGCATGGGGTGGGTGGGCATGGAGTGGGTGGGCATGGGGGTGGGTGGGCATGGAGTGGGTGGGCATGGAGTGGGTGGGCATGGGGTGGGTGGGCATGGAGTGGGTGGGCATGGAGTGGGTGGGGCATGGAGTGGGTGGGCATGGAGTGGTTGGGCATGGGGTGTGTGGGCATGGAGTGGGTGGGCATGGAGTGGGTGGGCATGGGGTGTGTGGGCATGGAGTGGGTGGGCATGGAGTGGGTGGGCATGGAGTGGTTGGGCATGGGGTGGGTGGGCATGGGGTGTGTGGGCATGGAGTGGTTGGGCATGGAGTGGGTGGCATGGGGTGGTTGGGCATGGGGTGTGTGGGCATGGAGTGGTTGGGCATGGAGTGGGTGGGCATGGAGTGGGTGGGCATGGGGTGTGTGGGCATGGAGTGGTTGGGCATGGAGTGGGTGGGCATGGAGTGGGTGGGCATGGGGTGTGTGGGCATGGAGTGGGTGGGCATGGAGTGGTTGGGCATGGGGTGGGTGGGCATGGGGTGTGTGGGCATGGAGTGGGTGGGCATGGGGTGGTTGGGCATGGGGTGTGTGGGCATGGAGTGGTTGGGCATGGAGTGGGTGGGCATGGAGTGGGTGGGCATGGGGTGTGTGGGCATGGAGTGGTTGGGCATGGAGTGGGTGGGCATGGAGTGGGTGGGCATGGGGTGTGTGGGCATGGGGTGTGTGGGCATGGAGTGGGTGGGCATGGAGTGGGTGGGCATGGGGTGGGTGGGCATGGAGTGGGTGGGCATGGGTGTGTGTGGGCATGGAGTCGGTGGGCATGGGGTGTGTGGGCATGGAGTGGGTGGGCATGGGGTGGTTGGGCATGGGGTGTGTGGGCATGGAGTGGGTGGGCATGTGGTGGGTGGGCATGGAGTGGGTGGGCATGGGGTGGGTGGGCATGGAGTGGGTGGGCATGGAGTGGGTGGGCATGGGTGTGTGGGCATGGGGTGGGTGGGCATGGGGTGGTTGGCATGGGGTGGGTGGGCTTGGAGTGGGTGGGCATGGGGTGGGTTGGCATGGGGTGGGTGGGCATGGGGTGGGTGGGCATGGGGTGGGTGGGCATGGGGTGGGTGGGCATGTGGTGGGTGGGCATGGAGTGGGTGGGCATGGGGTGGGTGGGCATGGAGTGGGTGGGCATGGGGTGGGTTGGCATGGGGTGGGTGGGCATGGAGTGGGTGGGCATGGGGTGGGTGGGCATGGGTGGGTGGGCATGGGGTGGGTGGGCATGGAGTGGGTGGGCATGGGAGTGGGTGGGCATGGGGTGGGTGGGCCATGGGAGTGGGTGGGCATGGGGTGGTGGGCATGGAGTGGGTGGGCATGGGGTGGGTGGGCATGGGGTGGGCTGGGCATGGGTGGTTGGGCATGGGTGGGTGGGCATGGAGTGGGTGGGCATGGGGTGGTTGGGCATGGAGTGTGGTGGGCATGGAGTGGGTGGGCATGGAGTGGGTGGGCATGGAGTGGGTGGGCATGGAGTGGGTGGGCATGGGGTGGGTGGGCATGGAGTGGGTGGCATGGAGTGGGTGGGCATGGGGTGGGTGGGCATGGGGTGTGTGGGCATGGAGTGGGTGGGCATGGAGTGGGTGGGCATGGAGTGGGTGGGCATGGGGTGGGTGGGCATGGAGTGGGTGGGCATGGAGTGGTTGGGCATGGGGTGGGTGGGCATGGAGTGGGTGGGCATGGGGTGGGTGGGCATGGAGTGGGTGGGCATGGAGTGGGTGGGCATGGGGTGGGTGGGCATGGAGTGGGTGGGCATGGAGTGGGTGGGCATGGAGTGGGTGGGCATGGAGTGGTTGGGCATGGGGTGTGTGGGCATGGAGTGGGTGGGCATGGAGTGGGTGGCATGGGGTGTGTGGGCATGGAGTGGGTGGGCATGGAGTGGGTGGGCATGGAGTGGTTGGGCATGGGGTGGGTGGGCATGGGGTGTGTGGGCATGGAGTGGTTGGGCATGGAGTGGGTGGGCATGGGGGTGGTTGGGCATGGGGTGTGTGGG